>NW_022631056.1:355494-955494 GCF_010015895.1 Lontra canadensis | reverse complement strand
TATATTCATATTCATATATTCAGTTTGTATTTCATTCAGAAGCTTTTAACTTAAAAATAAATGTAATAAAAATTACCACTTAAAATATGCTTGTAGCATTAAAGATGTTATGTCTTGTAGTAACTTCGCCTAATTTTTCTTTCTCTTTTTCTTTCCTTGATATTCATTTCATCTCTTATATTTCATTCATTTATTTCAATATATATTGAACTCCCACTATGTGCAAGATCCTGTGCAGGATCTGAACATATAGAAGTGAAAAATATAAAATATATATCAATGTAAATGGGTATGTAGGTATATTAGTTTCCTATCAATACTGTAACAAGATGGGTATAAGTTAGTAATTTAAAACAACACAAGTGTATCATTCTAAAGTTGCTGGAAATTAGAATTTTTAAATTAATCATAAGGAACTAAAATCTAGGCATTAGCATATTTTCCTTCTCAAGGCTGTAGTGAAGAATCCTTTTCTTTATCTTTACTAGTTTCTAGAAGTTACCTGCAAGCATGCGCTCACAGCCACTTCTGTCTTTAGAGCCACCTGTGTGGAGTCTTCAAATCCTCTCTTGCTCTCTGTCAGTCACTCTTGGTCTTTCTCTGATTCTCTCTTTTGCTCTAACCTTTGGTTAGTCACATGGTCTCTGACTCCCTCACCATCCTCTTTCCCTTACAAAGCGCCTTGTGGTCAAAATGGATCCACAAAAATAATCCCCAGTAATCTTCCCATCTCATTTCAAATCCTAACATAATCCCATCAGCAAAGTACCCCCCCCATGTAAATTAACAAATTCATGGGTTCCAGAGGTGCCTGGGTGGCTCAGTGGTTAAGCTTCTTGAGCCTTAAGCTCAGGTCATGTTCCTAGAGTCCTGGGATGGAGCCCTGCATTGGGCTCCCTGCTCAGTGGGAAACCTGCTTCTCCCTCTCCCACTCCCCTTGCTTGTGCTCCCTCTGCCACTCCCCCTGCTTGTGCTCCCTCTCTCACTCTGTCTCTCTCTGTCAAATAAATAAAATCTTAAAAAAAAAAAAAATTGTGGGTTCCAGAGATTAAAAATGAACATCTTCAGGGGAGGGGGAGTTTTTCTATCTATTGCAGGAGGTATTTCTATATCTCTGTTACAACTTCCATTTATAATATATGGGTGCATATTGAATGAGAGAAAAAAAAAAGTTCAATATTCTAATATTAGATTTAACAGAGTCCCTGTACATATTAAAACAGATTATTATTGAAGTCCATAAACATTGCTAAAGATTTTAACGGAAGGCTCTTTTTTTTTTTTTTCCCCTAAGATTTTATTTACTTGACAGAGAGAGAGATAGGGAACACAAGCAATGGGGAGTGGGAGAGGGAGAAGCAGGCTTCCTGCCTCGGAGCAGGGAGCCTGACTTAGGGCTCCATCCCAGGACTGGGATCATGACCTGAGCCAAAGACAGATGCTTAAAGACTGAGCCACCCAGGTGCCCCTCGAAGATTTTTTATAGAATAAACACAGATTTGGTTTTATATGATCAGCATAGATAAATGTCTATTTTTATGAAAACATATTGTTATAGAATATAAAACAGAGACAAGTACATAAAGCAGAAATTTGTACCATAATTAGTATTTTTTAAAGGATCACTTATGTAAACACTGTGTACTAGAGAATCCTATAAGACGAGAACTCTGTCAGCACTGTGGAAACATTTATATGTTGGGGCAACTGGGTGGTTCAGTAGGTTAAGTGCCTACCTTCTGCTCAGGTCCTGATTCTGGAGTCCCAAACTGGAACCCAGCATTGGGCTCCCCACTGAGAAGGGAGTAAGTTTTCCCTCTACCCTTTACGCCGCTCATGTTCTCCCTCTCTCTCTCTTCTCTCTCAAATAAATAAATAAATAAATAAATAATTGCATGTTGCTCCCAGGGTGTAATCTTTAGAGATAACTACTACCCTACCTTCAGTAATCATTTCCTTGATATTTTTAAGCCTTAGACGTATGTCCCTAAACAATATATTCTTACTTGATTTTATAAGTCAAACTACATTCTATGTATTATGATATGTCTTGCCAGATTATATTTGTAAAATCCACGCATCATTTTGCATATAAATCGGGATTTTTTAATGTGATTTTGTACATTGCACAGGTTTCATTTATAATCCAATAATCTTAGAGTGAAGCCTATTAAAAAGTATAGATTGAAATAACAAGATATAATAAGCATGATGATAATAATAAAGAATTATGTTGGCTTTCCTATCTCATTACACTTCTATCGCCAGTCTATACAACATGTTCTTTAAGTCTGAAGCAGCAGCCATATCTGGGACATGCACAATTTCTGTGGCAAAGGGAACAAGAAAATGGGTTGGATTGGGTTTTGTCCTTTAAAGCTTATTCCAGAATTTCCACTTATCATAACCCAAATAGGTCACAGACCCATATGGGATTTCAAGGAAGCAGGGAAGTACACTTACTTTGTGTAGCTTGAGGGGAGAGACCTGGTTGGATCTCATGGACTACACTAATCGATTCTGTGACTGCTGCATTAATTAGTCATAAATACTCAATTTGTTATTTCTGCTACAAAATCATACTCAAGTACATGGTCATCATGTATAAAGTGCATTATTAATTTGTAACAATTTTGGGAAAATGCAATTAGCAAGTTAAAGTTTTGTGAACCTGTATTAAAATGTGGGTAAAACATGATGCTTGTATAGTAAAATTCAAAAGATAGAACATTCCACTAGCAGTATTGTGCTAAAAGTAGGACTGTATATGCCAGAATATATAAAGATGATCTTACCTTAAAAAAATCATTTACAGGGGCACCTGGGTGGCTCAATGGGTTAAAGCCTCTGCCTTTGGCTCAGGTCATGATCCCAGGGTCCTGGGATCAAGTTCTACATCTGGCTTCTTGCTCAGCAGGGAGCCTGCTTCCTCCTCTCTCCCTTTCCCTGCCTCTCTGCCTACTAGTAATCTCTGTCTGTCAAATAAAATAAATAAAATCTTAAAAAAAAAAAAAAAGAAAAAAAGAAAAGAAAAAAATCATTTACAAAATTAGAACTTTGGGAAACTTTTTTATAATGTGACATTTCACATCATAGCATACTTTTTAAAAATGTTAGTACTTTAAAGTGCCTATAGAACATTTTAAATCAGGTGAGACTTTTGTGTCATTCAGTATGACTTAGGAAAATGTTGATAGCATAAAGATGAGCTCCTTTTAGTTGCTTCCAATCCTTAGAGGATATCCTTTGAAGACAGTTGTCAGTTTGGGGGAATTTGTATGTGTGCGTGTGTGTGTGTGTGAATGCATTGAGATTCTTTTCAGTGCTCCTTGTTATGACTTATTTTCTTATTTTCTTTTCCTTAATTGGTGTAGGGTATTAGCAGGAAAGTGGCATCACAATTTGGTATTGATATACTTGGCAAGAGCTTTTACAGCAGTGTTTCCTTCAACTCAGCTCACTCCAGACGTCAGCTTATTGTCATCTCATCTAAGGTCTGTATTCCTCTAACAGAGAAACACATATGTCCCCCTTCCAAACTCTGATCAAGCAAGGCATTTCTAAAAGCAAGTCCTGCCACATGCTGATGCCTTATCTTGGGAACAGCTTCATTTCACATTCCCTAAATGTTTGCCAGCACAGACTTCATTAATTGTTAGGCTAAGATGTCAAAGTGAAATTTCCCCCGTTGGTTTGCTTTGAGCTGACACAGGTATTAGAACTCTCCCCAATCCACTCTGCAAAACACCTTTACAGCACTTCTCAAACCTTGGTGTAATAGTGAAAAACAATTAAGGAAAAAAACAAAACAAAACAAACAAACAAAAACCAGGGACTTAGTGATAGATGTGTTTGACTTGCCTTTTCTATACCTCATTTTCATTATCTGTAAATTGAAGATGATAGTGATAAGCATAGTTCCCAAATCTTAAGGTCTAGCTTTTGTTCAGTGTCTTCATTTGCCTACCGCATCATAGGAATGAATTAAAAGTAATTGCTTCTATCACTTTACTAAATGTGTCCCACGCCATTTTGTGAGCTACATGAGACTAAAGGTTGCATTTTTTTCATATTATACCTACCAAATCTACAGCAATATTGCAGACAGAATGCAATCTTTATACGCTATCATTAGACTATAACAGATAATTGCTTTTAGCTATGCCATATTCATGAAAAAAGGTTTTTATAATGTTGAAAATATTCCTAATAATTAAAGCACTGTTTTATAGCCAAACGTTTTAATGCCAAAAATATGTTGCATTGTTTCAACATTGACTTTTTATTTAACATTGTGGTCATTGACTTTAAGTGATAGTAAATATCTCTGTGTTTATAATGCAGTCATTATATACTCATATTTTCCATAGTTATTCATCACGTTGTTCATGCTAGGACATTTTCAGCATAGAGAATAGTTATATAAAGTAGTGAGTTAGATGGTGGCCTTCCCCAGAACTTGTAGAGTTACCTACCTTCTTTGGAAAAAAAGGTCTTTGTAGATTTATTAGTTTGCTAGGTCTACCATGACAAAGTGCCACAGACTGGATGACTTCAAATACACATGTTCATCTTCTTACAGTTTTGGAAGCTCAAAGTCCAAGACTGAGGTGTCAGCAAATGTAGTCTCTTATGAGTCCATCCTCCTTGGCTTATGGATGGCCTCTTGGCTTAGAGATGATCTTTCTTTGCTATGTGTGCCTCCTTAGTGTCTCTCTGTGTTTAAAAATTTACTCTTCTGATAAGGACTTCAGTCAGATTACATTAGGGCCCAAATATATGGCCTTATTTTACTTTAATTACCATTTAAAAAAATTTGTTTAATGCATGTGTCAAAGAGAGAGAGACAGCATGAGGGAGAGCACAAGCAGGGGGAGGGACACAGGGAGAAGCAGACTCCCCGGCAAGCAAGGAGCCCAATGTGGGACTCAATCCCAGGACCCTGGAATCAGGACCTGAGCTGAAGGCAGCCACTTAACCAACCATGCCACCCAGGCATCCCTAATTACCATTTTAAAGACCATTTCTAAATATGACTACATTCTGTGGTACTGGGGATTAGGCCTTCAACATATGAATATTGTGGAAACACACTTCAGCCCATAGTAGCAAATGGAATTGAACTAAGGATTTTGATACGAAGATTATCTGGGTGGGCCCTAAATTCAGTGACAGGTATCCTTCTAAGGAAAAGGTAGAGAGGGGGATTTGAGATCAAGGGAAAAGAAGGAGGCAATATGATAACAGAGGCAGAGATTGGAGTGATGTGCCCACAAATCTAGCGATGCATATATCCACCTTAAGCTGGAAGAGGCCAGGAACAGATTTCCCCCTAGAGCCTTAGATGGAGTGGAGTGTGGCTGTGTCACATTTCAGAATTCTAGCCTTCAGAATTGTGAGAGAATACATTTCTTTTTCTTTCTTTCTTTCTTTCTTTTTCATTTCTTTGCTTTAAGCCATCAAGTATATGGTAATTTATTATGGCAGCCTCAAAAACTAATACAGATTTGTTTATGTCTCTTGTTCTTGGCATCTGTCCCTGAAGATTTAGAATGGTCTTTCGTAAACACCCTTAATCCATTTAATTTTTTCTGTAGAATACAAGAAGGGAATTAATATATAAGATACACAGTAATATACATATATATACATACATGATTGCAACAATCTATAGATGTCTTTATTTCATATTTTGTCTTTTGCATATGATGTAGAATAAAAATTCAAGAAATTTTAAATTCTTATTTTTAGCATCTCCACGATGCTAGAGAAAATCAGGATTGTTTGAAAATATGTGTACAGAAAAGAAGTCTACAGTATAAATTTATAAGGATTTGCCAGTAACATATATACATATGCATGTATCTATGTATTAAAATATTTAAAATGCCAGTGCATAATGAATATTTGCTTGTGCATGTGAAAAATACCACTGCCCTTGTTTGTTAAGCTCAATTTGCTAATGTTGTTAATTATAAAATTTTTTATCTAGTATAAATAAATCTAAAATTATTTGCAGTTTATTGTTATAAAGATTTGCTTTATTGGAAGTACACCAATAACTTCCATTTTAAGAAAGTATTCACCATGAACAGGTTTTTCACTGAGGAAGATGATGTCCCCAAAATTTAGGACATAGTAATAATGGATTCTCAGATTTACCCAGAGTTTCTTTTTAAAGAATATTTCTCTATGACTGGAATAAATTGTCTGACTACTATTTAGAAAATAGGAAAAATATTAAAATCCCCTTCTAAATCATTAGAATTGGTAGAATGCTGTTGCTTTGTATCAGTTTCAGAAGTTGGAGATTAATAAACATAAGGAAAAACGAGTCTTGAAAAATAAATGGTACTAAAAATTTAAACACAGTTTTGTGAGATACAAAGATAAATTATTATATTGCAATACCTGGATATCAAAGATAAAAGTTTCTATTTTAGTCCTGTTGGCTAGAGCATCTGAAAACTCCATAGGGGGCCTCTGGGCACAGCAACTACATTCAGAACGCCAGACTTTCAGTAAATGATTCTTAGCGAATATAGAACTGTTAACAGAAACATGATCATCTGTATCCTGCCATTAGTGCTGTTTTCCTTTTGGGCCTCAATAAATTATCAACGCGATGTTAGCAAGCAAGGTGTATTTTAATTTTGAAAATTCAGAATAAAAATCACATGAGGTGCACAGGTTTTTCTTCAGTGTGAGTCTCATCAGCTGCTCTCTCTTAGTGGCATCACTGGGGTCCGGAATCTTGGACTCTGATTACAGCCGATGCTTTTCTTGGAAGGTCTCAGCAAGAGCTTATATTTTTCTTTCGTGTTCTTTTTTTCTCACTTTGGTTCAAACCGCCTCCCGGAAAATCTTGAAAAATCACTTTATTCTTTCAATATTTTTAATAGGTTACGATTTCTGAATCCACAGATTATCAGGAATGCCCCCAATTCAATTTAAGGATTGTTAGATCAATTAGTTAATAAAAGATCTCTGCATTTTGCTGGTGGCGGGAATGCAGAGGTCATTCTGGGACGGTCTATACTGAACAGCCGAGAATGGAAAGCACGTATTTTCTTAATTTAACCCTGACTTGAGATACGCCCTGCCTTGAAGGCCTTTTGTAAACTATCCACAGGGACAGTTTATCTCCAAGCCTGGAGGCAGCAGAGTCTCTCCATGGAGGGAGAGATGGTTTCTTAAACAAGGCTATTTCCCCATCTTTGTACATTTTAGTAAGTTTTACTTTTTTGATCCTGATAAAATTGGAGGACATGATATTTCATCATTTCAAAATGTATAGGGTATTTGTGATATTTTGTAATAGTATTCATGCAAACTATTTTTCAGGTTTTGTTGCTAGAAAATCTGTAGATTGGATATAAGGGTGCATGTATAAAGGTGATATGTTGTCGTTTGACACACTTCTCTGCTTCCCGTAAATTGTTCTTCCATCAGGAGACACAGCCTGTCTGGTGTCTCCTTGCATGATGCTAACAGCTGCTGGTGATCTTTGCTTCGATCCATTAATTCACATGCGGTTAAAAATGATGCTATTTTAATTCCATCATTCTTTCCTCACTTATTAGCGGATATTTTTATAAGGAAAAACATCACTCAGGGCTCTAGTGATTAACTGTACATAATAAAGGAGATAAGAGCCACTTGAGCCCTGACAGGACAAAAACAACCACATCGGTTACAAGCACACATTTCTTCACCATGGACAGTTCACGCCCCTATCACCACCTGTTGCTCCCTTTTCCCCACACTGCTCCCAGCACAGTTAGGATGTACGGATGCCCCCAAAGTATGAGATGCTTTGCTATGATACAGTTCTGCTTTCCTGACAATGATAAGTAGAACTATTAATTATAGTATTAGTATTTGCTGAAAGCCCTCTAGGACTTCTGCGTAGTTAATGGGGGAAGATTTCAGAATTGTGGGCCATGAGGCTCCCCTGACTGTATTTCCACGATTGTGATTACATGATTTGAATCTAACAAGAGCATTGTACCATGGGTGAGACTGGTATCATCATCTGTGCTTTACAGATGAGGAACTGGGGCTTCAAGGTCAGCCTGCTCATGGATAAGAGAGCTGGGAGGACAAGAGGGCTGGGAAGCAGTAGGGCTAGGATGGACGTCCAGGTGTTCTACTCCGGTGCCAGTCTTCCTCAGGGCTTCCAGTCCTTTCCTTCTCCTCATTCTCTTCCTTTCCTTTCACCCTAAAGGTCACTTCCATTCACTTGTAGAAGGAAAAAAAAAAAAAAAAAAAGGGAAAACATCCCTTTATCAACCCATAGTTACCCGTGGAATCAGAAAGGCAGAATAACTACTTGATTCATTCCTGTCAATGATTAGCTTTCAAAATAAAGATTTGCTTGTTTAGAACCTTTATGAATGAACAATTAGTAGTTTTATAAACATCATTATGAGCTCTTGGATATAAATACATTTGATGGCTTTCTACCCAGTCAGGTTATTCTTGTCAATATTCACATTTTCTCAACTTCTCCTCATGGGAACCTCTTCAGTTTAGCTAAATTCTTCAAACACAGAATATAGTCTGAGTAAGTCTGGTAGCTTCCAGGCTCTCTGGAATAACGGTGTTCCAGGTTTAAGTTACGTAGCTCCTTCCACACACTAGAAGTCAGTCAGAGCTCCAGAATGAACTACTTACTTTTACTGGGCAACTGTATCTGGACACTGTAATCTGGGTGTTGGGGAGGTTTATGACTACATGACACCGTGTTTCTGCACACTTCAGAGAACAGAGCTATGAAAATCCATAGCTGATAGATCTCTGATCTATCTGACATAGATACATAGATGAAATAAGTCAAGAGTCTGTACTCAGTTTTCGAATTCAAATTCAGCTATTAAGGGTTTTTGCATAATCGATTCATTTTACATCTTCAACTTTCTGCTGCTTTTCAGCAATATTAGAAATGATTGAATTAGAGTAACATTTGCTTTATTCCACAATGTACATGAGTCTTAGCAATGCAAAAAACAAAAGAACAACCAATAATGAATGCTGTAAAAAGTATAAGATTATGCTTTGATATTTTTTTCCGTCTTTAGGTTCTGTCTCGCTATAAAATAGTCCAATTGCTATGGTTAATGTCGCTTGGAATCATTCATCCATGTGTGTTTGTGTGTGTGTCTGTTCAATAATGAGACACATGTTTAAGTTCCCTTTTTCATTTTTCCTTCTTTTTTTATTTCTTTTTCATCATATTTGTATAAAATATTTTGCATGGGTTTTCACTCAAAGAGCAAAGCAGAGAAAAGTGTGTATAATATGAATGTATTACTTTTCTCCTTTTTTTTTTCATTTTTGATACCTGGGGATCAAATCATAGTTATATACAAATGAGTACTCATGCCTTTGTTGAGCTATGATTTCAGAGATGTAGCACACTTTATTCAACTGGTTCTTCATTGGAAAAAAAAAATTTGGATTATTGCTAGTTTTGTTGGGTCCCACCCCATCACATGGAGTGCTGCCATTATTTGCTTAGTTTTCAAAAAATATTCTTTTCAAAAATACTTTTGCTAGTGTATATTTTAGATATATTCCTAGAAGTTATATTGCTGGGTTAAAAGGTAAATAATTTAAGAATTTGTCGCATTGTTTGTTCACAAGCCCCATGGGTGCTTTCCAGATATACTGGGAAACTGGTCCCTATACTCAGAGGGCACAGAGAGACTGAGGAAAGAGGCAGGCCACTCCAGATTGGTGTATGTCAGGTTTCATAAGCAAGGAAATTTGCATACAAGGTTTGTCCTGGGTGGCTGCAAGACGAGTAGATCTCCACACCCACCTGCCAAGTCTTAAAAGTTTACATAGAGTCCTTAACTGGGTTCGGTCAAGTGTACCTTTCAGGTGGTCTCAGCACCACATTACTGTCTCAAGGCCATGTCCTTTAGGCAGCCTGTGGGATTAGGCAAGGCAAGCAGAAGCACATTCCAAGGAGAGGGGAGGGGATGTCAGACCTCTGATTACCCAGATCTAGTTCTGGGTGGTCGCATCTTCTAATGACCTCCTCCAATGCATATAATGCCAAATTATTCTTCATAGTGATTTTATCAATGTGTCATCCCACCACTAATGTATGATGGTTAATATTTAGTTTCCTCCTAGTTAGTGGAATATGTTGTTACATTTTTTACTTTTTGCCAACCATAGAGGTGAGAAAATGGCATTTTAGTTTCTGGATTATTTCCATTTCTTTTTCTAGGATGTGTGCTTTTTTTCCTCTATTTTTTAATGCTGTTGAAGATTTTCTTTAACTTTAGAGCTCTCCATTAAGCATATTAGCTCCTTGATATTTTAAGGTGCAAATATTTTTCATAGTTTGGCATCCGTCTGTTTACTTACAGTGTCTTTTGCTATGAAAGTTTTTAAATGTAACCAAGTTTATCTCAAGTTTATTTCCTTATTGCTTCTGGATTTTGAATTATAGCTTAAAATAATTTTTCTTCCCCCTTTTATAAAAAAGGCAACCAAGTTTTCTTCTGTTATGTATAAAGTTTTATCCTTTTACATTTAAATTTCTAGCCATTTTGGAATTTATCCTCATGTATGATCTGATGAACAGATGCAATTTGATATATTTTCCTTACTGTCTCCAGTCATACACACACCTACGTATTTAAGAACACATTTTTTTGTCTTTTTTCCAATAAGCCATTTTCTCTTTTTGCCCCATATTTCTTCTATCTATTCTTGTACCTAAACACAGTTTAAAGTATTTAAAATTTTTAGCATACTATGGATCTTTTCTTCCTTTTGCTTATTTTGTTTTTCCTCAGGATGTTTTGGCCAATCATTACTTCCATTTGTTTGTTTTTTCAAATAAACTTTTGAATCCTATTCTTATGCTTCAGACAATTAAAAATGTGACTTTACTGGTATTGCCAAAAATGTTTAACTTATAAGTCAAATCTTTATGATGCGGGGTCTTCCTACCCCAGGATACAGTATTTGTTTTGTAGTACTGTATATTACTTTTATGCCTGTGATCATTTTTTTCTAATATTTCAAAGTAAAATTGTTTTATTATATGCCAACATTATACAGTTGAAAGGCCAGTAAAAAAGAGGAATTTAAAATAAAATATAAAAATTATATATTAAAAAAAAGAGTTCGAGACATGTATATAGCAAGCAAAAGAACATTGCTGAGAGAAATCAAGACCCAAACACATGCAGACACACACCATGATCATGTATTAAAGGACTCAGCAATATTAAGGTGGGACTTCTTTCCAAATCGACCTATACATTCCACTTAATCCCAATCTTTATATATAATTAAATATATAAAATATATAATCTTTCATATAATTAACATAAATTATATATAAAATTTATATATAAATTATATGTGAAATTATATGTAATTAATATAAAATTTATATTTTATAAAATGTTAAAATATATGATTTTATATTGTTCTGCATATTGTATAGATTATAAATAAATATGTATTTTTAAAATTTAAGATTTCCATGGGGCGCCTGGGTGGCTCAGTGGGTTAAAGCCTCTGCCTTCGGCTCAGGTCATGATCCCAGGGTCCTGGGATCGAGCCCCACATTGGGCTCTCTGCTCTACAGGGAGCCTGCTTCCCCCTCTCTCTCTCTGCCTGCCTCTCTGCCTACTTGTGATCTCTGTCTGATAAATCAATAAAATCTTAAAAAAATAAATAAATAAATAAATAAATAAAAATAAAATTTAAGATTTCCATTCATGATACATCTGTGAATTTCTTTTTCCTTACTATCATACAACACAGGAGAAATCCTCCCCAGTTCAGATCAGCACCTGTGCTCCCAGCTGCCCACGTGCCTCCATCATTCCTTTTTCCCTCTTTTTACATTCATAGATTTAACTATAAACAAGCAAGAATACAAAATCTAAGATGTCTTGATTAATGAAATTCTTAATCAGTAAATGAAATACAGGTAAGTCTAGAGAAACAAGCAAAAAGCAAGCCAACATTAGTGGAAATTTTCTTGAAAAGTCAAGGATTGGAATGCGTGTGAAGAGCAAACCAATGTATGAGAAGTTGAAAGAAAGAATGATCACTGAGGCTGGAAAAACTTTATTGCCACTGATAAGGATATTGAGCAATCCTTAATTTCTAGTAAGAATTCCAATGCATTTTGATACATCAGTGATTTTATTTTATGATTACTCTGCTAAACTTTTTTGAAATTTCTTATCACTGAAAAACAATAAAATCTTTGGTAATGACAAAGCAAAAGCAGAATGGAAGGCTTGGAAGCTAATGCTAATATGAATTGCAAATTATTTTTACAATAGCTTCATTCAATATGACAAGAAAAACAACAAACATTTTAAATTGTGTTACTTGTTTTTATTAGTAAGATTTGTCACCCTACTGACTATTACTTAGATATTTTTAAGTTGAGTAGTTATGAAATGGAGTATAAATTATTAACAACTTACTGAAATTTATATGTGTAATCACAGTGATGAAAACAATCTTTATGTTCCCCATGTAACCAGGCACTGTTTTCTACAGAATTAAATATTGATGAAAACTATTTTGACTTTAGTTTTGTTATATGAGTTTATTCTTCTGTTATTCTCCAGTGGTTTAAGGTAGTTTGTAAATCTGTATGCTACAAACAAGATGAAGCCAAAATAGAAGAGGGTAAGAGGATTTTTGCAAAAGGAAATTATGAATAGTAAACTATGACCAACACAAGAGAATTTATAAATTAAAGATTTATCTATAAGAGGTTTATGATCTCTAGTACGCATGGAACAATTCAAGACACTGAGGATAAAAAAGATGAATAAATAAGATTTTTTTTAACCTAAGGATTTTACAGTCTAGTATGAAAGATAGGCAGTGGCTCAGGTGAAGTGTGATACATTCAACAATAGCAGTGTACTTAAGGAGCTTGGGAAAATTGTGAGGACTATGATTAAATTTGCCTGAGGGAAGCAAGAGAGCCAGGAAGGCTTCACAGAGAAGCAGGCTTATAGACAGTAAAGAAGGCAGTATCTTTAAATAGCAGCTGTGCCTGGAAACTTTTGCAGTGGAGAGGCACATTTTTCTATATTTAAAAAAAAAATAATAATAGATAAAGGGAAAGTATGAATTGAATAAATTCTATCACTGGATGCTGTTATAAAAGTATTTAAAACGTAAGAATAAGCCTCTGTGATTATCTAAAATAGTCATAATGTATTTTTACTGAGTAAAATATTTCTAAATATTAAATTTCATTTAACTTTATTTTATGAAGATAAGCTCTTTCTAAGGGTAAAATCACAGCCTTAGTTTACCATTAGCTTATATTCAGGTTTCTATTGTTAGTTTTGTATTGACTCTTACATATTATAAAAAAGCTAACTGTCTTTCTGACATGAATATGATCTGATCCTTTCCAGCAGATGTTTAAGCCTTTTGTGATGATCTTAAATACCTCCTGTGGACTGAAACTACCTAAAGGGTTTAAGCTTCAATATTAGGACCACAGAAATGAAGGCTTTCTCTATTTTAAATATTGTTGAACAGGAAGGGGTCATGCACAAGCCTAGTTTGGCAGGAGAAGCAATTACTGATGCTTCACAATTGTATCACCTTTCTTCCATTGCTTTCTATTTCTTCTGGGGGCAAAAAAAAAAAAAAAAAGAAAAGAAAAAGAAAAAGAAAAAATTGTCCTGTAAGAAGATACTGTTAAAATGGAGATTTTTAAAACCCAAAAGAAGGCAAATATATAACATTTCATTCCAGAAACATGTATTTATTTATTATTAAAAGTGGAGAATTAAAAAAAAAAGTGGAGAATAATGCTGGGCTGCAGTTTTCTTTGTGGGAAGCTGTTTAGTAACTTCAGTGGGAAGTATTCTCGCATGTGCATAAGTTGTCATAGTTATTAATGGTTCTGAGAATTTCCCTGAGATTTCCCAGTATATCCATTTAATGCTCAGATTTTTGCATACACTTTGACTTGAATTTATTTACTGATCTGCAGATAATTATTAGAGCAGAAGTAGAAAATTTGTGATTCTAAAGTTGTACATCTCATACAATATATACTATATTTTTTGTGCTAGTAATGCATACATACTACCTTTGTTGTTTGTTTTTTTGTTTTCAAATGAAAATCTACTTCATCTGCCAACACTCTGAAAATCTGTTTTTCCAGTTTCAATATCATAGAGCTTTGTTGAAACCAACCGACCATGTATATTGGATCCATTTCTGGAGTCTATTATGTTTGATTAATCTATATTTCTATTATTCCAATACCAAACTATCTTGATTTCTATAGGCTTATATAAATTAATGAAATTAGGTATTATGCACTTTCTTATGTTAATTTTTCAAAATCGTTTTAATTATTCTATTTTTCTTTTAACTTTAGAAAATTCTTGAAAATTTTCTCAAAAAAATGTCTACAGAGAATTTTGGGGAGATTGTGTTGAATCTATAGATCAATTTTCTCAATTTATTTTATTTACTTATTTATTTTTAAAGATTTTATTTATTTATTTGACAAAGGGAGAGAGCACAAGGAGGCAGAGAGGCAGGCAGGAAGAGAGGTGGAAGCAGGCTCCCTGCTGAGCAGAGAGCCCTATGTGGGGCTCGATCCCAGGACCCTGGGATCATGACCTGAGCCAAAGGCAGAGGCTTAACCCACTGAACCACCCAGCCGCCCCTCTGGATTTATTTAGATCTTTAATTTTTCTCAGAAATTTTTGCTACTTTTAAGTGTTCAGGTGTCACACATATTTTGTTATTCTTCTCCCTAAGTATCTTATGTTTTTATACTACTTTAAAAGGTATTGTTTTAGGGCACCTGGGTGGCTCAGTGGGTTAAAGCCTCTGCCTTCGGCTCAGGTCATGATCCCAGGGTCCTGGGATGGAGCCCTGCATCGGGCTCTGCTCAGCAGGGAGCCTGCTTCCCCCTCTCTCTCTGCCTGCCTCTCTGCCTGTCAAATAGATAAACATCTTTAAAAAAAAAAAAAAGGGATTGTTTTTCCAGCAAAGATATATTTATTTGCTGATATATAAAAATGCAATTAATTTTTGTATATTGACCTATGCTCTGCTGACATATTTACTTATTAATTTTTGTAGTTTTTAATGTAGTTTCTATAGGTTTGTTACAAATCATCTGTCAATTACATAGTTTTACTTCTTACAATATTTTTAGTTTCTTACTGTATATTTGTCATCTCTTTTTTAAATATTTTATTTTTTTGAGACAGAGAGAGAGCATGTTGCTTGCACACAAGTTGTGGGGGAGGGGCCGAGGGAGAGGGACAAGCAGACTCCCTGCTGAGCAGGGAGCCTGATGCAGGTCTCCATCCCAGGATCCTGAGATCATGACCTGAGCAGAAAGCAGATGCTTAACCAACTGAGCCACTCAGGCACCCCTGTATACGTGCTTTCTTGCCTTTATTTTACTGCTTGGGAACTCCAGGACAATGTTGAATAGAAGTGCTTGAGAACAGACATCCTTGTCTAATTCTGATTTTATGGAGAAAACATTCAGGTTTTCATCCTTTAATATAATAATGTAGGTATTTTGGAGGTATTCTTTATTAGATTAAGGAAATGTTCTTCTGCTCAAATACATGTGTGGCAATGAGGAAGGTGGAATGTCCAGAGTGTATGCCTAGTGTTTATTTTTCTTGTCTGATACCTGCTTATACTTTTATAACTGAGATAGAGAATACTTGACACATAAAAATTTGAGGGGATGAGATCATATGACTTTTAGCACATAAGGTTGGAGAAGACTGCTTCAAGTTTGGGTAGATATATCTATCCTGGCAATTGGATTCAGATTTCCCAGATAACAAAACAGTATAAAGCATAGAATAACAAGGTAGATAATACCATAAAGAAGTAAGTAGCAAATTTCATGTGGGGGGGGCACCTGGGTGGCTCAGTGGGTTAAGCCTCTGCCTTTGGCTCAGGTCATGATCTCAGGGTCCTGGGATCAAGCCCCGCATGGGGCTGTCTACTCAGCAGAGAGCCTGCTTCCCCCCCCTCTCTCTGCCTGCCTCTCTGCCTACTTGTGATCTTGCTCTCTCTGTCAAATAAATAAATAAAATATTTTAAAAAATTTCATGTGGGGAATTACATCGATAAAATAACCCATTTTTTTCTAGCATATCATTTATATCTAAAAATGGGAGAATTGTTATTGAATGAAAATTTTATACATTTTGACAACAATGCTATATGTGAATGCTATTTGATGACAATTTGCACAAACCAACTCTAAAAAGTATTTATCAAGGAAATTAAATATGGATATCATATTATTTGAATTTGAAGAAGTATTTTAATTTAGTGTAAGGATGCATAGTGGTCACAAAAAAGAAGTCTAAAAAATAGGTCTGTGTCAGTAAGAGATGTATGATGACAAATCGCATTCTGTCTGAGATTTGCTTTAAAATACTGTAGGAAAAAAGCCAATAAAGGAAGGAAATACAAAACAAGTAGAAAAATACTGACCATTCTTGAAGCCATATGTTCTAGTTTTATCTATGTTTGACAATTTCTATGATATTAAACTCAAATGTGCCACTTAAAAGTAAGTTTTTGATTATAGATTTTAGAGAAATATACAGATATACTAATACATGTACATATATATGTGTTATGTATATATATGACACTTTCAGTTATAAATTATATGAAATTGTTATGAAATGAAATACAGAATTAGAAGACCAACAGCAGATATCTTGAAGCTAACATTAAGGTAGTTGGAAAAAGATCAGATACAGAAGCCATACAAACATCTGGAGAAATGATAGTGAGAGGGGGCTTTCACTATGATAATGAAAAAAAAATATATGAAGAAAGGTAAAACTTAAGATGCACCACTGTTTTGGTAAAATCCAAAGATTTGGCAACTGCTTCAAGTTTGGGGGCAAAAGAGGGGGGGACATTCAGCTTTGAAACCAAAGTTTTGAACTTGACTGTAATAATGCTGTCAACCAAAGTAGCAAACAGGGAAAGGATTGTAGCCCTAAGAGGAAATTGGACGGATGGATATGATCTAATTGTCAGATGGTATATTGAAGAAAAGCCACTTCAGAAAGTTTTTGCCAGATGAGTCCTCACCGCAGTGAGTGACAGCGCACTATCTCTTCCCTACACACTCTGATTTTTGAGTCTGCTTAATGTTGCTATTGAAATGTTTTTGTTTGAATATATTTAAAAATCGGACTCATTTAAATTTTGACATTTTATAGCAACTCATAAGCATGTTGAAATTGCTTATTTGTATGTCTATACCTTGTGGATATTTTATACTTCCTTTTTACTTTTTAAAAAATTTAGTGCAAAACACTATAGTCATATGTTAATCACAATTATTCATGATATCACTATGACTGTCATGCTGTGTTTTATTCTTCCTTTTTGTCAACTTCTGGCTAAATAAATGATTAGTGGCATGATGAAATTTAGACATTTACTTTGGCTTTAATATATGGTATGAACTCCTTTTTTGAAATAATCAAAATCAATAATCAGTAAAATTTATTTAAATCAATAAAATTTTAATAGAAATTATTATAATATGCAAAATATGCTGAACAGTTTAGATAATTTAAACATGGATTTTGTAACTGCAGCACAATTTTTTTTTGTTAGATTCTTCACAAAATAAGGTATTGATTCTATCCTTTAAAACCATGGGGACTTTTTTTTTTTTTTCATAAAAAGATTTTAAAAAGTATTTTAATCCCAAGTGAAGGTGCATGAAACACCAGGAAAATCTTGGGAAACACCCTTTAAAACAGTTTAAAAATATTTATTAACTAATCTAATTTGGTATGTAAAATGACCATATTAAACTTTTGTTTCCATATATAGAGGAGACCTTCTTTCTTTAGGTAAATTATCATTGATAAGGTTGTAGTAATCTGCACACTTTGCTTCTTACCCTTGGACTCAATATCTGAAAAGTGCTCGGAGACCACTCCAGACCATACTGAATCTCCATCAATCTTTTCAGACATTTATACACAATGATGTCAAAGATAAAAATGGTCTTGCTACTATACCATGCATCTTCTATAATATTTCTGTCTCATACTATAAATAATAAGGCATTTTTCTTCTGTTTAATGGAAACAAACCAAAATTAGGGAAATTCCAAATTAGTAGTATTTTAATTCCAAAGGAATAAATTTATTTCTGGATTCACCTAAATAGTTCTGACTAGATGGCAATAGGATGGCCAAGTACAACAATATTTTGACAGTAAGTCATTTCACAGCAAATATTTGCCCTTCCTGTTTGGTCTGGATATGGGTAACATGTATGACAATACAAGTGCGGTATAGCATGTCAGGAACTTCTTGATAATCCTATCAAAGTGATACTAATTTGTTGCTTGTTTCTTTACTTCTAATACTAAGTCATAACTACTGAATCAGTTGTAAATAGACGACACAAATAGATGCATAGTTCTATGGATAGATATATAGATATATAGATAAAATATAAATGTGGATATGGCTGTAATTATAGAGATATGTCATATTATCTAGATAGTATCTTTTTGTAAACATTTTCCAGAGATAACAAAATGAGAACAACTGAATGTATCAAAAAGAATGAAGAGTTTCTTCCAAGAAACCACAATCATAACTGTATACAAAACTATAAATATGATATAGCTGTAATTTATCTGCTAACAAAGACACTAGGGAAAATCTTATCCAGGGTTGGCTAAGATTGCATCTATCCTAATAAGGACTTATTGTCTCTTTTTCATTCATTTTCTAAGTCCCATCTCTCTTCTCTCCCAATTGCCTAATACCTCTTCTTTTTATCAGAATCCAAATTATTACTGGTAGAAATTTCTGCAGAAAGTTTCTGCATCCACAGTCTTTCATTTTAATTCAGAGGAACAGCTGTATTCCTATGGATTTTTTTTTCCCCACTTTTCTCTAATAGACTCTATAACATGCCTGCTGCATGTTCCTTATTCCCTGGAATGGCTTCTCTACTCATCTGTGGGCTCTTCGACTCATGGCTGTATCTTTCACTCAACTGATGTGTTACTCACGGCTGCATTAATAGAAAGGAGTTATATCCTGCCCAGAATTTTGGCAGGAAGAGTAATTCACCACTTGAATCTGAGCTAAAATTAGCCTCCACATGGGTTAGAAATATGAACACCTTGCTATGTCCTATGCAATACCATTGAACATTTTCCCCTGGCTGCTGCACTACAGATCTGTCTCAACTATATTTTTTACACACAATGTTATGGATTGCGGTAGCTCTAAGAGTTGGCAAAAATTCTGCTTTTGTACTATCACAAATTATTTTGAACACAGAAGAGTTGCAAGTCTTTAGGATGCTATGGAGGCTTACGATCGCAAAACAATTACATATTTAAATTTTAGAGAGTAATCGTATATCACCATATTTGTACCATCATCATATTTGTGCATTGCCAAGTAAATGAAAGGGGAGAATCAAGTACATTACACTTGATCATGTGTGCCCTGTTGTAAAATCTTCAGAATGAGAACTTCCTTTATACGGAGTCATCTGCGTTTTTAAAAAAGATCTTCATAAAACATGCAAAGAACAGCTGCCTGTACTTGCAGCTGCAAGACAGAAATATTTTAGTACACAGTTTCTATTTGTACAGAGGCAGGTGAAGGTTAGCTGGATCCACTCTAGGCAAAACGGTGAAGTCTTTGAAGTTTTGCTGTCGTTCTTGTTGTTTAATTTCTAGCTTAAATTGAGCGTCCTTTACAGCACCTTCTTCCTGTAAATGCAGGCGTGGAAAACTTGGAGGGGCTCCTCACTCTCTCGGACATGGATATTTGTACTCAACGGAAGGGAGCCAGTTAGGCTGAAGTTCTGGGTTCTGAACTGACCTTGATCTGGGTTTGCATTTCACCTCTGTAACGCTTACCAGCCCTGTGATCTTTGAAAGTTTAGCTTCAGTGTTTTTCATGTATTTGTTTACTCAGAAAGTTACTGAACGATGATAGGCATAAATATAAAATAACAAGCCTAGCTTCTTGGTAGGCATAAATATAAAATAACAAGCCTACCTTCTTGGCTTATAAGAATTAAAGATAATAATTGCTTTAGAATAATGAATTAAATATATTTGGAATATAGTATGTGCTGGATATAATTTTAATTTTCTCCTCTTCTGTGTTAGTCTTAAAGTTATTTATAATTTAAAACTCATGCACATGATTTTATATACACGTGTATGAATGTATATATGTGTATATATATTGTGTGTGTACATATGGTATATGTGC
This sequence comes from Lontra canadensis, assembly GCF_010015895.1. Lineage (NCBI taxonomy): Eukaryota > Metazoa > Chordata > Mammalia > Carnivora > Mustelidae > Lontra > Lontra canadensis. Next base: position 935,185 of record NW_022631056.1, on the reverse strand, counting down.
ATTTTATTCCACTTAATTTTTACAATGTGAATATTTTGCCAAGTAAAAAATATATATATAATATATATATTATATTTACATATATAATATATATATAAAATATTTAACTCTAACATTGGAATTGGATTGGATGAATGATATCTACAAGGAAAGAAAAGGCCTCCAAAATGTAGACATTTATTATTATTGAAGTAAGGAACAACTGAGAAAAGGCAGTTTCCACTTACTGTGTGTTTCCAAATATGTTTTGCCTTTGTGAACCCTAATTAGGTTACCGAGGGTTTGCCTCACCATTTCTCATTATCAAGTCCTCTAACTATATGCATTGTGTATTTTTTTTCTACCAGATTCAGTTGTTATTTTTATTTTATTTAATCTTCACCATGTGAATGGTGAATTTAGTGTCAACATGTGAAAATTGGAAAAAAAAGATAGTATGTGAAAATTTAAAATAAGCATAAACAATAGCTCACCTAGTAATATCATTTATCCATCTATTTTCATGATATAAAAATTGACTTAATTATCATTTCCTTGTTGCAAAACTATTTTTTTTAAATCCATGGTTATCACAGTCAAGAATTTTACAAAATTTAGTTTCTAGTGAATATTTTTGCTACACAACAGATGAAGCTATATTTCATGATGGCTCTTTTATGAAAGATAAATATTTTATTTCTTTCCCAAACAAGATTCTAAAATCTTACAATATTATCTAAATATTAAGTTCAAAATATTAATATGTATATTAAATAGTTAATATTTCTAAATATTTAGTTCAAAAGAGTGTAAAATATTAGTTGAACAATTTTAAAGGTGAAAAGCAAATTTAAGGCAAAAAGTTATACAGACTGTACTATGCCCTCATTATCAGTAAAATAGAATAAATCTGATTTGTGCCACCATTTCTTAATATCTTACTATTTCCTTTTTAAAATTTTAACTCCATAATAGAGTGTTGTGTGTACAAGAGAATATGCATAAGGTAAATTTTCTAGGACATCCTTGTGAAGTGCGAAACAAAGCTCCAACATCATTACTTTTTAGTCCTTTCTTGCAGTAATATTTTTCTTCAGTTGTTCGTGTAATCTTTTAGTCTTGAGATATATTATACTGAATGAGCACTGAAACACTGAGAAATATTGGAATGATTTTTTATTCTGTTTAGGCATTGGATTAAAAAGGATTCTGGCTGCAAATGCGTAAGATCACTTCATGCTATAATAAAGGAGCCCCTGAACTGATTGAGAACTTTGGACTATCCACCTATGTACAGGTTTTGTTTTGTTTTGTTTTTTGTTTTCCGTATAGGTTTTCTCTTACTATCTAGCGTACCTCCATTAAAAAACAGAAAGAAATTTTCCTATCATCAGTTTAGACAAAAGAACAGCTAGATCATTGAAAACAAAATTATAATACATGAATATGCAACAGATTAGATAGAAAAAAGGATCAGTAATCTCAACACACAGAAGGACTGAGGAGTTAAAATGCCTATATGGCACTTGCTGCATTTTTTTATTTATATAATTTTTCATGTACTTGTTTGACAAATATGAATTAAGCCCTTATGACGTCCAAATTTTAGAGTAATTTATTGGTAGTTAAAGTTATTTTTAGTATATTCACAATTAGATGATCACTAAAAATTTGTTGCAAATGATAGTATAGTTCACTATACTCGATTTATGACAACCTCTTAATTGTGGAGGTTAAATGATCTGAGTGAATGTATCCTATTATGTATTATATATTAATATATTTTAGTGTTTACTGTAAGGGCCAATTATAAACTTGAAGGCCATAAGCCAAAAAGAAGAGCTAGCAAGATAGAGGCACTGCCATATAATTGATAGTTGAAGCATTCAGACCCCGGGAAGGCCAAATGAACAGAGATTTGCAGTCATTCAAATCAGGCAGCATTCCAGGTCTATATGACAGATGGCAAAAACATTTGTCCCAATAGTGTGTTTAATGATATTAGTTTTGTACTTTAGTATTTTTAAATTAACTTGGATTTTGCAGTCAGTTGATATTTGTTCAAGAAGTTTCTATCAGGGGCACCTGGGTGGCTCAGTGGGTTAAGCCGCTGCCTTCGGCTCAGGTCATGATCCCAGGGTCCTGGGATCGAGGCCCGCATCGGGCTCTCTGCACAGCGGGGAGCCTGCTTCCCTTCCTCTCTCTGCCTGCCTCTCTGCCTACTTGTGATCTCTGCCTGTCAAATAAATAAATAAAATCTTTAAAAAAAAAAAGAAGTTTCTATCAAGTTCCTCAAGGTTGGGCACACAGGACAATCTTTTTCCTATAGGATTTGCATATATATTTATGTTAGGAAAAACTTTCAATTTACTTTATGGAATGTATATTTAGGATATATGGTTTTAAAATGTTGTCCACCATTCTGTTTCAGCCCCAGTTGGTGTACTATGATCTGTTTCTGACACAGACCACCTCCTGGAGGTATTGCAGACCCCATGAAGGAAGGCCTCAGGGCTGCCCTCTTTTGTGAGAGGAGTTGCAAGTGAGGTCACCAGTCCATCCGTTCTTCTGAGGGCCTTAATTCAAATACAGAGCTTTTGCATGACTCCCTTAGGTTTGACAATTTGTTAGAATAACTCATCGAACTCAGAGAAGCACTCAACATTTATCATTTTATTATGAAGGATACAACTCAGGAAGAGCTTAATAGAGAGACACAGAGAGTAAGGTCTGGAAAAGTCCCAGATAGTGTTTTGATGCCCCCTTTACTTAAATCAGGACAAGTCACCATCCCAGCACATTAATGTGTGCGCTAACCAGAAGCTTCACTCTATGAGGTCCAAAGTGGAAGTTGGACTACTTATGCCATGACTGATGAAATCAATAGCCCTGTGACTAAAAGCACTGGCCAAATTCTAAGGACTTAGAATCTCCTTCCCAGGCACCAGGGAAGAAGGTAATCAAAATTTTATTATGTAACAGCCACTATTTAATTTACATGGTATTTGAATTCAAGGAGATCTCTGAGGACTAGAAGTATGTAGTATATGGATACAGTTTAGGAATAATTCGGTTCCTGAGAATACATGATAGAATGTAAGAAGTAAAAACATTTCATTTTTCATTTGTTTCTCATTGACTCTCTGCATTATATTGCTCAAAAATAATTGGGATTTTGGCAGGATGAATTCTGTGACTAGAATCTCCTAGTGTGTCTCACTGAATTTATGATATATTTAGAGATATTTATTATAATACTCATATTTGCATATCATTTCTTATACTACTTTAAAAAACTTACCCCACATCCAGTTGAAAAGCAAATTTAGAGAATGATTTATTTCACACAGATATTCATCTGCACCACATTTGAAATGTAATCATATTTTCACAAAATAAAATTCTGGGACGTGATTTCAGAACTATTTCATATAATGAAGGACAATTCTCTACAGAAGTTTTAAAAAAATATTCTTCCTGTGAAATAGGAAAATAAAGTGGGTCATATGTCTGAAAAATATACATAAAACATAGAGACGAATGTTTGCTGATTCACCAGATTGTACATTTTCATGAGCAGTTGTGCTTAAAACTTTGTTTAAATACCAGTTTAGCAAATTACTAGCATAAAATATCATAATTTACATATAACTGTAGGCTGTTAAGGGATTGGAGTATATTTAGATCATCAGAAACTCTGCATGAAAAACAAAGGTCCTCTCAAGTTCATATACTTTCTCTCCTCACACTTAGCTTAAAAGCCTAAATTTTGCATTACTTTGTCCCAGTCTTACATTTGACATATATATGTAACTGATTACAGGTATGAAAAAGAAGAAAAAAAATTCTTGGTAATGATTGGCATGTACCAAGATGCAGACAAAATCTTGTAAAAACCTGTCGGATTATCCCAAACCCTAGGAAGCAAGTAATTGTTGTTTCTAAATGTTACCGGCATCAACACTGATCTGAAATATATCCTTTATTGATGAAAAAAAAAACAGGTTGATGTTTAATCTGTCAAAAAGTATCATGAATAAGTAGTTTAAGTTTTTCACTTGGAAGAAATTTGGCAGTTCCTGTGAGGAGATTAAACTGCTTTTATGAATAGATAAAAAAGGGAAGTCCCAATTGCTTACTCAGTCCTTGTGCTTAAAATAATGAAGTGTCCAATTAGCATATTCTTTCATCCCTTTTCCTAAATAGTTATGTTGAAGCAAAAAAGAGATGTTTATATAATCATATATTTCTGTCCTTGATGTATGGCACTGAATTAATGATGTCAGGATACAGACTAAGAAATAAACTCAATTCCCCTGAAGAAGCTTACACTCCAGTAAAAATAAAGATTAAATGCATTATTTTCAGTGGTGACAGCTAAAATCAAGGTCAGTGATTACCTCAGGAGAAAGCATGATTTAAGTGCATCAAAGGCCATTCACTAGAAGAGAAAGATGTAGGAAGATAGAAAGGAGAATAAAACTCCTTCATTGGGCAGCTTATGCCTGTCTGGTTCCCTTACTATGCTAAATGTTTTGTATTAATAAGCACACTTTCTCATTGAAGACATTTTGTTTTGTAAAGTGATATTTTATGGTTTTATTTTACTTTTATTTTTTTTAAGATTTTATTTATCTGTCAGATAAAGAGAGCAAAAGCAGGGGGAGTGGCAGGCAGAGGGAGAAACAGGCTCCCCATAGAACAAGGAGCCCAATATGGGGCTCCATCCCAGGACCCTTGGACCATGACCTGAGTTGAAGGCAAGTGCTTAGCCCACTGAGCAGTCCAGGTGCCCCTATTTTATGGTTTTAATTCCTTTCTTTATCTCTGTCTCTCTCACACACACACATTCTGGAAACCCAACATTCTCATGTGTTTTTAGTTTGCTTAATTTTTTCTTTCATCAGAGAGACACAAAACATCCGAGAGACACAGTCATAAATGTGAATCAAATGTAATATTATTGATCACAACTTATTTTAAAGCCATGCAAAGCCAGCAAGAATCGGGCTGGACCAGTACTTGATTGCACCCATGTTTCCGTGGGATATGGGCACCAGCTCTGAGTTACACAGTGAGACCCTGCTTACTTCTTTCCACCTTCCTGGCAAAATTTTTGTTAGAGAAGGCAAAGGATGGGCAGTTACTGAATCATCACAGGTTTGAAGCATGGCAAAACAACAAGAAATAATAATGTAATAGGTATGCAATAAGTATCTGATTGCTGAATTTGGGCTCAAAAGGCAGGAAGAAAAATTATCCCCACAGAAGGTCATGCTTGGGAGGCATTTCAACTTATAATTAAAAAGAAAATTAATGCAGGGGGCACCTGGGTGGCTCAGTGAGTTCAGGTCAAGATCTCGGGGTCCTGGAATTCAGTCCCCTGTGGGGCTCTCTGCTCAGTGGGGAATCTGGTTTTCCCTCCCCTCCATCCCTCCCCCTGGTTCTGCTCTCTCTGTCTCTCAAATAAATAAATAACTTCTTTAAAAAATTAATGCCAGAAGTCAGCTTTTTAGAAATGTCTTCCTGCCACTTTTATACAGGTCAACACATTCTAAAGGCAGTTCCCTCTTTTCTGTAATTTTTTAGGTTGATACACAGAGCGGTCTGCTTCCACTGTCTTTTGTTTCTCATGAAGGGAAACACATAAAACCACCTAAGGCACTTTTTTTTTTTTTTTTAAAGTGCAGGGAATCCCTTATAAAAACTTCTGTGAATTATCTACTTAATCATTACAAAAACCCTACAGAGAAGTTACTGTTATTACTCTTCTTTTACACATAAATAAATTAAGGCCAAACAAATTTAGGTAAATGAAAGATATGAGTCTGACATTGCTCCCAGAGTCTTCTGATCTCACCCTTAACTATTGCTCACCCTTAACTGGGACCAGAGAGGGACTTGATAACTCCAGTTTTCTCCTGACCCAGTATCCCTGGGTTAGATTATTGCAGTGAAATGAAAACTGAAAATGTTACCTGCATCACTGCAGGTCTACTACTGGGGGAGTCTGAGCTAACATGCCAACACCCAGAAGTCTCCAATTGTATTTAAACTTGAGTGGACAGTTGCCACCAGGTGGCGCCAAATACAATCAGAAATAGATGGATAAACTTGCATCCCAAATTACCAGATTCTTGAGGTAAATTCAACCCTATAATGTTTTGCAACTCTGTAGTTTACAGTATTGAGAATTTTTTGACTTTACATATTTGTGTTATAGTGGGGTTTTCTATATTTGATCAGAAATTGAAAAAAATCCAGAAAGAAGAACATTAAAATTTTATGAATGATTGTAAGTACTTTTATAGAAAACTGTATTTCGTCATTTGAATCAGTATCTGAGACTTGCCAGGAGGTTTAAAAGCTACTACTCTAAACAGATGAAATGATTGAATTTGCCTTATAATAGCTCTGATTAAAAAAAAAGAAAGAAAGAAAGAAAGAAAAAGTAGAGTTGTTGCCTGAAACTCTTTAATGGGAAACACAGTCCCTGAAGACTACCTGTGCCATCTTTGGTCAAATCACGGTTAGAAAATGCCCACTGAGCAGTCCAGGTGCCCCTATTTTATGGTTTTAATTCATTTTGGGGGGGGGTTCCAGGGGGTGGGAGAAAAAGCAAGGTGCCGGGGAAGAAGGGGCAGAGAGAGAGGGAGAAAGAATCTTAAGCAGGATCATCAACCAGTATGGAGCCCAAGGTGGGACTCCATCTCATGATCCGGAGATTATGACCTGAACTGAAATCAAAAGTTGGACACTTAACCATCTGAGCCACCCAGACACCTCAGAAAGTGCTCTTATAAAATCGAACCAAAATCTACATTTAAATAACTTTTTCTTTTTCACTTTTCTTAGTTCTAATTGGAGGGTATTATAAAACCAAATGAGTCTTCTCCAATTTAACTTTTCTTCAGATACTTAAAAAAAAATAAACATTATAATAGTCTTTAGAGCTATTTCCAAAGCAATTTATCACAATTCTTTTGCTTCTTAGTCATGGATTTATTAACTCATTTATTGAGGAAATATGAATTCAGTGATTTACTCTGTGCTTGACCCTGTGTGAGATGTCAAATGGTCAGGGGGTCAAATGGTGAGTCAATCAGACAAAACCCCTGCCACTGTGGGGTTTCTATTCTAACGGGAGGAACACAATTCTCAGATAAACATAGTGATTACAGATCGTGTTAAGTTCTCTGAATATAACGGGGAAAGATTTCAGATCGTATAATGGAAATAAGATGATCCTGTTCTTATCATGTGCCAGGCACCATTGCAAGTACCCTTCACCCACTATCACATTTAATTCTTACAACATCCTTGTTCGTGTTTGTTGCCTAAACCACCTTTGATAATTCACTAGCTAGAACTTGGAGGGCTCAGAAAAGCTCTGGTATTTGTGCTATGGTTCCTAAGAGTGAGCAGATACAGATTGAAACGGGCAAAGAGAAATGGTGCGTAAAACAAAGTCCAGGAGAAGCCAGGTGAGTTTCAAAGTGTCTCTTCCCAGTGGAGTCACACTGTGACACACTTAATTCTCACATCAGTGATGTGTGTCCATACATGCAAAATGCTGTCAGTTAGGGAAGTTCAAGCATTGGTATCTAGAAATTTTATTGAGGTCAGTCACATAAGCATGCAGTACGCCCATGACTGCCCATAGCTGCTAAGACTCCTGTCCCCTCCCAGAGCAAAACATTCACCATAAATTACACAGTTTGTCCAAACTGGTTCCACATGGTACAAAACCACTCTTATCAGGCAGATCTTTCCAAGAGCCAGAAGATTATTGCCCAAGAAACACCCAGTTTCTTTCTTTCTTTGGAATGTGAATGCTTAGAACAACCCTGAGTCTGCTGAATTAAATTTGATGTCTCAGTTCACTTACCTGGTCCGATCTTAGGCTCTCCTATTGTAAAGCAATTATACTGTTTTCTGAACATTTAGTATAACATTTGTGTTGACATCAGACAACAAACCAATGAGAATTACAAATGTATTTGCTATGCCTTCCCACCAGAATCAGTCCTTGCACATATACCAGATATATTATGGACAAGCGTCTTTGAAATTGGCCATGATTCAGTTATTTCTGGGTTCTAAGTCAGTTGGAGACAAGCCAGTCACTCCATCTTAGTCATGGACTAAGTATTGAGACTGTTTGGGGACAATAATCATTTAGTTTGAGCCTTCCTTGTCTTTCTAAGATAGGGCCATCCTCTGTGGCATTTCAGATCCATTCTGGGATGCCTGCTGCTTTATTCCCACTGGGATTCATTGTTTTTTTTTTTTTGTTTGTTTTGTTTTTCTTTTTATAATTATGCTTAATAGCTTTCTGCCTACAAAAATTGAGGTGATAAGGATTTGTGCACAGCACAGTGTGGCCTGTCGGGCGTGCGGTAACCTATTTTGTCTGCATAATCAGGGACCTTTCTAAGCATTTAGCCATCACTGTTTATAGTTACATAGTGATTAGTGTGCTAAGACACCTCATACCCTGATGGCGTAGTAGGGAATAGTTTTAGAAATTTCTTCCCAAATGGTATCTTTTGTAGTAGATATAACCAGAAAATGGGAGCCAAAAGGTGCTGGTATATTACTAGAATTCCACTCAGTTATCAATGATCAGTCTGGATCATCAGCTATTGTATGACCAAAATGCCTCCCAGTACAATGCAACTCAGATTTATAGATTTTTGTTTGAACTTGTTACTTTCCGAAAGTAGGGATTGTTTTGGAAAACAAATAGTTTCACCCTTTGGGGCATCTGGTATCTTAACTTGTGCTACAGGCCCTTCTTTGGAATATGTAGAGTTTGAACAGCCCAGGACTGTGGAGCTCACCCTCTACTGCCCAGATAGCTACTATTTGTATCCCCACTTGCCAGTTTAACTTGGATATGAAGTTAATAACCTTCTCAAAGTCCAATGATGCAACTTTAGAAAGGTTGATCGAAGAAGGGAGGAGTGACATTTAAACAAAGCCTCAAAATGAAAAGGAGCTAATCTTAGAAGGAGTGGAATGGAAGGCACTCCACATTAAGGAGTAACTGGTATAAAGTCCCCGAGATAGATGAAAACTCTGAATATTCAGAGGATTGTAGAAAGTTAAATGAGGACTAGCACAGTCAAGAGTAAGTGAGGGAGAATGTAATGTGAGGTAACATTCAAGAGATAGACTACAACAGATTACGCAGGGCTTTTAAAACTTTTAGAAGAGTAAGGGATGATATGATGATATTTACTTTTCAAAAAGAGTCATTCTGGGACGCCTGGGTGGCTCAGCTGGTTAAGCGTCTGCCTTCGGCTCAGGTCATGATCCCACGGTGCTGGGATCGAGTCCCGCATCGGGCTCCCTGCTCAGCAGGGAGTCTGCTTCTCCCTCTGCCTGCCACTCCCCGTGCTTGTGCTCTCACACTCTCTCTCTGTCTCTCTCTCTCTCTGGCAAAGAAATAAATAAAATACTAAAAAAAAAAGTTGTTCTTTCTTAAAAGTGCTGGATTATGGTAGAGGAAGAAGAGATGATAGATGGAAGTAGTTTGCAGTTCTAAGGAGAATGATGGTGAGCAATGCAACAGAAATGAATTCAAGTTAATTTTGGGGCGATGAAATCCAGAGCACATGGAGATGGTTAGGATACGTCAGTGAAAAAAATCAGGCATCTAAAGCTTTGAGCTTTATTACTAAGCTTATTTACGTTTGTTTGAGAGAGACACAATAAATATAACAAGTGAGCTAATTATGTGTTAAATATGTAGGTAATATGGAAAACAGAACACGACAAGAGAGATTACAAGCAGAGGATGAAATGAAGCATGACCTTGACTGGAGTGGTCACTATGGTCTCTTTTGGAAAAGTGGCACTGGAGCCATCCATCTATTATTTCTCCAGATAACTTGATCCTCTTCTCTCAACTCTAATTTGCTCCTACTTGTGATGTATTTCAATAACAATGTCAATTTTCTTCACCTGGTTGAGTTTCTAGTTGTAATCCGTACAATAAAATTCTATTTTGTTGCTTTTCCTTCATGCTTCATGGGTCTCTAAGCAGCTGTTTATTCTTCACCATACTACATCTCTTCCTAAAAGATATTTTTGGTGGAATGGAATCATTCTGATTAATTAGAATATTCCATTTCATCAAATTTTGTCACTACCAGTGTAAGAAATAGTCACTTGCTTTGCCATAACTTGTTAAATACTCTGCTTTAATTGTTGCTTTACCTCCCACTGACATTCTTAGTTTCATTTTTTTTTCTCATTCTCTCTCTTTTTATTTATGTATTTATTTTTAATCTAACTAATCTCTACAGAAGTGGTTTTCAATTTTGGAGGGGGGACTAAAGTATGGGAAGGAGACTTGCCAGTGAGTGGGTGGGAATTAAACTGAATGTTTTTGTCCAGTTTCCAGAAAGGCCTGCCAGTCTTACCTAAGACAGAATGACACCCTCTCTCTCACTCTCTTCTTGAAGTTTATTATGCCTTATAATAAGGTCATCAAAAGGCATTACTCATGATTAAATATAGATTTTGAGATAGAGAAAAGGTATATCTCAAAGAGATAGGATTTAATTTCACATGACAAGTAAATCTGTTTTTAGTTTGAGTAATTTAGAAGAAAGATACTGCATTTCAACAGATTGTCCTTAAAAACCTTATGAGCTTCCACTTTTGAAAACTAGAGAAAAGAAGAACAAATTAATCCAAAGGAAGCAGAGGAAAATCAATAATAAAAATTGGAGCAGAAATCAATGAAATTGAAAACAGGAAATCTGTAGTGATAATCAACAAAGCCAAAAGCTTTTTGGTTAGAAAATAGATAAGTTTCTAGCCAGGCTAAGAAGAAGAAAAAAAGAGAAAAACCAAATTGCTCATATCAGGAGAAATGAAAGAGGGGCTATCAACTACAGATGTCCTGGATATTAAAAGGACTAAAAGAATATTATGAATAACTCTATAATTAATTACAAATTTGAGAATCTAGATGAAATGGACACATTCCTTGAAAGTCACAATCTGCTATAACTCACACAAGAAGAAATAGATAATCCAAAGTATAGACATTAAAACAACAATTAATAACCTTCCAGAACAGAAAGATGGAGGTCTACATGGATTCACTGGTGAATTCTATCAAACATTGAAAGAAGAGATTTTACCAATTCTTAACAATCTTTTCCAGAAAATAGAAACACAGGTAATTGCTTCTAGTTTATTTTGTTAGTCTTGAATTACTAAAACCAAAGTCATTACAAAAAAAGAAAGAAAAAAAAATCACAAGCCCAAAATTTTCACTAAAATGGTTGCAAATATTTCTAATAAAATGTTTTAGCAAGTTGAATCCAACAATATGTAAACAAATTTATACACCATGACCAAGTGGAGTTTATTCTCGATATTCAGAGTTGTTTCAACATTTAAAAATCAGTTGATGCATTTCCTCACATTATAGGCTAATGAAGAAAATCTCATGATTTTGTCCATAGATACAGAAAATATTTTGACAAAATTCAACAGCCATTCATGACTAAAATCTCTCTGCAAACTAATAATAGAAGGGAATTTCGTTTCTTTTTTTTTTAATATTTTATTTATTTATTTATTTATTTATTTGAGATAGAGAGTGAGAGTGAGAGCATGAGCTGGGAGACAGAGGGAGAAGGAAAAGTAGCTCCCTACTGGGCAGGGAGCCTCATGCAGGGCTAGATCCCAGGACTCCAGGATTATAACCTGAGCCAAAGGCAGATGCTTAACTGACTGAGCCACTCAGAGGCCCCTGAGGGGAACTTTTTAAATCATATACAAAAAACCCTACAGCTAACACCACACTAAAGAGTGAGAAACTTGAAGCTTTCCCACCAAGATCAGAAATGAGGCAAGGATACTGCTTCTCATCACGATTTTTTTTTTAAATATTTTATTTATTCATTTGAGAGAGACACAGTGAGAGAGAGCATGAGCGAGGAGAAGGTCAGAGAGAGAAACAGACTCCCCGTGGAGCTGGGAGCCCGATTCGGGACTCGATCCCCGGACTCCGGGGTCATGACCTGAGCCAAAGGCAGTCGTCCAACCAACTGAGCCACCCAGGCGTCCCTCTCATCACGATTTTTAAAATTGTACCAGAAGTCCTATCTAATGCAATAAGATAATAACAAAAAGGAAGTAAGGTGCATACAGTGTGGGAAGGAAGAAAACAAAATTTTGTTCTCAGTTTACATGATTATCTATATAAAAAAATCCAAAGGAACTGATGTAAAAAGCCTCCTAGAACTAATAACTGGTAATAGCAAGATCACAGGATACAAAGTTAAAATACAAAAAATGCTTTACATATCAGCAATAAACAAGTGACATTTGAAATTAAAAACACATTACTATTTACAATAGCACCCCAAATACTGAGCTATAAATCTAATAAAATGTATACAAAGTCTATAGGAGGAAAACAAGAAAACTCTAATGAAAGATATCAAAGAACAACTAAATAAATGGAAATATATTCTATATTCGTGGGCGGTAAGACTCGATCTTGTCAAGATGTCCGTTCTCCTCAACATGATCTATAGATTCAGTGCAATATCCGTCAAAATCCCAGCAGTTATTTGGTGAATATCAGCGAACAGATTCTGAACCTTACGTGGTGAGGCAAAAAACTTGGAATATCAAACTCAACATTGAAAAAGAACAATGTGAGAGGACCAACACAACTCAACTTGTTTTAAGGCTTCCCAAAGAGGTTCTATAATCAAGACACTGTCGTATTGATGAAATAATAGACAAATAGATCAGTGAAACAGACTAGAGAGGCTACAAATGGGTCTGTGTTAAGTAGAGTCAACTATTCTTTGATGGAGGAGAAAAGGCAATACTATGGAACAAATACAGCTTTTTTTCACAAATGGTAGAATAACCAGGCATCAACATGTGGGGGGTGGGAAATGAATCTAGGCACAGACCTTACACCCTTCAAAAAATTAACTCAAAATGGATCATAGACTTAAATGTCAAATTTAGATTGCAAATCTATTAAAGTCCTAGAAGATAAAATAAAAGAAAACCTACATGACTTTGGGTATGGTAGTAACTTTTTATTTTATTTATTTATTTATTTATTTATTTATAATAATGTTTTAGACACAACACTAAAGGCAGTATCCACAAAAGGAAGAATTAAGCTAGATGTCATTAAAACTAAACAAACAAAAAATAGAAAAGACACTGTCGGGAAAATGAGAAGACAGGCCACAGACTGGGAGAAGCTATTTGCAGAAGACATAATTGACAAAAGGTTGTTTGCCAGAATACGCAAAAAACTCTTAAAACCCAACAGTAAGAAAACAGACAATGCAATTAATAAGTGGACAACAAGCATGAACAGAAACCTCACCAAAGATGACATACAATGGCAAATAACTATATGAAAAGATGTTTAACCTCTCATGTCCCTAGAGGATGCAAATTAAAAAAATAAAACAAAACAAAACAAAACAAAAAACACAAGATACCCCTACAAACCTATTAGAGTGGCCAGTTTCCAAAATACTGACAAAACCAAATGCTGGTGAGGATGTGGAGAAAAAGGGATTCTCATGCATTGCTGGTGGGAATGCAGAATGGTACGGGCACTTTGGAAGGTAGCCGTTTGGCAGCTTCTTGCAAAACTAAACAGTCTTGCCGTCTGATGCAGCAGTCACACTCCTTGATACTTAACCACATGATTTGAGAGATCATGTTTACCACAGAAACCTGCACCTGCATTTTTGTAGCAGCTCTATTCTTAATTGTCAAAACTTGGAAGCAAGTAAATGTCCTTCAGTAGGTGAATGGATTAGTAAACTCTGGTACACTCAGACAATGGAATATTATTCAGTGCTGAAAATAAGTGAGCTATCAAGCCATGAAGACACATGGTGGGAACTTAAATGCCTATTTCGAAGTGAAAGAAACAATCTGAAAAGACTGCATGCCACATTTTTCCAACCATACAATATTCTGAAAACAAAACAAAACAAACCAACCCAACCCAGAACCTTGGAAGGCAATAAAAAAGATCAGTGTTTGCCAGGTGTAGAGGCAGAGAGAGGGATGAACAGGCAGAGCACAGAGGATTTTTAGGGCAGTAGAAGTATTTTGTATACCACAATGGTGGATACATATCCTTATACGTTTGCCGGATATCAGGAGTGAACTATAATGTAAACTATGGGACTTTGGGTGGTGATATATCAATGTAGCTTCATTGGTATAAATCTACCACTTTGCTAGAAAATGTTGACATTGTGGGAGGGCGTGTGTGTTTGTGAGAACAGGGGGTGTAGGGGACCTTTTTCCATATTTTCCATTCAACTTTGTTGTGAAACTAGGACTACTCTAAAATAAAGATTATTTATTAAAAGAAGTCTTGTGTGATCAGTGTCAAACTTCTTCATGTTATTTTAAAGATCCTTGGACACATCTTCAGCTTTAAATTTTGATATTGTAATAGATTACATGGTCAATTAGACGAGGGTGTGGTAATACATTTATAATGTGACACTTGCAGGTTCTGCTGTGATTAATTGCTATGCATTAAACATTGGCCGAGAAACCACACTTAGTAATGATCATGAGATTATTACTATTTGAACAAAGTTCTAAACTGGAAGAAGACAAAGACTTGTAGGATGTTTTCTTAGGAAACTATTTCAAATTACAAATATCCATGCTGCAATGCCTTGTAGATGGCGAGTATTGGTGATAGGAATCTAGGAATAAAAACAAAACTGTATTGAGCACTCCATGAGACTACACAAGAATAATACTAGTTTGTCCTGTGATATCCCTGTTTTGTAGGGTATGTTTTGCCCTGTTGTGACACTGAGGAACTTGTGAGGCACCCAGACCTAAAATAAATTGCTTGAAGTCACACAGATAGGAGATGTTGGAGTCAGATGACCATGCTCTTGCCTCCAGAGTATGCCTTGTAGCTATTTTATGATCTTGTCTCCCACCTTCCTCTTGACTGTCACTGACTAGAAATGCAAGAGTAGTGAGTTTTAAAGAAAATATTTCATTCTGCTGTTTTCTAGGTCAGTAGCCATTTAAGAAGATTGATGGATAAAGAGGAACAAAGCAACACAAAAAATACCTCAGAAATATTTTCTGTAGCTTAAAGGTTGTGGAGTACAGTTGATTGAATAACAAACTATTTTAATGGAGAATGCTAATGTGGGTGGAGAGAAAGGTTGATATTAAATCAGTAGAATATTGCTTTGGTAGCTAGAGTAAACGCAGTTGTAGTAGTTAGCATAGTATATTCTATATATATTTCCATATTGCAAGAACTACTTCTTATATTTTTAAAAAGCCTAATCATTGTGAGCAAATGAGTCACTTTTTATGTCTTTTATTCCCCGATTACCTTAATAAATCAGCATAGCCCAGACAGAATGTGGCTTTTCCACATATTTATTTGCCTTACCAAATATAGATGATCTTTTTTTTTTTTCCTAGTCTAGCGTCCTATTTAAACTTTTTTAGCAAGCTTGCATTTGTTTCCAATTGTTTTCTGACAGAATAGTGACAAAGTCATCAGTTTGGTAAATTAGGAGGAAAGAATAACAGATTTTCACATCTGGAGCCTCAGGCTAAATTTTAAAAAAATTCTTCAGACATCACCTTTATTTAAGTATTTATCAGTTTGTGATGTCTTACAAATCACTTAATAATAAAATTATTTTCTTCTTTGATACATTTATGTCATTTTGATCTAAATTAATCTTTAGGAGAAATTTTTGAAGTTATATATATGTGTGTGTGTATATGTATGTATATACATATACATACATACACATATACATGTACATATACATGTTCATGTATATACATATACATACACACACACACACACATATATATATATATTTCTTATTCCTATTCACTTTCTATCTATAAGTGTGGAAAATTGTCCTGTGGAAAGACACCTTGAAACAGTGGCTTCTTATTATATACTTTATATACACATTGCATATTGCACAGTTGAAGTCACATATAAATATATAATCAGTTGGTTGCCATTCATAATGTTTGACACAATTATATGGAAAAAGCAACTGCATTGGTTTAAAAGTACTCCAGCATTTAAGTAGGTATAGTGTTTCCTCTCACTAACTAAATGGCACCATCAATTTCGTCTATAGCTTCAGGCAATTCATTAATACTTTAGTAGATGAATATATGACATTTAAAATATTTATCTAACTGAAAACTGAAGACATAAACTGCATCTAACATGCTATTGGCTGAGATTTTTCATAAAATTTATAGACGTTGTAAATCACTTTTCATATATATCTCATAATGCTGTTTTCCAAATGTGTATTTTATAAAGAAGAAATAAACAATGAAGACAAAATATATTTGTTTAATCCACTTCTCCTACTTGATCTTCTGCTGCTTTCAATTTTTACCTTGTAATATTATTTATGAGACTCAATAATAGTGGACTTGACTAATGGTTACAGTGTAAAATGTATCTTCACTTTGCTTTCTTGCATGGGGATTTGAGAGTGCAGAGTGATGTAAATAATTAATATAACACAATGCCTAGAGCAGGGTATTTAAGAGTTGTACAAATGAATGATAAAATGATGGCATTTTGCATTATTTGTTTGTGAACATACAAGAAAACTTCTCTGTTGATGTAGAGATGTATCTCAGAAAGGAACTATTTGTACCTCAGGGGTTAAGTTTTTACTCTTCATTGGAAAGAAAGTAGATGAAGCTCAATGGAATTAGGTTTGACAATGTAATGAAGAGTTATATATATAGTACTATATTTTAGAGTCTATACCAGAGTAACACAAACTTCATTAGAGACATATTAATAGAATTTTTTTTCTTCCATTTCCAAAGTTGTCAGTGACATTGACCCTGGTATCCACTTAGATGTGCACTATGGAAATGAAGTAAAACATGATGCATTTAGTGAACATTGACAAATCTAGTAGAGAATGACCTGAAGAATATCACTATGAAACATGCTAAGTTGGCTTTATTTAGTGGTGTCTTTAGGTTTCCTTGGAGTAAGTCAAGAGCATAACTCCAAAGGCAATGCCATGAACTTCTTTTGTAAGAGGCCTACACAATTTCACGTGAATGCACTAACATTCTGGGGTATGAAATCCTGCATTTTTTTTTTTTTTACATCCTTGGAATAATGAGTGTATGCCTAGATAAATAAATATCCCTGATACTTTCAAAGTACCTGCCATAATTATCACTTCCTATCAGTCAGATTTCTGAAAAAAATTGGCAGATAATCTGTCCACAGTCACACTCTCTAGCAAGCCTAATCATATCCATGTGGCTGGTAAGTAGCATATTATAGGCTTGAAAAGTCATGAGACCTACAGTTGACCTGTAATTTTGAAATTTAGAGGTTTAACCAAAGCTTTTCCCCAATTAATTCATTCACCCCCCTATTTACAATATGTTTTGTGGTAGAATTGCCAGATTACACAAATGCATATACAGAATGCCTACTTAAATTTGTATTTCAGATAAACAATGTGCAATTTCTCAGTACAAGTATCTCCCATGTAATATTTGAGATTTATGTATACTTTTAAAAATCAGTTTTTCTCTGAACGTTTTATGGATGTCTAAATTTTTTAAAAAATATTTTATTTATTTATTTGACAGAGTGAGATCACAAGTAGGCAGAGAGGCAGGCAGACAAGGGGGAGGATGGGGGACAGGCTTCCTGCTGAGCAGAGAGCCCTATGTGGGGCTCGATCCCAGGACCCTGAGATCATGACCCAAGCCAAAGGCAGAGGATTAACACACTGCACCACCCAGGCACCCCATGGATGTCTAAATTTAATCAGTTAACTCTTTATTGAGACATCTAGGGGCAGATGAAGATGGACATCATTTCTGCCACGTGACCAGCCCTGTTTGAGAGATAATGAACTTCCCACAAAAATCTGCATTTCTGGAAGGCAATAAGCATGAATTTCATTTTAAAATTTAATTCATTCAGCATATATTTATTGAGTGCCTACTAGATATAAGGAATTCTGCAACGTTCTTGGTAGTCAAAACATAAGATCATTGACTTTAGCGAGGGACAGTTTAGCTAGGAGACATAATAAGCAAAATGGATCAGTAATTATAAGTGGAGAAAGATGATACGAAGTAAATAAAACAGTAATATGAGATAGAAGAGGGCCATCTTCAAATAAAGAGGCAAGAGAAGGGCTAGATGAGGGAATGACCCGAACTGACGCCCTAAAAATAAGAGTGATCTGCATTAGTCATATGGAAATCTGAAATAAGAGCATGCTAGAGAGTGAGAATTCCTATATAACACTGTCCTATATCAAGAAAGGACTTCATATGGAATGTAAAGGAAAAATTTTTATGGAACACAGTGAAACATTTTACTGAAAAATTAAATAGGTCCTTGCAAGTCATAGTAAGAAATTGGATTTTTTTTTCTTTTGTTTTTCTTTTTAACTTTTTAAAGTAGAAAGCCATTGGATTCCTTAAAGGAGAAAAATAACAAACTTTGGATTTGATTTTCAGAAGATGAATTTAAGTAACATAGGGAGAATATAGGGGAGAAGAGAAAAATACAAACTGAGGGACAAGTTAAGATGCAAATTCAGTAGTCTGAGGGGTGCATGGGAAGACGGCAGACTTAGAAAACCAGAGTGGTACCAGTAAAAATGACAAAAAGTGGAGAAATGTAAGGTTCACTTTGGAAGTGGTAAGTGCATGTAAGACCTGCTTAGTTGTTGGGACTAAGAGAAACAGCGATAAAGGATGACTCAGCATTTTAGCTAAGAGTGGTACCAGTGCACTTAGAGAAGGAAGGCCATTGGAAGAAGAGGGTTATGAAATAAAATCAAGTGTTAATTTTTAGTAGAGATAAATGGACACACTCTATGGTAGGTATCCTAATTATTTTTTTCTTTCTTTTTAAAGATTTATTTATTTGTTTTGAGAGAGAGAGAGAAAAATCTTGTGAGTTGGGGGGGGGCAGAGGGAGAGGGCAAGAATCTCAAGCAGACTCCCCACAGAGTGTGAAGCACTTTGGGACTCGAATTTAGGACCCTGAGATCATGACCTGAGACAAAAATCAAGAGTCAGACATTTAAGCAACTGAACCACCCAGACACCTTCTAATTATTTTTTTTGTTTGATTCCTACAATGAAATAGCCCAACATTTTCATCTAATAGTCGAAACAACAAATTTAACTACCCTCCCCTTATTTTCTAGCAGACTAATTCTCTGCAGGAAATTTGGTTAAAAACAGAAATATCTAAAAATTAACTTTCCTTAAATTTCAGAAGCATGAAGCATGTTTAAGCATTACATGGTATTCTAAAAAAAGAGCATTGAGGTAGCTGTGAAATGATTCTGAAAAACCCCATTTTCTCAGTCAAGAGATAACACCTGTGAATTACTTGAGTTTGAAGATATAAGCTATTTGTATCACTCTGTTACCTTTTCTCAGTCATTTGTATAGAGATTTTAGATTAAATCAATCATACTTCGTAAGTGTATTGATGACTTCAGTGCCATTTCCAGTTTATTTGGCTAAAAGTTACCATCAGAATAATTCACAGAAAGTTCTATAACCATAAATATTGAGAAACAGGAGTGTCACTTAAAAAATCTATATATAATTGAGATATCCTTCTAATGGTGATGGATAATCATAATTGAATTTCATTATTAGCCATCTGTCTTTCACATCCACTTGCTGATTTGATTTTCTAATAAAATCATTATAAATACCAATCTGGCTTTTAGAAACACATTGAATTTAGAATATTTCCATGAAAATGTAATTGGGCATGATATATTTTGATAATGTAACATACTGTCAAAAGATAAACTGAGTCAAATTTTTTAGGAGTGTATTTGAACAAAAATTGATTTGAATTGGGCAGCATCCTGTTTAGCAGAGGAGCTCCTAAGAGCTGCACACAATGAGAGACTTTTATAGGCAAAAAAAAAGCATGTTGCTTATTGCAAAGTTACTTCTTTTGGGGGGATAGGAGGGGTCTATCAGGCAGATTATTTAACTAGTGCTGATGATGTGATTGCTGATGGACTGTTTTAAGATTCCACTTCTGGGAGAGCTGAAACTATAATAAACTATAATTAAATCTTAGTTTGGTGACATGGGACTCTGCATAAACTGCTCATTTTGGGTTTGTTATCTTAATTTTGACAATTTTCCTTTTTGATCAGCCTCTCAGCTTAAATGGGGACATGTGATTAAAACTGGAAGGTATTAGTGCTACTCCCATATACTGCTCTGGAGTTCTCACAGCTCCTGCTGGATCTCTGTGTGGTGTTCACTGGTCATGATGTGGGGTTCACAGTCTTAACTCACTCATACTCTTTGTTCCTTTCCTGGTCTTCTAGTCATAGGGAGATCATTTGCTTGTCAGTTAGAGGGTTGTGAACAAGCATTTAACGATTTTGAGAGAATACAGTATGCCAGGGAGACTATTATGATTACCATAAGCCAGATAATTCCCAATGTCTAGAGTGCAGTTGGGAGCCTTGATCCTCAAAACCCAAAAACAATCACAATCAAATAAGTCAAATGAAGACCCCATTCAAGGAGACACTTTCTTAAGCCAACTTGTTTGTTCATTGAACTCATTGTAACTGGGTTTCAACTTCCCTAGATGTGTTAATTCAAGTGCAGCAAGGGTCTTGGCCAGAGCACAGATACCTCCTTACTCAGCTAAAAGATAATCAAGGGCTCTCCTATTATTGAGAACAGATATGGCCAGAGAGTTTAGGGATTTTAGTTGGGCCGTTATTGCTTTCACAGCAGATTCTGCAGTATCTTCAAGAGTTAAGAAGAGATTCCTGATCAGAGTCTCATTTGTACTTATTCTTGCCAGGGGAGTAAGAATCTGCCAAGGGAAGTGAATCATGATTGCCTCCTGATAATTCCTGGCTTGGGACACGGAAGGTGGTAGCTGTCGAGGCCAGTAGAATTTAAGTATCTGTATACCACACAGGTGATTTTATTCTGGTTACCCTGGCCTTGTGTCCCTTTCTTTGTACAGACTCTTGACTCAAGTCTCCCCAGGTTGGGGGTTGTTAGCTAGAGAACCCCAGGATTAGTGAGTTGGACACAACAAAGAGGGGACTGAGTTTGTTCCAGAAGAACTGAGGCATTAGAAATCAAGAGAAATTTGTTTCAGGAAAACTACAGGATCACCATCAAAGTGGCAAATACAGCAGTGGTGTAGCGGTTGGGTTACCCTCCTTTGCAATGACCTGAGACATGTGAACAATGGCATTATCTTTCCAGGCCATAGAAAGGCAAACATTGTCCAAAAGAATCATGAAGACCGTCATGATGTAAGAATCAGAAGGGTGTTCAGAGAGTGAAGGAAGAATAGAATAAAACATTCTTGATTCAGCATCTTGGGAGGAAGCAGTCGATCTTGATGTCAAAAACTTCCCTTTGATTCTGAGGTCTCCAACATTTCCACAGGACCAGATGTACTGTGCCATATTTTGGGGGTCCCCAAACTGATGGTTTGTCATGCCAAGATCTGAGGATACAAAATGGAACAAACAAAAAGTCAATAGTTATCCCTGGGAGAGAAAGGATCAACTGCATAAGGAAAACTGAAAGCAAATCCATGAGTCCTAACTCAAATATCTAATTCTCACAAACTTCTTTTTTTTTGGGGGGGGGGCAGGGAGGGTTCTGATTTTTTATTGTTGTTCTGCCTGCATTCTGAATTTGGGAAGAAAGGGATAATGTGAAATACTACCTTCCTCTCTTGATCAGGCACTGGTTAGATTTGGGAGAGCTGACTTTGGCAACAGTTCTCAATCTTTGCCAGCTTCTTCTGCTAATTTTTCCAGAATCCCATCTATAGGTTGTAGAGTGAGTGGAGTGTCCCAGTGGATTTCATCCTGGTCACAAGAAACTGTAGAAGAAGAAAAATAATATTTCCTCTACCTTTTATGTTGAGTACTTGGCTGAGACCCCTTTTTTCCTAGGCACCTCATAAATGGATGAGGTTACCTGGGTTAGAATTTCTCAACTGTGGCCATTGTAATTCAAGGTTATCTTTGGTAAGGTTAACCTGTGTGTATAGCCTTTGAACAAAATTTTATTCCCCTCTAGCCTCACACTGTACCGAGTCTGGTTTCTAAGTCAGACCCAGTCTGATCCTGACTGATTTCTGGACCCAGGCTCGAAAAAGAAATGTTCTCAAATAAAATCTGAAAGCACATAATGCAAAAAGCACAGAGCTAGATCTGAGGGGGACTTACCCCGTAGCCTTAAGAGTCAGCAGGAAAAGCAGTGAGCAGGGTTCACAGGTACCTCAGCCTGGTTCCTCAGTGCTCCAGTGAGCCTCCAGGGGTCTCTTTCAGTTCCCCCTTCTGACACCAGAACTATTAAAAGATAAACTGAGGCATATTAAAAATGTTAAAAACTTATCTGAGCAAAAATTGATTCTAACCAGGTGCATCCCGTCTAGCAGATAGAAAGTGCTACAGGACATGAAAGACTTATAGGCAGAAGGGAATGGGAACAAGGAAGTTACACAAGGCAAAAAAAGCAAGTTGGTTATTGCTAGGGAACTTTCCTTTAGGGGATGGCAGGGATCTATCAGGCAGATTACCTAACTAGCTCTGATTAGGTGATTATTGACTGGTTGAAGATTCTATTTCGGAGAGAGCTGAAACTGGAATTGGGGGTAAACTTATTTAGAGGAAGAAAGTAACATAGCTTTTATGTAAATTTATTTTAATTTGAAACAAAAAAATTAAATGTATTTTTCAGAATTTCATTTTTTATGCAAAAGGTTTGAAATTTTATATATTAAATATATTAATGGCTTTTGTGATAAATTCTGTTCCAAGTGAAAATATATCACATACTTTATTTTCCAGCTTTTATACAAAATCATGAAATTGTTGTAAACCAAGGTTTAGTTAAAGTAGGTAGTTTATGTGGTATATTTTTCAACATTTAACTGCACTAGATAATTGTTGTACTAGTTATTTATTGCTCAGGATTATGAAGCTGTTTGTTGATGTAATGATAAGAAGGAAAAACAAGCAAAAAACCCATAACAAACCTTAGAAATTAAAATCTTCCCAACATCATTCTCTATTACAAACAAAAATTGCACTTAAATAGGAATATCTAAGCCATATTACATATCAATGCCTATTTATCTCCACTTTTTCTAGTTATTTTATTGGCACAACTTTAATGTGTTCTTCATAACACAATGCCAACCACATTGACAGAGGAAGAGAGAGGGAGAGGGAGGGAGACATAAGGAGAGGGAAAGACAGATGGATATATTGTGGGAGCTATTATGAAAATTATCTCCTAAACAACTCTTTCTTTATTCCATTCCATTCCATTCCATTCCATTCCATTCCATTCCATTCCATTCCATTCCATTCCATTCCTTTCCTTTCCTTTCCTTTCCCTTCCATTCCTTTCCTCCCCTCCCCTCCACCCCCTCCCTTCCTCTCTCCTTCCCTCCCCTCCCCTCCCCTCCCTCCCTCCCTTTCTTTCTTCTTTCTTTCTTTCTTTCTTTCTTTCTTTCTTTCTTTCTTTCTTTCTTTCTTTCATCATGTTTAGCTTTATCAGAAACTTAAAGGAAGACCATGTAGTGCAGAGCCCATGTTTACCAGTTTTTGGTGTTAATGACTTATTTCCTACAAATAAGTTAATGTTAATCTTCATCTGTTTTTCCTTTGTATTCCTGTGACTACTTTCTAATTATATTATATATATTTTTAAAGGTTTAATCTATCATATATCTCTGACTCAAAATTTGTGTTTGTTCATATTGTTTCTGAATGACTATAGAATATCTAGAAACTTACGATTATCTTCTTCATAGGTTATCTTGGGCTGTTGTAGAAATTTACTAATAAGGATTACCAAATACTTTTTAAATGCTTATTATTTCACATGAAGAACAGATAATAGTAATAGTGAATCACGTAGCTGTTTTTATTTCATATTCTATCAAAATTATTTATCATATATATATTTGAAGCCAATAAAATGAAAGGAAATCATATATTACTTCAGTTTTTGTGAAAGACTTATTTTGTATAACATATATTAATATAATATATTAACATATCTCTCTCTCTCTGGCCCTTCCTTCCTCTCCCTCTCCCTCCTTCCCTTTATCCTTTCCCTCCTTCCAACAATGAATGGGACATTTTCCCCTCAATGAAATGAACTGTACTCCATCTTCCTTGTCATACTGACCATCACTGCTTTTATCCTGGGATAATATTACTGATAGGTAAGTTTATAATATAAAAAGAGGAGTATTTTGCTTTATAATGCCTGACATGTATTTTGGGAAAACATCTTATACATGTTTACAATTCTGTTTTGGGTAGGAATGGATAGGAATTAAGTACTACAAATTTTAACATCATTATTTTGAAGTTAATAACTTAAGTTGAAAATCAGTCTTTTATATCTGATTAAAGACAGTAAGGACAAGAATAATAAGGGTATTAGAAAATGAATTACTTAATAAAGGGCATATTATTGCTGTTTTCTTCTTGTAATGGTAATTCACATAAAATTTTTCTCACTAAAGCACCCAATCTCAATGCATTATTGCATCTTCACTTTCATTTCAGATAGAACAGTTATAATCCTGAATTTGGCTAGTGCCCCTGATTTTCCTTTTCTGAAAGACAGAGAACAAGATAGTGAGGAGGTCAGGGGGTAGTGGGAGCGATGGAGAGAGGGAGGCAGCATGTGGTATTTCACATGGCAAACATTAAGCATAGTAAGCACTGCCTTCTTTTCTTTTAAACTAAAGATTTATATTTATTCAGTTAATTTCTGATTTCTCTGTTATTCCCTCTACAATTTTCAATTCTTATATAAACTATTCACTCAGCTCAGGAAAACTTTAATTTTCTGAATTTTTATCAGTAAGACAGACATTTTTCTAAGAAAGAACATTAACACAAAATAATACTGTATTTGGAGTCCATACTCCATCACTGGGGTTGAACCTATCACTGGGGTTTAAAGAGATGAATTAGACATCCTTTTAATCTCATACCTCAGATTTCCAAACAGACATTTTTAAAGCGAGTTATGATCTATAATCTGTCTTCACCTGCATTATTTTATGTAATCATTTGGTTTAAACTCTTAATATGGTATTATATAATTCTTTAACACTGGTATAAATTATTTAAAATAATAGTATTATAATTTTGTTGTTTCAAATAATACATTTTTAATATTTAAAAATAAAATTTAAGGATTACCTATTGTCCTTACCTATGAAATGGCCTTCTTATTCTTAGGGCTCACACTTGAAAAGCATACGTTCTGCCTACAGACCAGTGTCAGATACTGGCATAGAGAAGGGCAAAAATTTGTTGCAAATGTCAGGTATACCTTACAAATATTTATCAGTTGTCTTAGAATTGGTGAAGGCAGATTCAGAGATGAGGGACCATAATATCTGAACATTGCTCAGTCTTGATGATCTCACTCATATCCTGATAAGTATTTTTCAGGGCTGCCCCTGAGTTCTTAGAATGTTTTCATAAAATTAAGGTTTGAAATGTTTTTTCCTTCTAAAAAACTTTAGAGCTTTTGTGTCTTAAAAACTATTAGGAAAGTACACTATTTGCTGATAACATTATTAAATTAATGTTTTCTGATAGTTTGCTTGATATATTTCTCTGACTGTATATTTGAAAACAGTACAAAATCATATATACCTGACAAAGACTGATTTCCCCTATTTCTCCCTTCATAAACAGTTTTGTCTTAAGAAGTTATTTTTTTTTTTACTGTAAAAATACTAATGAGAAATCCTAGTCAATTCTAAGATGACATTCTCCCAAAATGTTATGGGTGTTAACTATAATTAATTCCAACAGCTGTTGTCTTCTTTTATGTGTGGCATTTGTCAAAAAGCCATCCTTATACTTTTGGCTTATTATGGTGTATCTGGGAAATTTTATTCAAATTAGAAAGTATATTTACTTCATGATAGAAATAAATATCTCTGGTTATTACATATGTTATTTCCATGAGAAATATGTAATTGTTTTATTTTTTTAATTTTTTTTTCAAGTTTCAAGTTCTTACTTAAATGCTAGTTAGTTAACATCTAGTGTAATATTGATTTCAGGAGTAGAATTTAGTGATTCTTCACTTATATACAACACCCAGTGCTCATCACAAGTGCCCTCCTTAATCCCCATCACCCTTTTAACTCATCCCCCAGCTACCTCCCCTCCAGCAACCATCAGTTTGTTCTCTATCCTTAAGAGTCTCTTATGGTTTGGCCTTTTTTGGAAAATTTTATTCTCCTATGTTCATTTGTTTCATATCTTAAATTCCACATATGGTATTTTCTTTCTCTGACTTATTTCACTTAGCATGATACCTTCTAGCTCCATTCATGTTGTTGCAAATGGCAAGATTTCATTCTTTTTGATGGCTGAGTAATATTCCACTGTATATATATACATGCACCCACATATATATATACACATACACACACACACACATATATATATATAAACACACACACACTCACACACACACCACCTCTTCTTTATCCATTCATCAGTCTTTGAAGATTTGGGCTCTTTCCATAATTTGGCTATTGTTGATAGTGATGCTATAAACATTGGGGTGCATGTGCCCCTTCAAATCAACAGTTTCATATTTTGGATAAGTACCTGGCAGTGCAATTTCGGGGTGGTAGGGTAGTTCCATTTTTAACTTTGAGGAACCTCCATACTGTTTTCCAGGGTCGCTGTACCAGTTTGCATTCCTACCAATAGTACCAGAGGGTTCCCCCTTCTCCACATCCTCACCAGCATCTTTTGTTTCTTGTGTTGTTGATGCTAACCATTCTGACAGGTGTGAGGTGTTACCGCATCATTACTCATCATCAGGGAAATACAAGTCAACACTGGGACATTATGGGCTAATGCTACTGTAGACTTCAGTGTCGGAGCTGCTCCTGGAGGCATTATGGTATCCACCACAGAGGGACCACTCCTGTGTTATTTCAGTTATCTACTGGTGTGTAACCAAAACAGACCAAAACTTCATTAAAAAACAACAACAACAAAAACCCCACAATTTATTGCCCCTCATAATGTTGTTGGTTCACTGGGAATTCTCCTTCATTGTCAAATGGGGCACCTACAAGATTCAAAATGACCACTGCTGTAGCAGGGATCCAGCTGGAGTTTGAAGGCAGGGACTTCATTAGTCCTCCACATTGACTTCTTCTCAGCACTGCTTGGGCTTCCTCAAAGAATAATGGCGAATTCCCAAGGAGGAATGTTGGCAAAAGCTGTGCAACTCTGAAAATCCAGACCCCAAAGTAACACAGTATCACTCCAGCCACATGCAATTTTTTCAAAAGAGTTTGTGGATTGAGACATAGGAAGGGAAGTAAAATGGCTTTTCTTCCCCTGGACTATGAGTAAATACAATTTATTTACTCAACAAATGGTAATTAATTGCTTGCTATATTAAATATCTTGTAGACTTTGAGTGCTTAAAGATTATTTCACTTATTTACTCTTTGCCTTGTTTCACAAAAGGTTAACATAAATATGGTAGCTTGTGATAAAACACTCTAAAACAATATCACAAACAGAACAATACCATATAGTAAGCCATCATCCTAGGAAGTAGGAAGAAGGTCATATAGAGAAATATGTACTTTGCATTGATTTCAGAGGCTTCAAACTATAACAAAGCCGTGGGCAGTTCAGGAACATTCTCTTAATAAAAAGCTATCAATATGATCTTTCTTAGAAGTGTGTGGTGGGTGTATGCACATGTGTACTTTAAAAGAACGTTGTGGTATTCTGCAATCATGTTAACTCTGTGAAAGTAGCATTTTTCTTTTTCATGTCCTCCTCTGTTCATGGGTACTTCAGCTTCAGTTTTGTTGAAAACAAACTATAATCTTAAACCTAGTTCACTGATACAACTATACATTTTCACATTAGAAAAAAAAAGATTGAATTACATTTTATAAAGATACAAACTCAGTTTTGTATGCCCTTTCTACATATTATTCCCTGCCATTGATTTCAATGCAATAAGGGAATGTGCTGATAGAAGGAAAATTACTTTTGATTTAAGTTCTAAAATCATTTTGTCCTTTATAGAACACAACTATATAGTTTTTCTGTAAATATGTAGTAGTTGAATGTGTCTCTTCACAAAATTATGGCTTTGTAGCACATAATCTTAGCATTTTATGCAAGTAAAAACCTATTCTGTTCTCATCTTACAAGGTTTATTTAATAGAAGTGGAATAAACAACTTTGATGTGGAAATATATAATTTACAGTAACTAATGCTGTTTTCATATTTACCTAAGCCTTTTTTTTCCCTGTGTTGCAATGAATAAAAATAAAATAGTTATTTCACAGAGTACATTTTATAAGAATGCTGATGACTGTGATGGCCACATACCCTTTGTATATGACTGCTCCCCAGTCATACCCATTCTTGTATTAGGGCCTTTGCACTTTCTGAAACTTCTACTGGAATTTTTTTTCCAGATACTTTTGTAATTTGGCTTCTTCATCCTTTCCTCAGATCTTTACTGAAATGTTTCCTTCTCTGTGACAATCTCCCAGCCTTCCAGTATTTCTTACCCCTTTTCTGTTTTTTGCACAATACTTGTCACAATATTGTATTAATTATCAATCTGTCCTCTCCCTGTTCCATTAGATGTAATCTTTGTGACTACCAGGAATATTTTTTATTTTAATATTGCTCATGAGTATATCCCTATCACCTATAATAACTACTGATACATAGTAGCACTTAGTAATTTTCTTGAATGAATGAATGGTCATTATTGAAGCAATGATAACTCAGCAAAGTAATAATGAGATATTTAACATACGTACTTAACTGAACTTCACATATATGGTCTTATGTTGATTCTTTTAGAGAATTATTTAGTAACCTTATGACAAGTGAAATTCCCAACAGCAATAGAAATATGTATTAATCTGCACTTTGACACATCTCAGTAAATGTAAGAAACATATATAATGTGAAGTTTCTGGACAATATAAAAATGTTTTAACAGTTGGTTAGGAGTTAGTGTGATAGCTATTTTCATAGTAATTTCAGAATACATATTTTTTAGCCGTTCAGTCACTCTATGTCTTTTGATCAGAGCATTTATTCCTTTTACTTTAAAGTAATTATTTACAAGTATGTACTTAATTGCAATTTTGTTACTTGTTTTGCAGTTGTTTTTGTATTTCTTCTCTGTTTCTTTCTTCTCTTGTTCTTTTCTTTTGGTTTTTGATGTCTTTCTTTAGTGTTATACTTGGATTCCTTTTTCTTTATTTTTTGTGAATCTATTATAGGGTTTTGATTTATGGTTACCATTAAGTTCCTACATAAACGTATTATGCATATAGCAGTATTAAGTTGATGGTCGCTGAAGTTTGAACCCATACTTTCCGAATACATATTTTCATAGGATAAAAATCCCTATAATTTTCTCTGGTCTTGGATTGTAGAGACAGTAGCTTCAATTTTGATATTCATCTCCATTACACCAGCTAAGTAACATCTATAAATTTTGCCATGTGTCTGTTTCAAAATGTTCATTAGTGCTTTGCTCTAGTTGAATTGGCTTTGATAAAATTTATATTAGCAATCTTCACCAACCCAGTTTTGTTTTAGCTGTTCAGTTTGGAATATTACTTCACACACAATTGCTATCATAGTCCTAATGCACTGGAAAGTCAATATTGTTGTGATTTTGATGGAGATTGGCACTCAACAGTTCGACAGGCTGGGCAGTATTATTTTTATTATGATACATGTACGCCTTGTCCAAATCATTTTGGTCACTTGCTCAAAATGTACTATGGAACATTTGAAATAATCTAATAATAATTTCTCTAATGTGAAAAAAATAGTCCAGAAAAAGTGAAATAATTTTTGTAATAATCTTTAAAATTAAATTGTAAAAATGTATTTATGATATTTATATTAAATAGTGCAATACAGATAATAATTCAGTCAACCAGCATCAACTGTGCATATTTCTGTGATGCACTAGGTGCTAAAAATAAGGATATAATAACAGGTAGCAGTTCTTGAGAAGTTACTGTATCTTTGGCACTGTAGTCTTATTTTATATAAATTGCATTATGCATCCTGTACTCCCACTGTATGAGGCAGGCATTAATTTATTATTTCCATTTTACAGAAGAGGAAATGCAGGGACACCCAGGTTAAATAATTTGCTTGGGTCATTCAACTGATAAATTATGAAGCTAGGATTCAGATGCCTGTGGTTTGACAGTAGAAGCCAGTCTCTTAACCCCAATGCTATGTTGCCTCCCACATAACTGTGAATAACCAAGCCACAGCAGTTATTGTCAATGAGAAAGAGAAACAGATCTATCTTTAGTGTGCAATGAATTTTATGAGAAGGGTAAGTGAGGGATGTCCTAAGAACGTGTTGGAGCAGCCAGCTTAAGGAGCTTTGGGTGGCAAGGACATAAGTTGAGGAAACTTTATGAGAATGCAGACCTAGTTTGTCTTTTCATTGTTACATTCCCCAGCCTGGCCATGACAGCACTTTGTGGAAGGATGGCCTAAGCAGATGGGACATCTAAACAAAGTCTTAAAAACCTAAAGTATGAAATATGGAGGATTCTCTTTTGAATTTTTCATATGCATGTGAGCTGAGATGAGCTGAAAGTACTTGTTTTAGCTCATGTCAACTTCTTAATCTGTTGTATCTAAAAGAATACCAGAATCATTACTGACCAGGAAGACTTAGGTGGTCAAAGTTCAGTTTACTATACTGAGACCAAAGTGGAAAAATAACAAAAATGTAAATAAAAACCAAAGTAAATCCTACTAACTCCAAAATATGACATTTTCATTTTAATGATACAGCAATTTAATAGAAGTATAGAATTGGATGCTAATCACCAAATTTTGAAGTTTCTGACCATAGTAGGAATTTACCAGAATATTTATTAACTAAGATATTATAGTAGTAGAAAGGAGAAAATATTCATTGTCTAATACATAGATACCCATAAAAATATTACAAGAAGAATGTGCTTCAGCATTTTTTTTTCAGTGCTCTGGAGGGGTTTTACTATTATTGTACAATATTTGTGTATTTTGTTTAAAATGCTTTTAAGAGAGGTAATTTAGTTTATTGAGGTCATACTGTTGACAAAACATACAGTTAAGATTAGGAATCCGGAGAAGAGAATAAAATTAGGGAGTCAATTTCTGTGAGATACAGGAAATGCTAATGACTTGATATGCCAAGGGAGTGCTTTAAAGTTGGTATTTGCAAAGAAAAAAAAAAAGAGAAAGAAAAGAAAAACAAGAAAGTATCTCAACTTGAAAGAGTACTTGAACATTCTTGCTTTAACTGTAGAGTATATTTTGGTATTTGAAAAGTGGATGGCATCTTGTCCTGGTTCTCAAAACAGGCTGCTTCTTACAATCACCATGGGAATGCTTAGAAATATTAATGCCTGGGCTTCCCCTCTAGATTAAGATTTAATTGGGCCTGGATGAAGACCTGGTCATGAATATATTTTTTAAAGCTCCCATGTGATTCTAAGGCACAACTGTTGTTGAAAACCAATAATTCAGGGCTTCATAGCAAATTAAAGTTGAGAGGATTATTTGTTGGGAAGAGTTAATATTCACTTAACAGTGTCTTTATGTGATGGCTCTATTTGTTGCCAGTTTTTCAATCTAGTAAATACCAAGAGTGTTAACAATTAAAGAAATTGTTCTTCATTTCCAAGGAACTTCTAATGAAATGAATCAATATTGAAGTGCCCAGGCTGTTTCTAGGAAGAGCAAATGAAATGTGTTCTTTGGGAAAACTATTCAGCAAGTACTGTCATTTTAGCACTTCTCTAGCCCTATTTTTACAAAAGGCTGTTAAGGTTTCAAGTGGAGGGATAACTGTACACAGAGTACGCTTAGAGATGCATTTGTCAGAGGCGAGAGAGGAGTCAGCACTAATTTGGTCAATGTGGACAAATGACACCATATTCTCTGTACGAGGAGAGTAATACGCAAAATATTATGTAAAATATATATGCAAAGTAGTGATGCATTTTTCAGAAATTGTTCCATGTAGCAAGTTAAAATGGTGGCTTAGTCTTTCACAGTTATTAAGTCTGACACTTAATACGCTCATATACATTCAGATATTTACATTAGTGTTTCTGTTTCCAAATGTATACATGTAAGTTTTTAAGAATGCCTGCCAGAAAATCGCATTCATCCGTTTACTGTAGATATGGTTTTGTTCCATGCTTGCTACTTCTGACACTAGATGGAGATTAGCTAAAACTCATGCTGGAGGGTAATGACACTCATATAACACGTGGTCATGAGCCATTTTTTATTCAGATACTCAGCAAATTTATCCTTGACTAACTTGCTCATCATATTTCATTTCAAGTTTATCCTTTTTGACTCTTAAAATTGCTATTTTCTTCTAAAATTGTTTCTACCTTACTTATAAAAAATTACCTTTGCCATTATATCCACTAAACCTCCATGGGACTATAACTATTAAAGTTAATTATTTGCTTTTATCTTTAAAAGTTTGCCTTATAGCCACTTTGGAAAGTTGTTTGACAATATCTTCCATAACTTCACTTGTATTGTACTATCTATCACTCAGCTTGTCTGGTCTATATATATTGGCAAAAGAACTGAAAAAGTTAAGTTCATAGTAGCACTATTTCAGTTAACTCCAAATGGGAAAACTATGCCAATTGGTAATAAAATGGAAAAAATACATTATGGTATATTCACAGTAATTATTATTCAGCAATAACAAATAGAAACCTAGAGTTACATGCATAATATGAGTCAGTTTTCCATACATCATATTGATGAGAAGGAATGAGAAATATATAAGCACATAATATACAATTATATTAACTTACAATTAAAAAAAACCTATTGTATTATTTTAGAAAACAGGATAAATGGTCTGGGGCAGGTGATGAACTACAAAACAACACAGACAGCACAGATTCTGTTGTCTTTCTTGATGTAGACTCTAGTTATTCTTAGTTGTGAAAATTCATAAACATAAAACTTCACAATGTGTATATTTTTTGCCATGTCTGTTATACTTTAAAAAATGTTAAAAGAAACATCCAAAATTTTGCCAGAACCTGAGCTGGAACCCTAAAAGTATCAAAATAAGGATAGCTGGGTTTTTTTTTTTTTCTTTTCTCAGCATTTTCTGAAAAATAACTTAGAATACAGACAAAAGTATGCAATTTGTAATTACCTCAAAGAGCAAAACGTGCTTCTGTTAGCAAAGCTATATGAACAATATTTGGAAGCCAGATATGCTCACCAGTATACTACCAGTGCTGCAAACGTGGGCAACAATTGAAAATTATTTTCTTAGTATTAACCCCTGTCATTCTGGAACAGACTAGGTTGAGTAACTATGTATGATGGAGCGGGAAGGGTATAGTTTATTACTAATTGCACTAAAAATGAGGAAGCATTGTTATTAGTCATGGTTAACCATCAGTGATCATGTAGTGTGTGTTTGTGAGTTTGTGTGCGTTAAAACCAATTAAATTTTTTTAAAAGTCTGGAAATGCTGTACTCTGAGAACAGTTACGTAAAACAGTAAATACTGTACTCCACAAGTTTAAAAATGTACAATTTTCCATGTGTTTATCATTTTTCCTTCTCTTATTATTCTCAAATGTATTGTTTTTAGGAAAACTCTTTAAAGAGTAGGGAAAATAAATTATTATTAATCCCATTATAAAGAGAAGCAAATCAGGAGCCAGATGGGTTAAATGACTTTCCAAAGGTCAAAAGGGTAATAGTTGTTTGAGTAAGTACCAGAATCGGTGTCTCCTAATTTTTTTTGTCTATTTCTCTAATTAACTTGAAATATACGCCTAGATTGGCCAGAAGTTTATAGAACATGATCTCTGTTAAAACACATTTCAGATTATATTTGAAACTGGTTCAGTTCAACAAAATAAAAGAAAAAAAAATCAAGATTTTTTGAGTTCTATGACATCCAATTATATTTACAATTTCAGAAATTAATTGCAACTTAATAAGTTAAAAAATACATAAGACTACAGTATCTCATACCACTAATGTGTTTATTTCAATGACAATAATTCATTTTATCCTGTTTTCCGTCAATACAAAACAGCAATAAATGTGAACTTTAAGAAATTATATTGTAAGAATTTTGAATTTACCTTCCCCTCCAGTATAAAAGTTTATAATGTGAAAAGAATTATTACTTGGACACAAATCTTGATTATACACAAACATCCATCCTCAGTAATATGTAGGCTGTGGGTTATGAAGGACTTTGAAAGGAGAAATCATAATTTTCTCTCTTTTTTCTTTTTTCATGATGTCATTATAAAGTCAAGGACTAAATAAATTTTTTGATCCAAATATAACTATCATATGATATAAACCAAGCAAATAGAAGGTCATGACACAAGTGGCTCTCGTTATTAAAACTTTATCCCTTCCTTGGGATTATGCCATATGACTTTGTATAATTGTTGTGTCTTGGGTATTCATTAAACCTGTCTCCCTGGTGAATGAGCACATTAGTGAAATAACACATCAAATTGTCATGAGAGCTGAAATCAAAAGGGTAGATTATGTCACCATGGTCAAATAGATAATATCTGTGAAATTCTGTACTTCAAACTTTATAAAAATACATTTCTAGACAGCTTTATTACTTAAAATAAATGCGTGTGCTAACACATAATATTAATGGTGTTATTAAGAATAAATACTTGGGCAAATATGGAGGATATTCATTTACTTCTCAAATTCTGTGTGCTTTACAGGGTTCAAATGAAGCACAAATAAAGGACTGGAAATTGAGTACAAAAGTTATATTGAAAAAAAGGAAAATATGAAGGGAATAACTCTTCAGATATTGGACTAATATAGCTATTAATAGATTTAAATACTTGTGAGTTTTAGTAAATATTCAGTAGTGTATGGAAATCAGAACAAAGTTTGGAGATAATTATTTTTCATGTTCAATGATGGAATAAAGGTATAATTACTACCCATTAAGGTCCTTTAACAACTGTATTTTGAAATAAAAATGAGTTATTTCATATGGAAGATTGAAATATTTCTGTAACTGGCTGTGCTTTAAAAAACCAGAAATCTCATTTCATGGTGTTTATCTTTAAAGGAAGCTCTTATTAAAATAAAGCTGGATATAATTCTGACTAGAGATGCCCCATTAACAATGAGCAAGACGCTGAATTAAAATAAGTGTTTGATAAGTAATTTCATAAGGGCCCTTGGATTTTCCAGACACAAAGCAGTACCGACATTTATGCTCTTTGCTGATGGCAAAAGTAAACAAAGCCGTGAATTGCGAGAAATGACAGGGATGATTGCCTCATGCGGGTCCCATGGATCACAGAGACACATGAAGAGATAAAAGGTTCTGTCCAATGGTGAATAGTTTAGTCCATTTAAAAAATAAAAGCATATGAAAGCTGGATACATTCACTGTGACTTGAGCAGTAGTTGAAAAACAAAAGAAATGTAAACCTTCAAAGTACAGAGCCTTTTTGTCAAGTGTAGGGTCCCCTGATACACAAAGTATAAAAAGGAGGGCTGATTAAAATGGGGCAGGTGTCTTGGAAACCAGCCCAGAAACTTATGAGAAACCTCCAGGGATCCCAAGCCTTCAGTAAAACACATGTGCATTTTAGATTATACAATGTTAGACCCAGTAAAACTTCAGTGTTTATCTAATCCCACTCCTTTATTGTACAAATGAGATATTAAAGTTCTTCTGGTTTGGGGGTTTGCCTTTTAATCCCAAGGAAGTAGTCAGAAACTTTTTGTCTTCTGAAACCAAATCAGGGGTATTAAAACCACTTGGTTCTTAAAAATTTGCTCTGTTGGTCCTGTTTTAATAGCAAATCATTTTTGAAGCAAACTTTTAAATATATAATAAAAAATAAGAATAAAAATGGGTCATCTCTTACAGAGTGGCTTTGAAGTTAATAATGAAAATTAAAAAAAAAACTACTTCTAGATAAGATTAAAATATTTTGTAAGTAAGGGTGTCAAGGATTACTAATTGGACATTACAGTTTCCAGACTTGACTGAAGTCACAAGATTTAAATGGTATCATAAACCAAATTAAGCAAGATTCACTTTTTCAAAACAGTTATTTTAAACCTGGCTACTTTTGGATTACTCTTGAATCCCCAACCACTAAAGGTATGAAAGTGATAAACTATTTGATGTTGTGGTGGAAAGGTATTTTTGAAGTGTTTTTCTTTGGAGAAAACTGCTAGGAATTTACTCCTCTCTGTGCCAAAGGCAAAAGTGTGGGTTGGTTCTCCTGTCTTCTCTGATCAGCCTTTTATGGTACCACTTAGAGATATGACCCTGGCAGTCAGGGAGACACTAATATTGATGTTCACCTAGTCTCTGAATTTTCTGTAGGAGAGGTGGGCAAGCGGGTAGTACTGGTGATGGGATAAAGGAAGTAGTTGCTAAATTGCAGTCATTATGAACTTCTAGAGTTACCCAAGAGAAAAATGCTTATGTGTTAATAATGACCAGATTTGGGCCATGCAGAAGAGATGCACTGGAGAAGAGACGGTTTGATTTAGGCTATATGCAACTGAGGCCTGAAAAATGACAAAACGGAAGCTGGGAAGAGACCATTGGTTTCCTCGGTGTCAAAAAGTGAGCAAGCAGCTGCTGGAAACGTTACCTCAAGTGAAGACAGGTCTCCAGATACCAGCAAAAGTGGCCTGTGAATAAATAAATTAGTTTTAACTGTTTCCTAGTTTCAGAAAGTACAGGACCATCTCCAGACAATGAGAAGATGGTTTACGTCTCTTATCTACCCACCCATCCACTGCTTTCTGGAACTAGGAAATAGTTAAAACTAATGTATATCCACAGCACACTTTTGCTGGTATTTGGAGACCTGCCCTCCCTTGAGGTAACTTTTCCAGCTGCTGCTTGCCTGTATCAAATGAGACGATGGTTTACCTCTCTTATCCACCCACCCACCCACACTCTACTCCCTTACCTACTCCAACCCACAGGGTTTCATCCAGGGCCAAGGGAAGAAATTTCCCTACCAAACAAATTTGAAATGAGGCAACAGGAGAAAAATAAATTTGCTTTATGATTTTTGTTTGAATCTTGTTTTTTTTCAGTATTGTAGTTATTGATGTAAGAATTTATCATTGATAGTAATAATACATTTGGTCCACGCTCCTAAAGCTTCTGGATTCTCTTCCACTGAGTGAATGCAATGTGTACGTACGTACGTACATACGTGTGTGCGTGTGTTTTAAGAGCCTAGCGCAGGAGGTTAAGAGATTAAGAGA
This sequence comes from Lontra canadensis, assembly GCF_010015895.1. Lineage (NCBI taxonomy): Eukaryota > Metazoa > Chordata > Mammalia > Carnivora > Mustelidae > Lontra > Lontra canadensis. Next base: position 897,730 of record NW_022631056.1, on the reverse strand, counting down.
ACAGATTCTAGATCAAGACTAGCTGAGATTACGTTCCAACTGTACCACTTACTAACAGTGTGACCTCCAGTAATTTATTTAATTTCTTGGTGCCTTAATTTGCTTATCTGTAAAATGTGTGTAAGAAGAGTACCCCCCCATAGGGCTCTTTCAAAGAATGAGTAAGATGAATAACTCTCAGCACATGTGAAGTACCATAAAATTATTTATTATTGTGAACACTGTTATAAATAAGAGTGCTGGTTAGCTGGATATCTTGTTACTGACAATGTTAGGTCAAAGGTCAGACGTATTTACATATTTATTAAAAACTGTCAAACTATGCTCTGGAAAGCCATTTACAAATGATCTCCCTTTAGATTTAAAAGCAAAAGCTACATATAAATGGAGGCCTTGTGAAGGGAAACATCAGGAGGTTCTTTTAGCGATGACTAATAGTATATAGAGAGCCAGCCGCTTTGAAAGTTATTTGGGAGAAATACACAGAACAGGTGGACTGTACGACCTCTTTGCCCTGTGAAAATTAGTATTTGAAATGACCCGATTCTCAACCTGAGAATTTTCAAAGTGACAAATTATGCTCATTTGGCTTGTAATGATGTCCTGATTATAGGCTATAAGACCAATGATGGATTTCCTTGACTTCTTTTCTTAATGTTCTCAAATCCTGTTGTGACCTTTTTATATGCAAGCATGTAGCAATATTTTCAGAAACAGTTAAAGGTTTCATAATTATATATTTAAATATGTACTGTATGTCATAGGATAACCTTACATGTTTTATTTTAAATCAGCCTTTCTATATGTGCTTTAATCCTTATTTATTTATTTTTATTTAAACAAATGTGTGATGAAAGCAGCTTTAGGAATTAGTGAATATCTCTTGTCTTTGGTAAGAGATACTTTAGGTATACCTGTATAAAAATATTTTTTTAAGATTTTTCTTAAAAAGATTCATGTATTTATTTTATTTTATTTTATTTTATTTCTTATTTATTTTTTTTAATTTCTTTTCATTGTAACAGTATTCATTGTTTTTGCACCACACCCAGTGCTCCATGCAATACGTGCCCTCCCTAATACCCACCACCTTGTTCCCCCAACCTCCCACCCTCCGCCCCTTCAAGACCCTCTGGTTGTTTTTCAGAGTCCATAGTCTCTCATGGTTCACCTCCCCTTCCAATTTCCCTCAACTCCCTTCTCCTCTCCATCTCCCCATGTCCTCCATGTTATTTGTTATGCTCCACAAATAAGTGAAACCATATGATAATTGACTCTCTCTGCTTGACTTATTTCCCTCAGCATAATCTCTTCCAGTTCCGTTCATGTTGCTACAAAAGTTTTAGAGACAAAGAGAGATCATGAGCGGGAGTGGCAAGAGGAAAGGGAGAGAGAATCTCAGGCCAACTCCATGCTGAGCATAGAACCCATCGCAGGGTTGGCTCTCACCACCCTGAAATCACAGCCTGAGCCAAAACCAAGAGTTGGACACTTAACCGACTGTGCCATCCAGACACCTCTGTTTTAAGATTATTTTAATATTATTTTCATTAGTACATTCTTAGTATTTATTGAGTTTCTGTTGTGCAGCAGGCATAAAGCTAGGTAAAGGAGATAAAAATGTGAACAAAAAGCAGACCAGGTCAGTATCCTCACGATGCTGACAACTTAGGGATGAAATGGACTGTTAACAGTCTTACATTTGTGACTTGCTGGCATTTTGAGGGATGAATTAGATCACCTGGGGAAACTTAAGAAGAGGCTTGGTTTTAAAAGCTAAAGAAAGGGATGCCTGGGTGGTTCAGTCAGTTAAGTGTCTGCCTTTGGCTCAGGTCATTATCCCAGGGTACTGGGATCAAGCTCCGAATTGAGTTCCCTGCTCATCAGGGAGCCTGCTTCTCCTTCTCCTTCTGCCTGCTCTCTCTCACTGTCAAACAAATAAATAAGATCTTAATAAATAAATAAATAAATAAAAATAAAAGACAAAGAGAGAAGAAGCCCATGAGTGAGAAAGAGAAACAAGAGAGATGGGATGGAAATTCTGAGTGCTCTAAAATGGAGAAGAGATTGTTTCCAAAGGGAGATGGTGGTAAAGTCCGCAAAGGCCACCGATAACTTCTGTGTGATGTAGAAACATAGAGGTTATTGGAAACCTCTTCAGAGCCTGTTCACGGCCAGAGTAGCCGCTGAAAGTGAACTGAAGAGGATTTAAGAGTCAATCAGAAAAGGGAAACGAAGACAGTGCAGCAACCATTCCTTACACAAAGTTTAGCCGAACAGAATGCAGAGAATTGGGTTGTTTGCTGGAGGGAGATGTGGGCTCAAGGTGAATCTTAAAGACAGTGGGTATCAGAGCATGACAGAATGAGCCCTGCAGGGCTGAAATGATGACATAGGTAAGAAACCCGAGAATGAACGAACGATGTCTAGCATGGGAGGAAGGCGTAACGACGTTACAGGTTGAGGTCAGCAATACCAATCTGTTGCTAATGGGAAGAGACTTGAGAGGGAGGAAATTTCATGGGCCTGAGCACCAGCCTCAAGGTTTTATGTGTATCCCTTAGTGTGGTGGGGCTGGTGGGATCCAGTGATAGAACAAAGTACACAGCTTAAGGGGAATAAAGGAATTCTTTATATTCTTACAAATAACAGGCTGTTTCTGTTTTTTCTTCAGAGTAGCTGGTTTGTGTGAAATAGTTAGCTTTGAATTCAACAGATATTGACCTTAAACTTAAGCTCCTTTTCTTGTTTATGCCAGTTACCTGAAATAATAATTCTATTCTCACCTCTGTCTTTCATTCCAGTCCATCTGAACAAATACGTCTCTATCACTCATGTCCAGGCCAGTCTGGGTACCTAGTGAACTCTCAAATTTCAACTGGATGAATGAATGGATTTTACGTGTGTAATACTTAAAGTGTATTTGGTTATTTCCTTCCTTATTATATTCTAAAATGTCCTGTAAAATATGACCTGTTTGAACCATTCTAAGAGGAAGAAAAGATAAAGCTTTTTAACCTACCACTGGCAGAAAAGTTAAAGAAAATACAGCCTGTCCTGGGAATAATCATGGCCATGACAGTAAAAATAAGCTTGGAGAACTTCAAAGAACAGCTGAAAATAAGTGAAGAGGATATATATACTTGGTTTCATTTTCATTACAGTTAATATCTCAGATTTTATTCAGAAATTCTCAATAATAGTTATTATTTCAAATGTAGAGGTAGATATAGTTGTTACAATTAAATATTGGTATTGAACTTAAAACATCTTTATTCATCTTAGTAATGATCTTGTAGTAAATTATGTTAATCGTGATATGTGTTTCTCTTTCATATGAGACCACAATTTTTCAAAAATAATTTAAAAAGAAAGAATAATATATGATAAACAACTCACATGTAATCTTATCGTTTGAAATAAGTTCCCAGTGTATAATTTTTAACTTTAATAAGACAAAGTCTGACTTCAGTGAACAGTTCTAATTTCTCGTTTATTAAAACTATAATTGTAATTAGTGTATAGTTTTTCTTTATCATATGGTTGATCATTTCTTTAATTTATTGGAAAAGCATTCCAGGTTGGAATGAATTTGAATTATGGCTATGTATATACACACCCATACACACGTAGGCACTTGACAATCATATGAGATATACACATGTAGTGCTATTTATAATCAGAAATACTGAGTTCTTACAATATGCTAGGACTTGACTGAAGCTCTTTACATCTATTAATTCATGAATTTTCATAATGGGTAGGTATATCTCCCATTTTAAAGACAAGAAAACTGAGACAGAGAGATACAGAGTTTAACTAACTTGTCCAAAGTAGTTTAGCTAGAAAGGGACAAACAGCCACTCCATTATACACCCAGGTGTTTCTACAGAGCCCAATAGAAGTAGTAAATCTTACTGGTAGTTATATTAAGAATTTACAAAAAAAGGGGTGCCTGGTGGCTCAATCGTTAAGCGTCTTCCTTCAGCTCAGGTCATGATTCCAGCGTCCTGGGATCGAGCCCCACATCTGAATCTCTGTCCGGGAGGAGCCTGCTTCTCCCTCTCCTGCTTCCCCTGCTTGTGTTCCCTCTCTCACTGTCTCTCTCTCTCTGTCAAATAATAAAATAAAATCTTTAAAAAATTAAAAAAAAAAGAATTTAGAAAAAAAAATTTACAAAATTAAAATAATTACAAGCTTATATATAACTGATTTCAATATTTTGGAATATAAATAACCAGAGTGCCTGGGTGGCTCAGTAGGTTAAGCGTCTGACTCGATTTTTGACTCAGGTCATGATCTCAGGGTCAAGGGATGGAACCCCGTGTCAGACTCTGTGTTGGGTGTGGCACCTGCTTAAGATTCTCCCCTTTGCTCTCCTTATGACCCTCCCCCCATAAAATAAATACATAAATCTTTTAAAACAGCAATTAATTAGAGCTGACCCCTACTTTGAAATGGAGAAGACTGAGACTCCCGGTATACCTGATGATAATGAGAGGGCAGAAGTGATATTGTTAAGTTGAGGGTGAGGGAACAAATTTCATAGCACCCATTGAGGCAATAAAGAAAGGGAGAACATTAACAAATATCGTTCATTTTTATTGCCATATTTCAGTAGAAAAACAGATAGAAACAGAAGGAAATAAATGTATAAAATTGTTAAGATGTAAGAACTATAACATTTCGCTTAGCGTCCTAAGTTTAAAATAAAAGAAAAAAGAATAATCTGAATTAAGAGTATTCCACATTTATGCCTTAAAGGAAAATTTTGTTCTACAGAAAAGACTTCCAGTATTTACCTTATTCTCAAAGATCCATATAGAAATACAAGCATAAGAACCTAAAATAATCAGCTAAAAAACAGAGTCAACAGGGAAAGTAAAATAATTAGGTGACTGTGCATATTTTCTTTTCAAAACCACTATATTTTTGTTTCTATGATAACATGACATTCTCTCTATAGTAGATCATCCCAAAGGCATGCAATTCTAAAAATTAACATGAATACAATATCATTAGCAAGAAGTAATTTTTTACAAGAGTAAAATCGAGATCTGGAATGTGGAGCACATTTTGTGTTTCATATAAAATGATAAAAAAGATAGACAAAAATATTCTGATGTGTGTTTGATCAACTAACTCTTCAACATGTATTTTGACAGCTTGTGCAGTGTTGCAGATCTTGCTGTAACTGTAACGAACAGTTCAATGTGTGAATATAAAATGTTAGACTCCAGTAATATTTCCTTAATTTTATATTTTCAGAAACACCAACCCTAGGAGGGAAGTGATTGAATGAAAAGTGAAACTGTGAGCTACATTGACCTTATAAACTTGTAGTGGGGTTGGAAAGACTTTTTTTTTAAGATTTTATTTATTTGAGAGAGAGAGAGAGAGAGCACAAGCAGTGGGGTGAGGCAGAGGGAGAGGGAGAAGTAGACTCCCTGATGAGCCAGGAACCAGACTGGGGCTAGATCCAGGAACCCTGGGATCATGACCTGAGAGGAAGCCAGACACTTCATTGACTGAGCCACCCAGAAGCCCCTAGACTTTAAAATTTTGATAGGATTGATAACCATGTGGTTTTAGATTATTAAAATAATCAGATCTAATGAAGTATTTCACATTCTCAATCGTCTTAAGCTGCATGAGAGTGTGAAGCTTCTGTGCAGCTAGTTGATCTAAGTTCTAACTAATCACACTTTGGCTTGAGTAAGGTCAGAGGGTGTGATAAACACAGACAGATACCACTCGGACCCCCAAGGAAGGACTTGTTCCTGCTTTCTTTGAGATTTGTCAGGAGACAGACTTCAACTGTCATCCCACTTAGGGGTTGCCCCACTGTAGAGTCATTTCACCCAAAGTCATGGCCTTGTTGGAACAGTGAGGATCTGATGGCTAAAGTGGGCATAAAAAGACTTGAGCATTTCAGCCCAATACAAGGTAACTCTGAGGGACCATTTAAATTCCACAGGTCCCTATGAGGATTGCTGAACCCATTGGACCATCTTCTGGCGTTGCAGTTGAATTTTGTTCTCCATAATGCTGCGTTCTTCCCTTCCTTTCTGAAGGGTTGACTTCTGAACACTAAATATTTTATGGAGTCTGCTGCAAAGAGGTTCCAAGTTATGACATAAGGATATAGAGCTCATGACAAAGTTACCATCTAGGCCCTAGGGTTATAGGGTCAAATTTTATAGAACCTGTCTCAGTTTGTTTGGACTGCTATCCTGAAATACCACAGACTGGGTAGTTTACATATAGCAGAAATTTATTGCTCATGGTTCTGAAGACTGGAAAACCAAGATCAGGGTGCCAGTATGGTCGATGAGGGTCCTCTTTCTGTCAGCAGACGTCTTACATCCTCACATGGCTGCAGGGCAGGGATCTCTGTTGGATCTTTTTTTTTTTTCTTTTTTCTTTCCTTTTTTTTTTTTTTTTTTTTTTTTTTATGGACTATAATCTCATTCATGAGGATGGAGACATCCTCATGTCCTGATCCCTCCCGAAGGCCTCACCGTTACATCGATACCATTACACTGGGTGCTAGAATCCCACTATGTGCATTTTACAAGGATGAAAACATTTAGACCACGGTGGGAGCCAAATGGGTAACTTACTGAGTGAATTAGCCTAAATATAATAGAAAGTATGGCAATGATACCCTGGGGACCAGAAATTGGAGAGCACAAGCCTCCTCTAAAAACAAACAAACTTAATCAAAATATAATGTGAGCCAAACAAAATATGTTTTATAGTGAAAAGGGAAGACTCACCATTGCTAAATCTCCAAAGCATAAAGTCATGTGTGGCAAGGGAGGGAGGATAGAAATCAAGCAATAGTCAGGGATTTCAGATCTTAAACTCCGAATAACATGTGACATTTTCTAACTAAAATATGACTATACAAAATCTGAGGCAAATTATTTCTGTACTTTTCTGTATAAGAAATATACTTTGCCAAGTTTCTTCCTGCTCCATGGCTAAAGAGTTGTCAGCATAGAAATGATGAAGGTCAGTGAGATGCATACAGTAGACTGAGTTGAGGAATTTGCCAGGAAAATGCTGAGAGAAAAATCAAACCCTCTCTTGAATGCAGTTAACATGGGACTGAAATATCAGTTAGGCTTGGTGAAGTGGAAGCATTGCACATTTGGTGAAAAAAAATTCGGTCTGAAGGTTGTCTCCATAGTTACTACAGCTAGGGATAGGAGTGATACTTTCCATGTCTTGGTCTTTTTCTCTGTTAAATTACTCTAATATGAATACTTTGCACTTTGCCTGGTTCATAACACTTGTGAGGATCATGGGAGTTCATGTATATGAAAACACTTTATTAGTGTTTATTGTTTCATCCCCCCCACCCATATATGTATGTATTATGTATTCTTTAGAATTTTTTCAGCTGCTTCTCATGTACCCATGGAGAATTCTTTTTTTTTTTTTTTTAGATTTTTTTTTGTTAGGTATAATTTCCCTTTGGAGATCTGTCCTTCTTCAACTTTTAATATCATTAACTCTATTCTATTTGCATTTTAATGTAATTAAAGTCATTACAAGTTTCTATTTTGCATATACTTTGATTTAGCATAACCATGCAGAATACAAAGAAAAATAGTACATTCTTTCAGTTTAGCCAGAATGTATTTTGCAGGGAAGCAAACTATATAAAAAAAAACGAGTTGAATTAGCACCTTCATACCATGAATAAGAGAATGACCTTATAGAAAGTGAATTAGAATGCTTTGGAAGTTATAAGGAAACCTGCTGGTTCACTTAATAAAATCAAACATTGGTCATTCAAGGCTAGCAGTGGAGAAGAAAGAATTTTCACCATTCTGACTTCTGTCCTCAAGATTAACTTTCTTCTCAAGGTCTGTTAATAATAACTACTGGTCTAAAGATATGGAGCAGAAAAAGTCATTGTATTCTTTAAAGCTCCTGCCTGTGGCTGTAAACTTGCTTGTGCTCCTCTATCTATTATATGCAAATATACCTCAATCAATAGCTCAGAGCTCCCCATATAACAAATACTTGATGCATAATTTCTTAATGAACATAAATGTCAGAGACCAAAATAGAGCATTAGGAAATGTTTTTACTATTATTCAGGAATAAAACAAAAGGAATGAAAACAGAGAAAGTTAACATTCCACCTTTAACCTTGAACTTAGTGACCTTATTCAGAAGATGGCCCTAATAAACTGGATGGCCTCCCTTCATGATCTCAATAGAGAACAGGAATAAAATAAATTAACATATATGCAAGAAATGCACATATATTTGTGTAGAGACTGTTTGCAGTATAATAGGATAAAGTATTATGTCAGATAGTTTGTAAAAGCTTTATTATACAAGTTCATCTTTTTATTATATAATTGTCTAAAATGCCTAGAAAATACTTAAGTCATAAATTGTTTACATCATATCTTGTGTCTCCTGTTAGAAAACTTCAAGGCTAGGGCCTGGCCCTTTGGCATTTAAACAGTGACTTCATGCAGTCTGGCAAACAGCCATTGAAAAAGAAAATAAAACTCTAGGATAATTCAATTGTTCATAATTTTTATTAGTGTACATATTAACTGACTATACTTGTTGGCCACTACATCAAGACTGATGTATTTTGAGGGGGTTCTAATAAGAAAATGTTTCAGTTTGTGTGTGTGTGTGTGTGTGTGTGTATGGGCTGTTTCTTTTTTTCTTTTCTTTTCTTTCTTTCTTTCTTTTTTTTTTAATCCTCAAGGAGGAAGACCTAAAAGTAGAGGAAGAAAAAACAAACCAAGGTAGGATAGAAACTAGACTGACTTAGCTGTTAGATCCAAAGCTATGCCATGAACTCCTGGCTTGACCCCTAAGTAACCGTACCATGAAAGGATAAGTAGAACATGTACTTTGAAAAGAGGTGCTTTACTTTGGGAAACAATGAAATGAACTTACATTGGCGTCAACACTTAGTTCATACCAGGAAACACGGCCTGATGCTTCTCAGAAGTCGCATGACTCATGTAGCCAATCAGCCCTCAGGAGTGGATTCTAAGAATTCCAAATGAGACAAAACCATCCCAGTAAGAAAACTGAAATCTTCATTTGTCGTTCATTAGTAGTTTTTCCAGCTATTATATTTTCCGGTTCAAGAGATAAGAAGGATAGAAAACAGTAAATGGCCAGATAAAACTGTCAGGTATAATTTGTAAAGCCTTAGAACTTTCTGGTCACTGTGGAACAGGGAACGGGATGCACAGAAAATGCAGATCACATCTTTAAACAATGTACTTGGTGTTTAATTTATAATGCTATCTTCTATTTATCAGGTTATGATTGGGCTAAATTAGTGACAAGGTTTACAATGTGATTATTCTAAAAATAATCTTCTAATTAATGTGGTCCTTCACTTCTTTGAATCTCAAACTTCTCAACAACATTTTGATTCTTCGAGAAATAAAATTAGTCTTTTAAATATGTGTGAGTGCACGCACATGCACAGGCATGCTTATCTTAAACTTCTCTAACTTTAAACTATAAATTTTTAGGTTCAGTAATAATGTGTCTATAGATCTTTTTTCTACAACTATATCAGAGTGCATAGTAATGAGTAAATGATTGAAGAATACATTTTATGATTTTGTGTATATTTCCACCTCCTAAGCAGTTTGCTGGAATAACATAATGCAATTTACTGTTGCTTGTTGATACTATAGGTGCAGATAATTATGCCACCTCCACAGTAAAACAATATCCTCATTTTCATTCCATTTCTTTACTGTACATGCTCATCGTTTATTTTATGAGTTGATATTAAAAGATGTAGGAACTAAGACTATCAATGTGAATATTGCCTCCAGTTTCAAGGCTCTTGTTTTTAGACTGATTGAATTAGTTAATCAGGACCTAAAGACAAGGACAACTCCCCAAGTTCATGATCTTGAGTTATTCCATTCCCACTCCCTTTTAGCCAGGAATACCTCTTTTTAGTGAGACAGAGGTCATCTCCTATAATTATTAGATGAAGGTCAGAATTCTAGAACAAGTTTCCCACCTAAGGATCACAGCTCAGATAACCTAAATATAGCTTGGTAACAGCAAATGACCACATATCTTTCTCTGACAGTAAAAGGACAATAACGGTATCTTCATACAGCCAATTAATGGAAAGAGAAACATAATCCAGAAGAAAGAGAAAAAAACCTGGAAGATTCAGGCACTTTCAATATCCACTAAATGGCTATCTGTGGTCCTAAAACTGGATAAACAATGTAGTTCACCCTCAGTGGTTGGTTGGTTGGTTGGTTGATGATTGATTGATTTCAGTGTTCCAATATTCCTTGTTTATGCACCACACTCAGTAATCCATTAAATATGTGCCCTCCATAATACCCACTACCAGGCTCACCCATGCCCCCCTCCCCTCTAAAACCCTCTGTTGGTTTCTCAGAGTCCACAGCCTCTCATGATTTGTCTCCCCCTACAATTTCCCCCAATTGACTTTTGCTTTCCATCTCCTAATGTCCTCCATGTACTCAGTTGTTTTTAATATACATTTTTAAAAAAATCTTTCCAACAATTGCAGTGAACTAGATAGTGTAAGGCAGTGATTCTCATCCTTGGAACTATACTTTTTAATCCCTTAAGGAGATATACCCACCCTCACATTTTCTGTTCCCACTGATTGAAGGCAGCAGCTCTGGATCAGTTTCAGAATGGTAACTTTCTAGAATGCGTACTGTTTTCCCACCTTTTCATCAGAGTATTTGGAATGTAATGATTTGCTTCTCAGGTCATCGTTATGAGTACCAGTTGTTTGCCTCCAATTATAGAGGCTGCTGAATTGGGCAAACTAACTTGGGGTCCAAGAATACCAGTGGTTTCATACATTGAACTTTATTTAAATATAATTATTATTTTGGAACTCTATTTTAACTTATATTTAATATTATATTTATCTATATGCAATATATAAATATATAGTTATATACAGTATGCATAATACATATATAATACTTGTTCTGTACATGCATTTAATATTTATATTTTATTTAAATTTTAATTCAAAGACAGAGTTATCAGACTGTCAAATAATCATTGACATAAAAATTTCAAAAAGATGGGAAAAAAAAGTTAAGGATTCCCATGTAAGAATAATTTGACTTTTAAATTAATCGGCTCCTCATATCTATGGTCTTTATTTCTTTTGTTGTTTTTGTTTTCTTGTCTCTCTCATGAATAACTAGCTCTAAATCTGCTTGTTTTATTTACTTATTCCTGCGTATTTCACTTAGGAAATGAAAAACTAGACTTTGTACTCTAGAATAATTTTCTGAAAGCTCATAAGAGTCAGCTGTACAAACTTTTCACACATGGATTAAATAACATTTATTTTGCCAGTTTCAAGTTTTTTTGCAGGGTATCATTTCATACATACAGTAAATGACCTCAAAGTTAGTTTTAAATTGCCCATAATGTCCTCCGGCAGTATGATTTCCTACAGAATAGAAAATTCGTATTATTCATTCCTGAATCCCAGGAGTCTAGAGCATTTCCTAACATATGGTAGATGTTCAGTTGATATTTAATGAATAAAGGAGTAAAAAAAATGAGGTGATGCTGTCCTGTTGTAGAAAACCAGGAACACACAACGGTGTGAGGGTTTCACAGGTGACTTTACTTGGGATAATCCTCAGTATCTGAAACAAATAGAATTTAATGGCTTTGCTAATTCCTTTAAAAAATGTATTGATATTGATAAATTGATTTTGTTGTATCACTGGGATTCAGAATTGGTTTATAAATGTAGAGGCTTATTTATACAAGTCAAGTTTACTAAGTATTTATCTTATGAGTTCCTTCTTTGGACCATGCCAGTTTAAAATCAATTAATTTTGTGTTTCTTCTTATTAATCAATAAAAGATTTTGACATTGTTATAGAATATTTGACATTTTTTAACACTGAAAGTCATTCATTTATTCATTCAGTAAGTGTCTATTGAGTACTAGAAAGTATTGCCTAATATAGGTGGCTACTTTGATCTCTTATTACTACAATTCTCCATCTTCAATTTTGAAGTGTGTTTACTTACCGAGTTGGAACTGTCTCATCTAAAAGTGATTTTACTACTATTTCCTGATTCTTATAATTTTAGCTTTAAGCTTTGACTTTGACATCTATTACTTCTAACATCTAAGCATGACAGTTATTCACAGAGCCATGCCAACATAATAAAACTATGAAATGTATATTTATGGTGCTCAAGATAGTTACAGCTGAAATTATTCTTATGGGAATGTTTTATCTTTGAGATTTCCAATAGTTTTGTTATATTTGGTAATAAACACATACTCTATAACCTTGTGGTACATAATTTATATAAATCAATGAGGATAGAGAGATTTCTTTGGAAGCCTGTTTTGTTCATTTTTTTTTTCTTCAATAACATTTTCAAACCTGGAATAATTTTAAAAATTGGAAAAGAGACCACACTGGAAATCGGATCTGGATTCCAGCCAATATTCTGATAAAGAGTCCTCTAACCTTGACACTAAGGTTAAATGGACCCTTTAGATTGTGTCATGAATATTTGCATAGACTGAAGTGAAATTATCCAGTTTATTTGAGATAACCTTTTTCAGATTGGTGATACTTCTGCTCTCTAACATATAGTAAAAGGTTTTAGAAAAATTGGTTTGTTGCCAATTTATTCATATCATTGCATACAGCCATCTGGCAAATATTTCCCTTAATTGCTTTTTGGGGTGTTATGCATAGCAAGGAACTATTGTAGCTCTCTCCTGACTACAATTTCTACATTAATATGGAACTTGATCCTCTGATGACAGTTTCTTCTATTTTCCATTTTTCCTTTACACCCTTTACTTTCTAAATTTCCTTTTTATAGGCACATGCATCATTCTTTCTAATAATAAACATGTGAGATATTTAATGGATGTTTTGATAAAAATTATGTATTCCTATTCATGTTCATATGTACAGATGTATAGATGTATGCACACACATCCACTAAAAATTCTGTTGGGAAGACACCATTTCTTGTTCATCCAATAAACCATTAATGATGTGGATTTGTAATATTTTACCTGCTGATGCAACTTAAATATATTTACATATTAGAACTGAACATTCACTTTTTTCCTATATATACATTCATACATTTTAATAAAAGTGTCTTATAAAACCATTCAGTGGTTTATAACTGAGTGTTGTAAATATTCAGTATATCAGAACTATGTACCTTTCAATGGATCTTTAAAATTTTCAGTGGATCTTTTAAATTATATTTTAATTTGCATTAGTGCCTGGATACCACTGCAGACTGATTGAATTGGAGTATTTTGGAATATGGTCTAGACGTGTAATTTCTTTTTTTTTTTTTTTAAGATGTTATGTATTTATTTGACAGAAAGACAGCGAGAGAGGAAACACAATGAGGGGGAGTAGGAGAGGGAGAACAGGCTTCCCACAGAGCAAGGAGCCCTACATGGAGCTTGATTCTAGAACCCTGGGATCATGACCTGAGCTTAAGGCAGATGCTTAACTGACTGAGCTGCCCAGGTGCCCTTAGATATGTAAATTCTTTTAAGTTTCTCATGTCATTCTGATGGACATTAACTTGCTTGAAACCTACTTTTTATGTAGATTATATCTTGTTAAAATCTTGTTTTAAGTTTAGAGAATTTTTAATAAATAATGAAAAATGATGTTATAAAGCCTTTTTTTTCATTTAAAATAGAATAACAATGAAATACAGCCAGCATAATAAATAACCTATATTCATACATTTGACTACTTGAAAGGAATTTCCAAACTCCTTAATTTTTAAGGAAACTTTAAAGTTTCAAGAAATTTTAAGAGTACTCTTGCAGTTTATCCAATTTTATGTTACCCAAAATACTTTCTGTGCTTTCTTGGACATAGTAGATGATTAACAACTGTAAACTAAATGAATGAAGGCTGTTTAGAAGAGTTATATGGATGATAGAATGATGGTTATCTTGTGTTTTATAATGCTTTAATTTGCAATGTGTTAAATTCCACATCATAGTTGTAAATTTGTATTTATATGTATTAATAGGCTCAATTTTATGTCTTGATAGGATAGATTTTCACAGTATAAAGTTGAATATAATGGCTGTCTGGGTAGCTCAGTCAGTTAGGTGTCTGCCTTTGGCTTAGGTCATGATCCCAAGGACCTGAGATAGGGTTCCATGTGCCTGGCTCTCTGCTTAGCAAGAAGCCTACTTCTCCCTCTGCCCCTCCCCCCACTCATTCTCTCTCTCTCTCTCTCAAATAAATAAAATCTTTAAAATAAATGAAAAATAAATACAAAATTTGAATACTATGTCTTGGAAAATTCTATTATAACTAAACTCTTCAAACTACATTCCATAACTATATAAATTACAGATATATATGGAAATATAAAAGTCAGACCACTTTATAGTTGATTCACATAATTATTCTTAGCTAATTATGCTCCACAATGCTGCTATGACCTTAACAGACAGAGCCCTGAAGCATGGTAAAATGTCACATAGCCCTACTAAGTTTGAACACTTATCAGAAATACTATATCTAGGGGCACCTGGGTGGCTCAGTGGGTTGAAGCCTCTGCCTTCAGCTCAGGTCATGATCCCAGGGTCCTGGGATCGAGCCCCGCATCCGGCTCTCTGCTAAGCCAGGAACCTGCTTCCCTTCCTCTCTCTCTGCCTGCCTCTTTGCCTACTTGTGATCTCTGTCTGTTAAATTAAAAAAAAAAAAAAAAAAAGAAATACTATATCTAGTAAATTCTTAAGACATAATTTTTTAAATCCATTTTTAAAATACTGATTTTTTATGACTTCGTGTTATAGATGTTGTTATATGCTTCTGCAACATAAAACATCATGCTTAATAATTTTTTTTTATTTTGTCATGATTTAGAGCCCAAGTTATTTTAAATTTATACCTTAATTTCTCAGCATATAAATTGAAGATAATGTGGCTGTTTTTGTAATGATTATTAAATAAAAAGATAAAAGCACTGATTCATTCAATAGGAACCCAATGGAATAATATAGAGTACTGCTTGGTTTGGATCTGTAACATGTGCAGTTAACTCAGATTATTATAGATATTAAATAATGTCTTATTAAAATTATGAGAGGATAATTTGCATATGGATGAGGAGATAGCTAATGTCTCTTTCTTTAGAATATACAAGGTATTTATAGATGCCTAAATAAGTCAAAATCATATTAATAGACATCTCTCAGAATTTTAGCATTGTCTTTAGAAAAATTTTTAAAAAGATCCTATGATAATTATTGAATATTAAAACCAAATGGGGGCTTTTTTATACCAAGCAGAGTTTAAATGATATTTGATACTTAATGAAACACACTTGGTTTTAGCTTTGACAAAGAAAAGTTCTGGGTCAGGGAACTTGGGCCATTGTAATAAGTACTATGAGTGCACTGTAAACAGTGATTTAATGCATGTTAAATTATTCCTCTTATTTGAATTTCATCATCTTTAGTTTTCCTTGTATTTAGTTTGTAAACTCTAGATTTAATATTTGTGTGTTTTTAAGTATTATAATTTATAAACAGGAGACCTAGAAAATATTTTCCTTTATAATCCTACTATATAGTATATTATACTATAATCCAAATAAAGACCCTGTAGTCATAAGGATGAAGCAATTAATTCTTCACAAGGGTAGTGCTGGAAAATTTTGCCAAGATACTGTCATTATAAGAATTCTCATCTTGAAGAATGAGTACTGGTACGGTAGTCCAAGACAGGGCAAGAGAAAGGATAAGGAAGTAAGACATATAAAAAGGCAAAAAACAACAAAACAACATACTACAAGAGGGAGTGATAGAAATATAGGTAATTGTTAAGGATCTTTTGTGCTAAATAAGAGAATTTGGATTTTAATACGTTGTCACTAAATCCAACACATACAAAAAGCAGGGGAATGTAAAATAAGCATTTATAAGTCAATTGTGTTTATATTGACTTTTTGTAAATTAAATCATATTTTACATAACATCAGAACCCTATTGATTAAGGCCTCCTGGGAAATAAATGTTTTGTAATGAAAATAAATTGCCCTACTGGTTGTGGTGAGCACAGCATAACAACCAGAGTTGTTGAATCACTTTGTCATACACCTGAAACTAATGTTTAATTAAGTTATGTTTATGTTAATTAATTTATGTTAAATTAATGTTTAATTAAACTAATGTTTAATTAAGATTAATGTCAACTATATTAAAAAAAAAGAAAAAAGTATAAAGTATAATGCTAAAATAAGTTGAAAACGAGTAGTGATCCTCATTTCAGAAATATGTAACCTGAAACACGTATCTGCTTATGAACTGTTTTATTATCTGCCTTGTCTACTGAGTAATTAGATACAAAACTTGTAAGTATTAGAGAACCATATCATTCATGATGGACCTCTGTGCCCCAGGAAAAGATACTACCCCACAGAAAGCAACAAATTCCAAGTACTAGTAGCTCCCATAATGAGAGTGCACTGAATGCAGAAATCTAAAGTCTAATTTCCCTGTGCCTTGGCTACTTTATCAAGAATCAGACCTTCTTTGAGAATTTTGTCATGGTAATTGACTATTTGTTGACTTAATTGTCTTACTACTTTATTTTGTTTTTGTTTTCATTTTTGTTTTCTTAGTTTTATTACATCAGAGACTGTATAGGAATTTTGCATCGAACTTAGAACCTGCTAAATCAGATGGCTTGACAAAATTTATAATTAATCTAGATTTTTAGATAAATTTGATGTAACATTGTAAAAAAAATAGAAATCACCCTATAATTATCTAAAAAAAAATAAAATAGGGGAAACAGAGACAAGATCTATTTTAGCTTATATAGTCATATTTGTTTGCATGCATATAACACACAGCACAGGTAAACCAGAATACTGTTATGTTAAAACACCAAGTGTCCCATTAATTGGGGAAAATTTCAGCAAAATTGAGGTTTAATTTAAAGGGTAGGAATGAATGTGTGCAAGGGGGAGTTTTGGCAGTCAGGAATAAATGGTGTGTTATCTATGCCAGATGTTTTGTCTGTGTCTTTGCACAGTTTTCCTGTGACCAGACACTAAAAAAGATGCAACTTCAGTGCTTAATGGAAACTAAAACCATTCTGTTGAATCAATTATACCAAGCCAGAGGATCAAGTCTGGGTCTCTAGCTCAAGGGAGCAAACTGGATTGTCAGGTGGGGTTTGCCTGCAGAAAGCTGAATAAGAACCTGATTATTATGAGCAGTGCACAAAGTTATTATGAGTCTACAAGTAACTAACCTGTAGGGTATCCTGCAGCTACAAATTATGTTCGTTTATTCAGTAACCGTTCCAGATACTTATTGCCAAGTTAAGGCTGGCATGAGAACTTGTCAGCTGGTAGGACACTGAGTGGATATGATGGTAGAGAGCTAAGCCTATCAGTGTAAAAAGACCTTCCCCAAATGGCAAAATATCAAATAATTCATGATCATAGAAATAGGTTGACTGCAAAATTATCACAGTTAAACTGTGATAATAATCATAATGGGATACAAGTGTTTTAATCTCTTCTTGTTTATATACATTGTCAAGAAGAATTCAACCGAAAGCTGTAACACAGTGTGTTTCTTAAGAAAGGTATGACTGTCAGTTTTCCAAGTTAAATAAGTGAAACTGTGCCTCTGAATTATGAAACAACTAATACATTATTAATTTTTTTGTGACTATGAACTTAAGTAACCAAATTAATAGAAGTGCTGTTAGATTGTAAGCCCCTTCGAAGTTGATTACAATTAGTTGCTAGGAAGAATTTTCCAAAGTATATTGAAAGTATAACAAGCTATAAATATTTCCAGAGCATAAAGTGGGAAAGAAAAATTTTTAGAGTGTGGAAGGTAGCACTGGACAATGGTATGTGACCTTGAATCAATTGGCAATGAATAAAATAGGACATATTAAAGAAACATTTTACTTATCACTTCAAACCATTTAAATGTCTTCAGACTAATAAAATGCAATCTGTATGAGGCAGCAGGGAAGGATGGAATTGTCCGTCTCTGTTGTAATATTAATACCAATTAAAAGATTTTGTAATATGAAGAGCCTGGGTAGGCAGACATCTATTAAACATCATGATTTTATTCCTAGTCCATTTTTAAATTAGAATGACCTTGGGTAAAATACTTAGACTCCTTTTTATTTTAGCTTCTTTATGGCAAAATGTATATAAGTTTTAGCTCTTATTTAATGGATATATTTGACAATAGATCACATTTTGATTATAAGATAATATGAGTGCTTGGAAAGTGGTACAGCTGATGTGGAAGTTATTATAGAAGAAAACTTAAGGAAAAAATCTTGGACATTCTCACCTGTAGCTACTTAGCTTATGGGCAAAGAGAAACACAAAAATAAGTAGCTATTTAGTTCTTAAAATACTTAAAATTTGCAGCATTAGTTTTCTTTTTTTTTTAATTCAACGGAAATTCTAGAACTGAGAAATATAATGTCTTTTTTTTAAAAAGATTTTATTTATTTATTTATTTATTTGAGAGAGAGATGGTGAGAGAGTGCATGAGCAAGGAGAAGGTGAGAGGGAGAAGCAGACTCCTCGTGGAGCTGGGAGCCCAATGTGGAACTTGATCCCAAGACTCCGGGATCATGACCTGAGCTGAAGGCAGTCACTCAACCAACTGAGCCACCCAGGCGCCCTGCAGCATTAGTTTTCTTATAGATTCATTTCATTTCATGCACAGTGTTTTTATGTTCAACTAAAATTACTTAAATTTATAAGTATGTTTTCCCTTCCTGTGATTTATGTTGTTGAGAATGGACCTTGAGAGTTTCACCCTTAATAAACAAAGTTTGAACAGGATTTTAAAAAAAATTGATTCATACATTGATACCTTGTTTATGTTTGGGTTTAACATAAAAAAAAATTCCTAGTCTATTATCTGTATCTATGTTGTATCTCCATGTGCTTGCTTTATTTACCCCCTGAAATTTGTGCTCTCAGCATCCTATCCAGAGGTAAATTTGAGAACATGAAATGGTCATGGGCAGGAATTAAGAATTGATTCCCATTTCAGGTGTTGACAATGGGTTTAGATTGCATTTGAAAACATAGTGATACATCTGGTGTTGGAGGAGCAGGTCTTCATCATGTGAAGCAGGAAGACTAGAGAAACTTTTCAGCCAGTCAAGAGAATGGATTTGTGTACAGATACATGGGTCATCGCAGAAGCTGACTGCCTTTTAATTCCATTTTGTCATAACCTGCTATCATAAATGCTTTCGCTCTCCGCTCTATTAAGAGAAAATGTGTGCTCCAATACATGAGATCAAAGAGTGAGGACTGGAGGCGTCCTTTCATTGGAGGACTGAGGGGAAAGAACAGTGACAGATACTAGAAGCCCACTATTCTCAAAAAATGGTGAGGCCCACTCATCTCCAACCCCCACAAAAGCAGCATAGTGTCATGGCAAAGTGGTTGGAGTAGAAGATTTTGAGAAACTTATCCAGAACATAGCCTCTGAGGAATAGGCTGGGATTGGAAGTGCTGGCTAATATTTGATTATAAATTCAAGAGTTGATGTCACTGCAGTGGGTTTGGATGAGAACACAGAAAATAAACAGTTGGTCCCTCTGCCACAAAACAGTTGAAATGCTATGATAGATCAAACTTGGCCATGCAATCCATTGTTTTCCCTTATCTCCAATCGAGTTCATTTTACTTTGAGACATTTTATTCGTTGCTGAACATCACCATTTTGGTATTTACTGCACTTAAATTTGGTAATAGATTAGAAATATATAGAAAATAAAAATAACTGTTCATTACCACTTACAATAGTTCTAAGCCATCATGTCATTTTATGGTCGTAACTTAAAGTTTTAATCACCTAAGTTCTACAAGCTAAGGGAATTACAGGTGACCCTTGAACATAGGTTTTAACTACATGGGTCCACTTATACGTGGATTTTTTTACAGTACAGATTGTAAATGTATGTTCTCTTCTTTGTGATTTTCTTAATAAGATTTTCTTTTCTCTAGCTTACTTTATTGTAAGAATATAGTATTAATATATATAACGAACAAAATATGTGTTAATTGACTATTTTACTCATAGGGCTTCTGGTCAGCAGTGTGCTGTTAGTAGTAGGTAAATTTTGGGGGAGTCAAAAGTTACACGCAGATTTTCCACTGCACAAGGGGTTAATACACTAACTGCCATGTTATTCAAGGTTCAACAGTGATTTCTTTAACACTTCTTCAAATAGTGAGATATTTAAGAGCACTGGGCCACTCCATGACTGGTTTATTTATGAAATACAAATCCTTAAAAATTGAAGAAAAATAACACACTTAAAAAACTCTCTTTCCAGGGGCACCTGGGTGGCTCAGTGGGTTAAAGCCTCTGCCTTCGGCTCAGGTCATGATCCCAGGGTCCTGGGATCGAGTCCTGCATCGGGCTCTCTGCTCAGCAGGGAGCCTGCTTCCTTCTCTCTCTCTGCCTGCCTCTCTGCCTACTTGCGATCTCTGTCTGTCAAATAAATAAATAAAATCTTAAAAAAAAAAAAAAACTCTCTTTCCAGCTTGTATTTGTGAGCACAAATCTATTAATCAATAGGCAAGGTTGTTGACTGGAAAGAGAGGAAGCAAGCATTCTATCTTGAAAAAGGGCAACCAGAAATAGATTATAGAATAGGTCAGCTGGACAGTTGCCCAGGGCTATAATCTGTAAGGACTCTTAGAATGCCTTTGAAAGACAATAAAGTGAAGAACATCTTATTTACCAGAATTCCCCTAGAGGGAGAATATGTTTTGTAGTTGAAGGGGATCCTTTGATAAGTTACTAGTGGTGTTGGTCTAAGAGGGAAGAGAGAGAGTGAGGAGGATGGGAAGTGGGGAGGAGGATGGGAAGTGGGGAGGAACCACCAAACGGGACACTAAGGGGCCTTCTATATAAGAGAGGTACAGGGCTTTTTATTTTTTTTTATTACTCTCCCCAAACATAGACACACATGTGTGTACACACACACATGAGTTACTAATATCAGGAATTGCTACCAGGAGTTCTTTCCCATGTTTCATAAGTCACTAAATAAATTTTAGTAATCTTAAACTCTATGCTAAATAAACCTAAGTATCAGATATTTTTTTTCTAAATTATGCCTTTAATTTCTTAGGTTCAACTCCAAGGTCAACACCATCCTTTCCTCAAATGTAGGCTTAGCAATTGATGGGCAATTTCATCCAAAATGAATGAAAAC
Organism: Lontra canadensis; assembly: GCF_010015895.1. Lineage (NCBI taxonomy): Eukaryota > Metazoa > Chordata > Mammalia > Carnivora > Mustelidae > Lontra > Lontra canadensis. Next base: position 876,422 of record NW_022631056.1, on the reverse strand, counting down.
TTCTTGCTTAACAGTAGTACATCTGATTTTATTGTAAAGCATTTTTATTATTAGAAACCGTATGCTGTCATATTCACCAGACATTGTGATAAATCATTTAGGAGCAAACTTTATTTAATCCTTACAATAGCCATAGGTAACATGTATTATGAGCCAGAATTCAAGTCCAATTCAAATCTGCCTGACCCTAGAGTCCTTGGCACCTTGGTATTTTCAATGTATTTCAGGAAATAGCCTTAATTTAGGTACCATAACCCATACTTACACTCTTTACCACCTAGTGGGTTAGAAAGGATTATTTGTTTTGTGTTAAGCTATAGAAGTTAGCTAGATAAAGAGAGTAAAATACACTGAAATACCTTATAAAATCCATGTTACAGAAAGGGCAGAACACATCTTTGCAAAAAGTACTTGGGTCCAAGATTGAGATGCTGTTGACTTCCTCTCTGCTGTAGTCCCTGCTTCTTTCCTCATGTCCCTTTCATTGTCTTCTCTCTTTGAAAATGAACTTCCTTTGCTCCATGGTCCTATAGTAGAAATATACTGTCACCTTCAGCCTATAAAATGCTGGTCTGGCCTGATTATTAACCTTCGTAGATAGAGCCTTTTTAGTGCTCTTTACCCTGAGTCTTTATACATTTATACTGGGGGAGATTCAGAGCAAATGGATCAATTAGACATTGTCGTTGGGGATTTAAAATGATGCAGTCACTCTAGAAATTAGTTTGGTAGTTTCTTATAAAACTATATATGCAGTAAACCATAGGACCCAACAATTGCATTCTTCAGTATGTATTCCAGAGAAATGAAAATGTATATTCCCATAAAACCTGCATCCGTATGTCCGTTGCAGCTTTATTTGTAGTAGCCCCATACTGGAGTTAGCTCAGCTATCTTTCAGCTGGTGAATGGTTGGGGCGCCTGGGTGGCTCAGTGGTTAAAGCCTCTGCCTTCGGCTCAGGTCATGATCTCAGGGTCCTGAGATTGAGTTCCGCATCGGGCTCTCTGCTCAGCAGGGAGCCTGCCTCCTCCTCCTGTCTCTCTCTGCCTGCCTCTCTGCCTACTTGTGATCTGTCTGTCAAATAAATAAAAAAAAAATCTTAAAAAAAAAAACTAGGTGAATGGTTAAGTAAGCCATAGAACATACATGCATGGCATACTGTTCTGTTTAAAGGGGAATGGTTACTTTGTAACAAGTTGGTTGAATATTGGGTCATTGTGCTGAATGAAGAAAAGTCAATCCAAGAAGGTTGTATACTGTGTGATTTTCTTATCTAAAATTTTTGAAATAGCAAAATTTAGAAATAGAGAACACATTTATGATTCTTAGGGTTAGGGATGTTGGTGGGGCAGGTGAAAGAAGAGTATGTGTGAGAAGAAAAAGCAAGAGGAATGTTCCTTGTGGTGTTGGAAGCGTTTGATATTGTTAGTATTGTTATCAGACTATTATGGTGGATTTACAAAATTATACAGAGAATAAAATTGTAGAGAGCTTAATAGATATACACATATAACGCACATACCCAAATCACTATAAGCTAACTTGAGGAAATCTGAATAAAAGAGGTGACTGTACTAATGACAGTATCTTATTTGTGATATTATACTATAGTTTTGAAAATGCTGTCACCAGAGAAAATTGGGCAATGTGTATATGGGGTATTTTTGTATTACCTCTCCCATCTTCATTTGAATCTTCAATAATCTCTGCTAAAACCTCAACTTAAAGATGCACTTAATTAAGTAAATACTTGTCCCATGAATGAATAAGTGAATCAATCAGTGGACAGTTTCTAGCTGTATGTGGATATATAATGACTTATGACCTTTTAAATTTGTTTATTAATAACCTAAAATCATTTCCAGACTTCTTAGATACATGGATGACAGCTATAGTACATAGAAGGGCAGGAATTCATCTCATGTGAATGGTACAAACTTAGTATATCTAACTTGTGACTTTAGTATTAAGTTCGAACTTGCGAATTATTGACCAAAGGTAAAACTACAGTTTAAAATACTTTAAAGTCATAATTTTTGGTAATTGCTTCCCAGTCTTCAACTGATTTATAAATAACTGTTACCTCATTTAAAAAAGGGTATGTAGTTCATGACCTCATGAAATATACTAGGAAGCAATATTGTTCAAACTCTGAGTATTGCATGCTGTCTTAAGAACTTTCAAGATAAAAGCACTGAGGCGATGCTATTCGGAATAGTGCTTTTGAGATGTGTTCACATTACAGCCTTTTTACACCTTTTACAGAAAAAGAATCTTATTTTTTTGTCTAGGGTTCTCCATAGGCTCATTCCCATTTGAAACACATCCTGTAAATCTTTAGGTTTCATATGAACATGGCTACCCAGGATGTTAAAATGTCACAGCAATGTACAAAAATAACATCAACTGACAACATAAAATGATGAGGTGTACACCATGTTCAATCAAGGAGTACTTATATGGTTTTTTGAATAGATTTTTTAAAACACTGCCTAATGTAAACAGATGTACAATATTAGGAGCAATTATTTGAAGGACATTTCAGATAGTCTACAAATGGACCCCTTGATCAACTCAAATCAACGAAACTGAGTAATTGACAACCACATTTTGACAGCTGCACTCAATGTACATAGGCACCTGAAATCTTTGTGATTTGTTTGCGAGGACAATATTTGAAAATCACTTTCTACTTTGAGCTCAACCTGCTAAGATGTACCAAAGCTAAATTCTGAGTGTTTGTTTTATTTTCCTTCCTTCTGTGAATGAATTTCACTTACACTAAAGATGTGTAGGAAGTGAAGCTCATGGTACTGTGTGGGTGCTTTTGTGCTTTCCACTTATTTTGTGTAACTTTTCAATTTCTGAGAATTACAGTCTTTCCAAGTAAAGCATTTTATGAAATATGCTTGTGGAGTCCAGATTGTTGAAACAAGTATGTTAATTACCCATGCTTTACATTCTTTAGTAATGTCAGTATTTCTAAATAGCCAGCTCCAATTTTCTTTCCATGATATCTCATTTCTGTGAAGTACTTATTAAATTACACAACGCTTAGTGAAAAGTTAATTTCAGTAAAGTCACATATTTAATATGGATGCCACGACAATTGGCAATGTAACTACACTGTCTTAAGATTTGAGTTTTTTCTCCCCAGTCCAAAAATTATTTTTAATTCCTGAGAAACTCCTAGAGAGTTTTATTTCTTGATACAATACGAGCTATCCTCTCAGCACAAGATATTATGAGGAAGAAAAAGTATTTGCAATCAGGTTTTAGACCTTGAAATTTATTTGGGTATTTGCATTAAAGAGTATCAACAGAATCATGACTGCCTCAAGTAGAGCAAACAAGTTTCTCAAGAAAAGGAATAATGAAATTAAGATTAGTTTGTTAGGGCGACTTAAACTCTGATATAATTAATTTTAGTTTGAAGTAGCACTAAAACAAACTCTTGGCAAGAGGAAGGTTTAACTCTGGAAATATGCTGATTTTAGAAGGCTTGAATATATTTAACAATATGAAACATTGTGAAAAGCCTGTACTAAAGTTTTACTAATAATTATGTTTGTGAAGATCAAAACCTACAAAACAACACCCTAAGGTCATGGGAAGATTGTAGAGTATAAAGAACTTCTATAGAACCAATTCAAGTTGTTAAAGATATTCTAAGAGAAGCTCCATGAATGTAGTGAAGTTATGTGCTTCAGATTTTCCGTATGGTCATTTGTTCATTTTTCTACAAAGAGTAATACATGCTGTGTCAAAAACTTTCAGGATAAAACCATTTGGGCAATGCTATATGTAACAGAGCCATAGAGATATACTTGGATTAAAGCAGCAAAACTTTGTTAAAGAGGTGTTTGAAGAACACACTTAAGGATTATTTTTAATGTAGTGAATTCATTAAACAAAATTAGTATTTCTTAAATCTTTCTATAATAAATAAATAAAATAGAATTTTTACATTTGTTCATCCTCTGCAAAAGGAGATGTGTGTGTATGATATATATATGTATATGTGCATATATATATATATGTATATATATATATAATATATGTTATCAGATATTGACGAAGTTTCTTCCCATGGAGGAATAAAAGAAGTCACTCTGATAACAAAATCTTTTATCTCTTTTTCCTACCTCTTTCCATTTGTATGGGAAGAAATATAACTTCTTTGGCAAAATAATTCTCACCAAACCTAGGAGCAAATTCAAGCTGATAAAATTGAATGATAATAAAATAATTCTTTTGATAACAGAAACAGGCATTGTCCCTTTCCCAGGCTTTTGGGTCCCAGACTTCTATATCCAATTTTAGCAGAGATAGTCAAGAAGTATTTAATGATTTTTGACTGTGTGTCAGAGCCTGTGCTGCAGAATCAGGAAAATACCAGGTAGTCTAGAGCTAGGTACTTAATTATCAGTCACTAAGAGTTTATAGCACCTGGGAAAGACAAAAGTAACAAAGAACAGATGTATGAAAAGCACAAATTGAATAAAAGGAATAATTGGGGTAGGGGTGAATAAAAATCAGAGCATCTGTAAGATACTGCTGGGTGTTATGGGGTCATAAGTTATCACCTTTTTCTTCCTCTGTGAGTTACAAACCAACGGAAAATAAACATGGAGTTGACAGATGGAGAACTAAACTTTAGCTTCATCACTGCTAACACTGGTTTGAGGGACATAACCTAGATATAGGACCACAGCCTGGCTTCCTAATACTTATTCTTTCTTTTTCTTTTTTTTTAAATTTTTATTTATTTTTAAAATTTCTTTTCAGTGTTCCTAATACTTGTTCTTTGAAATGAACTTATCCATCCATAACTACAGGCCTGTTCCAGTAGGATAACTGTAGGATTGGAGGACACAGCAGAATACGCAATCCTACCCAGGACAAGGCTGAACCACACACACCCAGGTCCTTCTCACCACCTTGTTAAATCCATCACACTGTTCTTCACTTATTTAACAATGAATAAGAAGACTGAGAGGAAAGGTAAACCTGTGTTTTCAGAACATGACCCTGCTGAGAAGTGGAATGGGAATCCTTTTCTTCTAGAAATGTGAAGAGCGATATTTTCAGGCTCTCCTCTAATCAGACATATGTCGGAAAAACCTGGATAGCATAGACCAGTGATACTTTAGCCAAATCAGAAAAGAAAGAAGTCCAAATGTGTTTAGCAAGTGTGTGTTGGTAGAGCAGGCAGTTTGGAAAACTTGGCTGAAGTTGGCTTTATGATCACAAGGCAAGTGATAATTGGCAAGCAGAAATCCCCCAAAGAAATAAAGCTGTTTTTTTGTTTTGTTTTTTAAACTTGGAAAAAATACTGAAGTGCAGACTGACGACTGATAGCACAAGGGAAATCCCGAGGGTGTCCAGCAATTTTCCTCTGGTTAGAAAATACAACTTCTGCTGTGAGTGAATACAGACAGGCAAGAATTAAAATAGAGAGTGAAATATATGACACCCAGTGCTATTAATAATAATGTAACGTACCACCAGGGCATTGATAGTTCAGTATGAGCAGCATTTGGGGGGAATCACTGCTGAGGTAAATTACGTACAGTGGTCTCCATCTGTGTACAAACTCTAGAGCACAAAGTTGGAAGACGTCAATGTGAAAGACAACCATCCATCTGGCCTTGGAGCCTAGAAATACTAAATACCAACTATTTGGTATTTAGTTTTAGTATTTGAATTTAGTATTAATACATGCTAGTGATACTGAATTCATATTTAGATAGACATTTTTATTTCTCTGATTTACTTCATCATATCACTGTTGTGAAACTGGAGGTGTGTAAGGCACAGTAAAAATGAAAAGAAAATCTTAAATATTGTTCCTACGAGTGATAGAGAGAACTTTAAAAATAATCCGCCAAGCTTCTCATCTTGTGGTTATTCAATCAAACATGAATGTAGGTATTGCTGGGGAGGGATTTTGCAGATGGAATCAAGAATGCTCATCAACTGACCTTAAAGAGGAAGATTATCCTTGTTGGAATATAACCACATAAGCCTTTAAATCAGCAGAAGAGGGGCACCTGGGTGGCTCAGTGGGTTAAGCCTCTGACTTAGACTCAGGTCGTGGTCTCAGGGTCCTGGGATCGAGCCCCAAATCGGGCTCTCTGCTCAGCAGGGAGCCTGCTTCCCCCACCGCCCCCCCCCGCCCGCCTCTCTGCCTACTTGTTATCTCTCTCTCTGTGTCAAATAAATAAATAAAATCTAAACATAAATAAATAAATAAAAATAAATCTGCAGAGGAAAACAGAAGTGTCAGGAGAAGAGAGAGGCAGAGAAGAGATACAGCAAAAGGAGAGGTTAGAGATTTAAAGCATGAGGAGGACTCAAACACATCTGCTGGCATGGAAGATGAAAGAAAGGAACCACAGACAGGGAATGTAGGTGGCCTCCAGAAGATAACAATAATTCCAGGCTAAAAGCCAGGGGGGAAAAAATGGAAACTCAGTTCTATAACCACATGGAACTGAATTCTGTAAACAACCCTAGAACCTCCAGAAAGGAGCCCAGCCCTACCAACATCTTGACTTTGGCCTTGAGCAGAGGAGAAGGTCTATGCATTATCAATACTTCTGAGCCACAAAAACTGAGAGATAGTAAATGGGTACCTTTAAGCCACCAAGTTTGTGGCCACTTGGTACAGCTGCTACAGAAACCAGATACATCGCACAAGTGCATTTAGAATATGCTCTTGGGTGGGGCCTACTTGTGCTTTCAAGCATGACCAGTACGCTGAACCAAGAGCAATCAAGTGCACAGAAGTCTTAATCACCAGATTCTAGATAGCACGTGCTGAAATAGCAGTAATGGAATTATTTCTTACTTTTAAGATTTGCAACGCAGTACACTTTCAGAAAGTCCTCGTGGAGTTCCAGTTCATTGCTATTCAGACTTCCGTACTGTGGATTTGCACTTTGGAAGGATATTCAGTGCTAGAAGTTGTATGGAAATAAACCAAGTATGTGGCCTAATCCTAGCCTGCAGGGCAGGCCTGCTCAGCTCTGCTTCCTCACTCACTGCATTGCTTACTTTTTTAAAAGAAGAGCAGGAAGCTGTCCTAATACTACCTAAATATCTAGTACAGTTTTGGAAGTAAATTTGCTTCCAAAATTTTCACAAAGGTAAAAAAAACAAACAAACAGTGGGTGACAGTAAGAATCATGTTGTGTGTCATTTCTGTGAACCAAGATACCATTTGCTTACTTTTCCCAGACATACCCCAGCATATCAGTACCCACAGATTATGGACAAAATTTGGAAGCATTCAACCCCTTGATATGCAGAGAAAATGAGACGAGATCTTTACAGGGACATTGTTTTTCATATCACATGCTATAAGCTTTTATAGCATAAAGTAGTTTCAAAGTTTTGAAGATCCTGTTATAGATACCAGTTATCATTAAGCCCCTGAGGCCCAAAGATTATAAATGGTTTGTCCAAAATCAGCACAATGAAGGTTTCCTTTTTGATTTTTTTTTGCTACTATAATGCTCATTAAATTGGTCTATATATCTTAAAAAGAGAGTAACAACATTTATGTGGGTAGCTCATAAGCAAAAATAATGCCCAGTTGCAAATAGCAGCTGTAATAAAATGAGAATTTTTTTCGTAGTAGTTTCTAAAGGGAAGGCCCATTAGCTAATACCCTGATATTTTTATTCTGTGACTTTCTCCTACTAGAAATCAAGAAAAACCACTCTTTGGAGGACACACAGCCTTCTACTTTTTCTTCTCCCTAAGAAACTGTCGATGTCAGCTGTTCAACTGGACAGCACTGGTTGTCAGCTAGACAGCTAATAATTACACTGGTAGTTGTGTTAGGAAGAAAAAATGCCCCCTCCCTCACCAAAGATGTCTCTGTCCCTGAAGCATATGAATATGTTTTTGCGTTTCAAAGCAGAGGAAATGAAAGTTGCAGATGGAATTAATGTTGCTAATCAGCTGACCTTAAAATAGAAGCATTCTTCCCTAGTCCCTTCAGAAAGAAACACAGCCTTACTGATACCCTAAATTTAGCCCAGTAAGACTTGTGTCAGACTTGTGACCTATAGACAGTAACTTTCTCTTGTTTAAAGATACTAATTTTGTGGTAATTTATTATAGCAGAAAATATAAAGCTAATACAAAGTGAATAGTTGCATGTTATTATTTTCGTTTTACTCAATTTAAAACATTTATTCATTTCAGTCCCTTCAAGGAGCTTTACCTCCTATCATCCCACTCTGTCTTTAATCCTTTTCTACTCCATCTGCAAAATCTATTTTCATTCAGTGATCCTTCAAAAAAATTCCCCTGTACATCTCAAAATGTAATATGTGTAGGAATCCTCATCTTATGTTAAAGTGTAGGTTCTTTTTCAGTCTGACCTGGGGTGGGGATTCTGCATTTGTAACAAGCTGCTGGACTGCAGATCATACTTTGCTATCCTGAGTCAATGAGTCTGCCACAGGTGGAACTACCTTCAAACTGCAGGCTGAGTCATACATAATTATCTCTCTATATTTTTAAAGAACTTTATAATAAACTATATATAGATATAGATCTTTATATCTATATCTATATATAACAGGCATATTTTTGGAAAATTCTTGTGTTTGCTAGAAATTCTAAAACTTTCACTTCCATATTGAGAAAATAAATGGGTTTGAGTGGTTTAGTAACATCATCAAGATTAGAGTTACTCAAGTTACTCATGAAAATCTCCCAAAATATTATGCTACAAAGTATCCAGTGTTCCAGTGAAAAATGAAACAGTTTGGTTACCATTCTGAATTGTTTATATAAAGAGCTTTTGATAATTAGTGATTAGTGTTTGGATATCTGTACTAGAATATGACATTTCTTTTACATTGTAGCTTTTTAATTGATGTACTCTCCAGAATTTAGTACAGATTACAAAATCAACTGAATGTGTCTGCTATTATGACTAAGTGCAAAGATAACCGCTTCCCTTTGAAAGTCTGCATTTATCTTCACACATAGTCATTATCTCCAAGGAGAGCTATAGTTGGATGGTGGTGAAAGAAATAATAACTTCCCAGTAATTCCAGAAGATGATCTAAATAGACCAGTATATATCACATCGTGGTTTCCAATCATCCAGGGAACATTTATAAACCAGTATTTAAGCCTCCTCCCAGACCAGCTAAAACAGAATTTCTGGTGCTGGACCTAAAGCACTAGTATTTTTTTCAAAGCTCTCCAGGTTGATTCCAGCGATCTGTCAGGTCAGGGTTGAGTTTCATTGGTCTGGAACTGCACTAATATAGTAACCACTAGCCACATCTGAATATTGAGCACTTGACATATTTGTAGTCCAAATTAGGATATCCTGTAAATGTAAAAACACACCAAATGTCGAGGGCTTAACATGAAAAATGAATGTAAAATATATCAGTAAATTCGATATTGATATATTGAAATGATAATAATTTGGAACTATTGGGTCAATAATATGTTCTAAAAATTGATACCTCCTTTTTCTTTTTAAATTTTTTTAAAGATTATTTAGCACACATTGGGGAGAGGGGGAGAGGGAGAGAGAGAATCTTAAGCAGACTCTTGCTGATTGTGGAACCCGTCACTGGGAGGGAGGAGAGTGCTGGATCTCATGATCCTGAGATCATGATCTGAGCCAAAATCAAGAGTTTGATGCCTAACCAACTGAGCCATCTAGGCACCCCTTTTCTTTTATTAATCTAGCTTCCTAAAAATTTAAAATTATGTGGCTTATACTTATGACTTGTCTAATCCTTCATCTTTTTAAAATTCAATTATCCAACGTTATGGTACATCATTAATTTTTGATGTTATGTTTAATGATTCATTAGCTGCATATAACACCCCATGCTCATCACTGCACATTCACTTCTTAGTGCCCATCACCCAGTGACTCCATCCCCACGTCCACCTCACTTTCCGCATCAATTCATTTGTTTCCCTGAGTCAAGAGTCTAATTCTTCTATTCAGTGCTCATCTACAAAGTCATATAGGCTTCTAATCTTAACTCACAGAGCACTTCTCTCTTCTGATGTTACTTCACTCTGTCTTTTACTATATGTCAAACTGTTGGTGCTCAAACTATCCTATGGCTACTTTAGTAGACATTGAGTGAAGCAAGTCAGCTATCATGGACATCTCCAAGATTTTCCTTAGAGAACTTTTCTTCTAACTATTCCTCAATTAATGTGTGGACTCCATGATTGATGAGTTCACTATTTAATTGTTTATGGCCAGTAAAGTTTCATTGCATATCTCAGTATGATATATATCAATATTCTACACAATTTTTTTTCTGGAAAAATTCTCCGTTTAAACATAATAACTGAAGAAACACTGATTATTAAGTATTGGTGAAATAAAATGGGGAAAAGTAATTTTTATTTTGAAAAGTGATCATGGCTTCTTATATAGAAATGGAATATGGTAATCTAAAATCATTTGTATAATAACTACATGTGTTTTTTCCCCACTCTCTTCTTTATCTGCCTTTTGGTTTCTTCTCTATTCTTAAATCCACTTGTATATGTAGAGGAATGGAAGAATATAAACCTTTTAAGACTGTATATTATTAGGTGAGCTAGAAAAATTATTATTCTTCTGTTGGAAGAGATTACTTCTCCAGTCAGCCCCTTTTCATTTTAGGAGAAAATTTAAGGAAATATTATATACTCTTTCATTCTCTTTTTCACTTTTTTTCTACCCTTTATCTTTTGGAACATGAAGCTCTTTGATCCATCTGAAGCCTGGCTGTTATTCTCTGTATTTTTCATTACTTCTACTCTTCACTTTTAGAACAATAATCATTTTCCAATGAATACATGACATATGAGAGTTTAAAAAATATATTTCTACTAAGAATTAAAATTATGTGCATCTTGGGAGTATATGTATATGCATGTGTATGATACACACATACATATTTATTGTATTAGTCATAGATCTCCACAGAAACAGAATCAGTAGGATATATGTGGGAGACAGTTCAAGACGGTAGTATAGAAAGACCCTGGTCTCATTCACAGGTACACCAGTTCTACAGCTATATATAAAACACTTCTCTCTGAAAAAGACCTAAAACTTAGCTGAATGGCTTCTCCACAATGAAGGATAAAAAGGCCATATCAAGATAGATACATGATGCAGAGATGAGGTCTCACCAGAAACTCCACCCCTTGTGTGGTGACACACAAGCAGGAGGGATCTCACAAATATGGGTCATATCCCTGAAGAGCAAAGATCTTGAGCCTCACATCAGGCACCCTAAGCTTGGAACCTACACCAAAGAGATGAGCCCCTAAAACATCTGGTTCTGAAAACCAATGGGGAGACCCAGAAGGCTGTAGGAAACTGAGAGTTGTCTTTTAAAGGGCTTGTGCAGACTCACCTGCCCTAGAACTAAACACAAAAGCAGAGGTTGAAAAGTGTCTAGAATACATGTAAAAGAGATTCATGGGCTAATCTTAAAGCATTTGTTGGGCAGGCAGGGATCATTTGGAACTCTGGGGATGCAAGTTTTGGCAGTTGCAATTTTTGTACTCTTTCCACCTTGCTAGTGCCCCTTGTCCTACCCCTGTGCTATTCTTGGCCCTCCCCTGCTAAAGTCAACAAGCAGGCTTGCCCTACCACTGTGCTCTTATCCAACCCTGCAGAAGGCCAACAGGCATGCCCCAGCTGGGCACTTCCTCATGACTCCCCTCTGCTAAACTTGGCAGACAGGCTTGCCCAAGCCCACAGCCCCACCAAAGCCAGTGAGTTAGCACAATTGACACAGGGGACCCCCTTTTGAATGCCTAGCTCTGGTGGCCATAGGAGCTTGCATTTCTGGGTCCCAGGACTGAAATGGGGACAGTTCTTGGCAGATTACCATCCTTGGGTCACTGCACAAACACAACTATCTTCCTGTTACCACTCCCTCAAGACTGGGAAAGATAGCTTTTTTGCCTAATACATAGAAATAAATACTGAGTTCAAACAAAATGAGGAAATAGGGGAATATGTTTCAAACAATAGAATGAGATAAAACCCCGGGGGTGGGGGAGGAAACCTTAATGAAACAAAGAAAAATATTATCTAATAAAGGATTCAAAAGAATGATCATAAAGATGCTCACTGATTTCAAGAGAAAAATGGACAAACACAGAAAACTTCAACTAAGACATAGAAAATATAATAAAGTGCCAAAGAGAATCACAGAGTTAAAGAATAAAATGATTGTACCGAAAAATGCACTACAGGGGATCAATAGCAAACTAGATGAAGCAGAAGAAAAGTTCAGTGACCTGGAACACAGGACAGTGAACTTCAGAGCACCAAAAAGAAAAATAATTTAAAATGTGAAGATCCCCTAAGGGACTTCTGGTACAACATCAAGTAGAACAACATTCATATAATAATGATTCCAGAAGGAAAAGAAAGGGACAAAAAACTTATTTGAAGAAATAATGGCTGAAAACGTCCCTAACTTGGAGCAAGAAATAAACATCCACATCTAGGAAGCTTAGAGACTTCCAAATAAGAGCAACCCACGAGATCCACAACAAGATACATTATAATTAGAATGTCAAAAGTTAAAGATAAATACAATTTTAAAAGCAGAGGGAGAAAAACGACCTGCTACATACAAAGGAACTCCCATAAAAGTATCAGCATATTTTTCAGCAAAAACTTTATAGGCCAGAAGAGAGTGGCTAAATATATTCAAAGTGCTGAAAGCAAAAAAATTTCAATGAAGAATACTACGCCTAGCAAGGTTATCATTCAAAATTGAAGGAAAGGTAGCAAGTTTTTTAGGCAAGCGAAAACTGAAGGAGTTCACCACTACTAAACTGGACTTACAGAAATATTAAAGAACCTTCTACAAACTGAAAAGGAAAGGTACTAATTAGTAATCAGAAATTATATGAAAGTAAAAATGTCACTGATATATATATATATAAATGTATATATATAAAATAAAGGTAGTAGACTCATCACTTTCAAAGCTAACTTAAAGGCTAAAAGCCAAATGAAGCAAAATAACTATAACTGCATCAATTAGTTAAGAGATATAAAGAGTTAAAAACATATAAAATGTACATTGGGGAGGGTATGTGCTATAGTGAGTGCTGTGAAGTGTGTAAACCTGGCAATTCACAGACCTGTACCCCTGGAGCTAATAATACATTATATGTTTATTAAAAAATTTAAAAAAAAACATATAAAATGGGACACAAAAACCAGTAAATATGTAGAGTATAATGTGCACTCAGACTTAACTAGCTATCAACTTAAAATAGACTGGTAAATATATAGGCTGATATATTTAAGCCTCATGTTAACCATAAAGCAAAAACTTATAGTAGATACATAAATGATAATTAGAGTAGAAACTAAATATAACACTAAAGAAAGATATCAAACTACAAGAGAAGAGACCAAGGGGAGAAGAAAGAAACAGAGCACTAAAAATAGCCATAAAATAGTTAACAAAATGGCAATCAGTACATACCTATCTATAACTTAAATGTAAATGGACTAAATTATCCAATCAAAAGGCAGAGAGTACCTGAATGGATTAAAAAAAGAAAAAGAAAAAGCAACATCCGCTTATGTGCTGTTTTTGAGAGACTCAGATGTAAGGACACACACAGATTGAAAGTGAATAGACGCAGAAATTATTCCATGCAAATGGAAACCAAATGAAAATTAGCGTAGCTATACTTATATTAGACTGAATAGGCTTTAAAACAAAGACTCTAATAAAGACAAAAATGGCCATTACAGAATTATAAATGAGTCAATCCAGCAAAAAAATATATTTTCAAATTTTGTAAATATTTAAACACCCAATATAGGAGCACCTAAATATTTAAAGTAAATATTAACAGATCTAAAGAGAGAAAGCAACAGCAATATAATAATAGTAGGGAATTTTAAGACTCCATGACATAAATGGATAGATCATTCAGATAGAAAATAAGAAAATGTAAGTTTTAAATGACACATTAGTCTGGATGGACTTAATGGATACATACAGAACATTCCATCCCAAAGAAGCAAAATAAACATTCTTCTCAAGAACACATGTAATACTTTCCATGTCAGATCATATGTTAAGCTACAAAATAAGTCTCAATAAATTTAAGAAGGTTGAATCAGATGAAGGATCTTTTCAAAGCACAATGATATGAAATCAAAAATCAATCATAGAAAGAAATGTGGAAAGGTCCACAAATATGCAGAGATTAAACCACATGCTACAGAAAAACCAGTTGGTCAGTGAAGAAATCAAGGAGAAATCAAGAAATACCTCAAGACAAATGAAAATGAAAATACGATATAACAAATTCAGTGGAATATAACAAAAACAGTCCTATGAGAAAAGTTCATACAGGTCTACTTCAAGTTCAAGAAAAATATCAAATAAACTATTAATTTTATTATAAAGGAACTAGAAAAAGAGGAGCCATGAAGCCCAAAGTTAGCAGGAGGAAGAAAACAAATACAGAGTGGAAATAAATGAAATAGAGACAAAAAAAAAAAAAATAGAAAAGATCCATTAAAATAGGAGCTGATTTTTTGAAAGGATAAACAACATTGATAAATTAGATTCAGAAGAAAAAATAGAGAGAGGGTTGAAATAAAATCAGAAATGAGTTTGGAAAGTTATAACTGATACCTAAGAAACACAAAGGGATGACACTAATGCAAAAAATCATATGCCAATAAATTGGACAACCTAGAAGAAATGGATAAATTCCTAGAAACATATAATCTTTCAAGACCAAATCATGGAAAAATAGAAAATCTGGATAGACTCATCACTGGAACATAAAATGAATCAGTAAGCAAAACCTCCCAAAAAATAAGTGTCCATGGCCAGAACACTTCACTGATAAATTCTATAAAACATTCAAAGATGATTTAATATCTACCCTTTTCAGTCTCTTCCAAAAAATTAAAGAGGTGAAATGCTTCCAAACTCCTTTTATGAAGCCAACATTGTTACCCTGATACTAAAATCAGACCATGAAGACACAACAGGAAAAAAAAAAAAAAAAAAAAATTACAGACCAATATCCCAATGAACATAGCAAAAATTCTAAACAAAATATTAGTGAACCTAATTCAATAATATATTAAGTGTATTTAAAAGATCATACAGCATGATCAACTGGGATTTATTCCAGGAATGCAAGGATAGTTCAATATTCACAAATCAATCAAAACAGTGTGATACATTGTGATACACACACAATTTGTGATACAAAATGAAGGGTAAAATAGTATGATTATCTCTATCTCTATAGGTGGAAATAAAGCATTTGATAAAATTCAGCATCCATTTATGACAAAAATTCTGAACAGAGTGGGTGTAGAGGAATGTCCATTAACATAATTAAAGCCATATATGACAAGCTCATACCTAACATCATATTCAGTGGTAAAAGTTGAGTTTTTCTCTAAGATTAGGAAAAAGACAAGGATTCCTATTCTTTCTACTTTTATTCAACATGGTTTTAGAAGCCCTAGCAAAGCAATTAGGCAAGAAAAATAAATGGGATATATATATATATATATATATTTATTTATTTATTTATTTATTTATTTTATATTTATATTTTATATTTATATATATATTTTTTTAAAGGAATAACTAAAAATGCAACTGTTTGCAAACAACATAATTTTTTATGAAGAAAATGCTGAAAACTACACACACACACAAAACGTGTTAGAAATAGTAAGAAATTCGGTAAAACGCAGGATACAAAATTAGCATACAAACATTTGCTTGGGAGTACCTGGGTTACTCGGTCGGCTAAGGGTCTTACTCTTGATTTCCACTCAGGACATGATCTCAGGGTCACGAGATAGAGCTCTGCATCAGGCTCTGTGCCCAGCAGGGAGTCCGCTTGATACTGTTTCCCTCTCTCTTACCCCCTCCCCAACCCTCTCTCTGTCTCTAAATAAATCTTCACAAAAAAATCTGTTGCATTTTTGTACCACTAACAATGTCAGAATGACCATTACCAAAGAGTAAAGAAATAATGAGTGTTGGCAGGAATGTAGAGGAAAGGGAACCCTTGCACACTGTTGGTGACAAAGCAAACTGATGTAGCCAGCCAAAAAAAGTATGGAAGTTACTCGAAAAACTAAAAATAGAACTACTGTATAATCCAGCAATTCCACTTTCAGGTATTTATCTGAAGAAAATGAAAACAGTAATATAAAAAGATATGTACTCCTGTGTTCATTGCAGAATTATTCATTATAGCCGAGATTTGGAAACCTACTGTGGCCATTGATAGATAAATGGATAAAGAAGATGTGATGTATATTTAAATGTGTATATATTTATTTTTTATTTTTAAATATATTATAAATGTATTTTTATATAATATACAAATATTTATGAATATATATTTATATATTATATATAATAAATATATACATAAATACATATTTATAAATATTTATGTACTATTTATATTTCTTTTGCATATATATATATATATATAGCTAGATAGATATAAAAACTATATAATAAAGGAATACACTCAGCCATAAAGGAGAATGAAATTTTGGTTTTTGTAACATTGATGGGTCTTGAGTGTTTTATGATAAGTGAATTAAGTTAAGACAGAGAAAGACAAATACCAAATGATTTCACTTATATGTGGGATCTAAAAGCTTTAACAAACAAAACAAAACAAAACCAGACTCACAAAGAGTTGGTTGCTAGAAGGGAGGTAGTTTGTAGGATGGGTGAAATGGTAGAAGGGATTCAAGAGGTACAAACTTCTAGTCATAATCTATATAAATCATGGGGATGTAGTATACTGCATGGTGACTATAGTTAATATTATTGTGCTTTCTCTAATGCAACTTTATATCATGACAGGGGAAACAAGACTTATCATAATGATCATTTCACATTGTATATGAATATCAAATCATTATGTTGTACTCCTGGAATTCATTTAATGTTACATGTCAATAGTATCTCAAAAATAGGATATACATAGGCATATTAATGAAAGAGATTTATTTTAAGGAATTAGCTCATGTGATCATGGGAATGGAAAGTCTGAAATTTGTAGGACAGCCTGTAAGGTTGGAAACAGAGGATTAATGTGTTATAATCTTGAGGCAGAATTATTTTGTTTTTTGAGACTGTGATTTGCTCTTAAGATCTACTAATTGAATGAGGCCTACCCACATTATTGAGAGCAGTCGTCTTTACTTACATTAACTAATTATGAATGTTAGTTATATTTACAAAATATCATCACAGCAACAACTAGACTAGTATTTGATCAAACAACTGCTATTATAGGCACCTAACCAAGTGCACATATTATATATAAGTATATATAAAGTATACATATAAGTATATATATGTGGGTCATTTAGAAGGATTTTTAGTAAAATAAATGAAATTTAAAACTTAGTTTTACAAATTTAATAGAAAATGTTTTTTTTCTTGTTAGAAAAACCACATATTTGGGGTAATTTATCAGTTAGGAAGTATAGAATTAATACAAGTACTGAAAAGATGTCACTTTTGAATTCTCCATATTACACAGGTCCATTAATACAGAAAATAAGGGCAGTACAGATGAAGGGCATCCTATCAGCTTAGGGGAAAATATGTAATAATAATGATTTCAGCTCACTAAACAAGTTTAAAAGTTCTAGCTTCTAATCATTTCTTTCATTTAAAAATCATGGCTACATTAAGTACTATTCATTGGACTGTGAAGTAGCTATAATGCATTTTTGATATAGTCTTACTATATTAAAATGTCAACTAGGTTTTTACATATTTGGTCTTCTATTAATGTATTTAGTGTATTTAATTTCCAACTTGGTATTGTTTTCTTGCCATATTCAACCTGGCTTATTTCTTTAGCATCATTCATAATTTTAACACTTTGACTTTACTGAAGTTAGAAGCAGCGAATAAGTTAATAGATCGATCTGAACAGTTATATAATTTTATCCACTAAAACATTTAATTTTCTTATATCTTACTAATGCCTATTAGAGCACATCATAAAATTCTTTCCATTAATTCCAATTGCACAAAAACTAATTGAGTGAATACAGTGGAAGGAAAATATAATGAACTAATTGGTATGCAAATCATTAGCAAAGTGAAGCTAAAAGATTTAAAACTGGAATAGCTTCATAATTCTTTTAAAGCAGAATTTCATATTATACATACTCAAACAGAATCCCATGTATTTTCAAAATTATCGTGAAAAATGAGAGAAACGATGTTGTTCTTAAATTGATGGCCATTCTACCTCTTTAACTCCCCGTCTCTGACTGAAATCTGTTGATCTAAGGAGTAAGCTCCTTTACTTTAAGTCGTGATGTCATTGTTGCAATACTGATTAAGCAAGAAAAAAAAAAAAGGGCCTGGCAAATGTGAATTTAGGTCCCTCTGATAGTCAATGATTGTAACTTAGTACTTCTCAAATTTTAAGAAGACTTATCTGTAAAATAGGGAAAATAGCATTTTGTACATGGTTATGATCAAAGACAATTCTGTATGTAGCTGACCCTTGAACAACAACATGGGTTTGAACTGTGCAGGTTCACATATTTTTTTCAGTAAGCATATAAATTTATAGTATTGATAAATACAGTACTGTAAGTATATTTTCTATTTCTCATAATTTCTTAGTAACATTTTGTTTTCCCTAGCTTATTTTGTTGTAAGAATACATAAAAATACATAAAGCATACAAAATACCTGTTGATGGTTTATGTTACCACTAAGGCTTCCAGGCAGCAGTAGACCACAAGCAGTTAAGGTTTTGGGGAGTCAGAAATTGTTTGTGGATTTTGAGTTGTGTAGGGTGGAATCAGCATTCTTAATTCCTGCATTGCTCATGAGTCAACTATAATTACTTTCTGTAATAAATATTCAATCTGTCATGCCTATACTAATATACTAATATACATATAAATGACACATTTTTATTATACTGTTGATGTAGATTAAATACATCCTGGTAAGCCATCTTTACAAACCTTATGTGTATACATGGACATGTCCTTCTCTCTGATTATTATTTTAAAGAATATTCTTTATATCCTGGTATATAAAATTATCTATCATATATTCATCTGTGTTTAGTGGTTTAGGTATATCAATATCCGTAACAACCTCAGTGAGGTAGACACTCTACTCCCCATTACTGATAAAGTAACTAACTGATGTTCAAAGAAAATAAGCATTTTTAATTGCTCTAGATAGTAGTCACAATTGATGTGGAAGACTGTCTGAACATAGAGCCTGTAGTGCAGCTCAGTACTTTATTTTTCCTATGTTAGTTGTCTGTTCCTCTTCAACATGACATCTGCTTCTATTAAGCCATTGACATTATTCATTCAAATATTGCCAATATCTAAAACATTACAAAACCCAAGTTTCCTTAATCTTATTTTATGTCATAAAGCTACTGGCACTGTGGAAGCTCTTCTCCATTTTAACATTCTGCCATCCTACACCCCCTTGGCTCTTGCCTTCTGTCACTGGTAGTCTCAACTTATAGCATATAGTGGTAGAAGAGGAGTGGACTATGGACATGGACTTGGATTAGAATCCTATAATCTCAGGCAAGTCACCTATTTCTCAACCATGTTTGCTCATCAGTGATTAATAATGGTACCTGTCTTGCAGGGATATTATGAAGACTGAATGGATAACATTTCTAAAGCACCTAACATAGTTCATATGATACTTCAAAATTTGGTTGCCTTACCTTACTAATTTATTTTTGAGAATGGGACCATGAGACATATGGGTTTTCTAAGGTTCTGCCATTGAACCCTCTTCTTCCATTCATTGTATTACTATTGTACATTTCATCTACACTCATGTTTCTAAATATGACTTTACATTTTCCTACCTCTAGTTATTCTGTTCTTATGTTCTAGGTACTCCTTTCACTTTTTCACTGCTTACTTTACTGTTGCTTTAATCTCTGCTCTATTTCTTTCATTTTGTGTCACCCTGTATACTCCATTCTCAAAATACTCCTTATAATGTGTATATTTTAATTTTCAAGTTCCAAAATGGCCATCAACTCTCCATTGCTGTCCAAAAAAATTAAAACATATCTGTCAAGATGTTAAATGTATTTGAAAATCCCCCTGAAATCTCTTTCTAGTAAACATCATATATTTTGTCTATTCTTTTTTTTTAATATTTTTCTTTTTTTCTTTTATATATTTATTTGGCAGAGAGAGAGAGACAGTGAGAGAGGGAACACAAGCAGGGCGTGTGGGAGAGGGAGAAGCAGGCTTCTGGCTGAGCAGGGAGCTCGATGCAGGGCTCGATCCCAGGACACTTGTATCATGACCCGTAACGAAGGCAGACACTTAACGACTGAGCTACCCACGCCCCCCTACGTGTATATTATTGAAATCAAACACATTATTCAAGACAAGTGCTTCCCCATAACTAAAGTTATTGGAGATTTTTCTAAAGAGATGATGTCCTCATTACACATTTTTATTTATTACATACTTCGTTAAAAACTTTCCCAGAAGACTTACTCTAAAATTCTTTTTTTTTCATTTTATACAACACTATGCACATGCTGTATCCACTTAGCTCCTGTACTATTCACTAAATTGTCTTGATTAGATGTCACACTGTGTTGTCACCTTTATATAATTTCACACATGATTCTTGATTCTAGAAACAATATTGAAAATTAATTAACAAAATTCTAGAATAAGAAAAATACCCAAGCAGTAAAGATAGATTCAATAGGGGCGCCTGGGTGGCTCAGTGGGTTAAAGCCTCTACCTTTGGCTCGGGTTGATTAGGGATCGACCTTTTTGGATCAGGGTCCTGGGATCGAGCCCCGCATCGGGCTCTCTGCTCAGCAGGGAGCCTGCTTCCCTTCCTCTCTGTCTGCCTACCTGTGATCTCTGTCTATCAAGTAAAAAAATAAAATCTTAAAAAAAAAAAAAAGATAGATTCAATACCATTTAGTAGTTTTTAAAAAGTCTGCCCTACTTTTCAGTTTTCCCCTCTCATGTCTAGGAGAACCATTAGACACATCAATACCATGCTTTCAAAATCCTGACTATCCTGTTTTATTCTCTAAAAGGACACATTTACTTTCTCATTTCTCAACAAAACTTTGAATTTTTAGGTATATAAAGGAAATAGTGAAGAGGTAGAAAAGAAAACATTGCCCTTCTTTCTTTCAAGCCAAGTATACAGTCTTCAGATCAGTAATAGCCACCTTGGAGAGTACTAGAATGAGGTTTTTGTGAGCCATGCAGAGCCTCTAAAGGATTTATAAAACAGGAGAACATAAAATTTGAATTAATGCTCCATGCAATGTTATATGATGTATGGAAAATTTTGTCAGTACCATTGAAACAGGCTTGCTTTGCAAGTTCTTTTCAGACTAGAACTTGAGTGAGACATACAATTGGAAAAGATAATAGTTATATTAATGAGATTCAGAAACTATGCTTTATCTCAAAACACTGCCAAACTAAATACAATGTAAACAGAAATAAAGTGACATGTTTAAGAAGAAGAAAGCATAATCTAGACACAGAAAATGAAGCAGAGAAAGCATTTGCAGTCATCACATTCCAAACACAATTGGAGAGATCTGAAATATAGCCCATTGGAAGGAAAAAGCAATCACTGAACACAGTGCATGACAGGGTGGGGGAGTGAGAGATTCAGAGTTCTGTAGAACATTTGTTATCATAGTAAGTGCTTTTCTTATGAAACCACTGATACTGAGTTTCCAATCTAGCCACACAAATGTGAGCAATTGGAATGTTAGCACAGAAAGTCAAAGACAAAATTTTCCCCCATAGGTGTTACCAAATACTACAAAGCCTTGATGACTTAAATGTTTTTCATGTTTTTTCTCCTTTGTGAATTGGATATGAATCTTTCCAAGGGAGAAAAACAATCTTATTTACTTTAACTGGCGTAGGGCTCCTTCCATTCTGCCGCAGATGTTACTGAATTTCCATTGTGCTTAAGATGTCTTAGTTGTATCTGGAATGTATAGAACATTTAAAGATAATCTAGGTAGAATGTAAACAAATGTTTAGGTACTGTTATCTCATATTTTCAAATAGATGTCCTTCACCAAGGAATAAATTGCTTCTGACTTAATTTTGAGTAAATAATTTTTAAAGAATTAATTACTTGTGCAAATACTTCTAATCTTTATAAAAACACATAGACATATGTTAAATATATTTTAGAGGTAATGTATAGTTTTATCCATAAAATTCATTTAACCATCTTCATTTTATACTTTGAATTTTAATTAAATCTAAAGGAAATTTAGAAAAGGAGATTAGCATTTACATACAGTGGCAGAATTTGGAACAATCTAATTTTTAATATATGATTGGCAGGCAAAGATGTGACCTGGACAGATACCCTTGGGGAGCCTTATGGGAAAATAATAGATTTTTAATTTTTTATATGCACCCATTTTCCGTAATATCATTTCTGTTAAATATTTTTAAAGTGACTAAAGTTGATGATGAAACAGAAAAGTTCCTAGGACATTACCTTTAAGCTAAAATAATAAAACATTATCAACTACAGTAGGAATATGTGAAGAACTCTGCTTTCATTATATATTTACTATATATTAGAATGGCAGCCACAAAAGTCTCATTCCTTACGTAGCAGAGTAAATCAACTTAAAAACCTTAGAAAATATTAGAATCATCTGTCATGCATTATTTATTTTGAAAGTGAAGAAATTCACATATAAGAAAGTTTACAGACTCACTCAAGCTCACATTGTTAAAGTCATAGTTGACCATTTCTATCTTAGTGTACTAATTAAAACAATACTGAATAAGGGCTCCTGGGTGGCTCAGTGGGTTGAGGCCTCTGCCTTTGGCTTAGGTCATGGTCCCGGTGTCCTGGGATAGAGTCCCACATCGGCCTCTCTGCTCAGTGGGGAGCTTGCTTCCTCCTCTCTGTCTGCCTGCGTGTGATCTCTGTCTGTCAAATAAATTAATAAATAAAATCTTTTAAAAAAATACTGAATAATTTATTAAGGTGTCAGAATATATATGTATAACACTGATACTAGATATAAATCCATTAATTATTCCTTTTAATTTTCTTTTTACATCATATTCTACTTAATTTCTTAATCTTTACCTTAAACTTTAAACTTTATTTTAAAGTTAAAATTATAAATATACAGCAAATCAAAATGGAACTGAATTTGCAATACTGTTATTTTCCAATGACAATATTCCAGTGTTGATTTTAAATGAGGTCAACACACTAAAGAATTTACAGGCGTCCTTATCTACTATCATGCATAGTAATATTTAAAACAATTGTGTTCTGGGATTTTTAGAATAGAACACAAAGAGAAACTGAGAAACTGGTATCTGAAAGATACATTAATATAAATTGCTTCTGACTTAATTTTGAGTAAATAAAATTCAAACACTGAAAAAATAAAATTAAATTAAAAAAAAAGAATAAAACACACACCACAAATTTCAGAATAACATTTACAAAGTCCTGACATAATTCCAACTGCAAATAGTAAAAACATATGAGAGTATAAGGATTTAGCATGAGAATTTCAGGACAGGAGGATTTCAGGACAGGATAGGAGGTTTTTGTGGACTAAATGCTGTATTTACTGTATTTATGCATAACTGTACGTATTCCAGAAATAAAGATGTATAAAGAGAATAACAAGAAGGCGAATTCCCTGATGAGGTCACTGTGTGTTTGCCTATGACCATCTGGAGATATATGTGTGCATACATACATATGCATATGCGTATACATATACATATACATATACTCTGAGCAATTGTCATTCAGAAAGAACTTGCTCAAAAACAAAATATATATATTCATATCTGAAAATAATAAAGAGTAGAACATTTGGGTCTTTATAATTGAATCACTTTAGAAAGGGCGCTCTTAAATTCACTAACTGAATGATATATGTTTTTGTTATATAGATTTGGAAATTTTCACATTAAGTTACAGATCGTAAAATATCCTTCATTCATTTCAATGATAAAAAAATATCTTTAAACTTTTCATCCAGGAAAATACTATTCCATGGTATCTGTAGCTTGTATCCCTACAACTTTATAACCCTTCCAGATAATATCATCACCACACTAGTCAGTCAGTGTCTGAGAGAGGTCTCTGCTCAACCACCATTCGCACAAGTTTTGTCCTTCACAGGTTGCCTTGACCAAGGAAGGCCAGTTAGAGATAAAACCCAGATCTTGTTCTGCACACCAAACTCACGACCTTGGTTCAGGACCACATCAGCTGGTAGGACAGGGCAGCTCTTTGTCATTTCTTTTCTCAGGAGGTGCATCCTTTTTAAAATTCATAAACCTTGAGTGACAGCTGCTGTCTGTGGATACTGGCCACTCAGGAATATTTATAGGTACTCCAGGAGCTATACAAACTGTACTGTGCCATTCCCTGTGTATAGAGAGATGATTCAATTAGGAGGCATTCCTTGGTTATCCCCTCATCATATAGAGTGTCCTACAAAAAAAATGAGAAGACTGCTAGTTACAATTATTTGTGATTCTTCACTCATTCAACAGATACTCATTGAGAACATACTATTCTGGGTATATCTTAGTGAATAAATAGATAAAATACTGGTACTCATGGACCATCTATTCCACTAACTCTAAGGAGATAATAAAGATATACAAGTAAGTTGTACAATGTGTTAAATGCTGGCAATTATTATTAAATAAAAACAGCAAATTAAGCAAGTTGGAGTGGTCAGGGTCAGGGTCTTTCAGCAAACACTGAAGATAAGGGAGTGATCTGTCTTGCTGAGGGACTGACAAAAGATCTTTGATTTTTACTCTGAAAAGTTAAAGCACTGATAAAAATTTGATTAGATATGTCATAAGATCTAACTTATGTTTTTAAGTAATTAGTTTTTAAATAAACAATCTTCCTGCTGTGTTGATCAAATTTCTGTTTTTTTAAAGTGATTACACTTACTACACTATTGATAATGGAATCAAATTTTGAAAGAGGAAAAGTACTTAGGACATTATGGCAAATATCCAGGGTGAGAGAGACGTGACTTATGAGAGAATTTTAGCTGTAGAAATGGAGTGATCATATACTAAATGTCATTGCAAGGTGAACCTGTAAGGATTTTCTGATTTATTATGTGTCAGTTGTGAAGGAAAAAGAGGAATAAAGATTATGAAAATTATCAAACCATAGTATTTCCCCATCAGAATTAGCAAACCATAATACTTCTCCATCACTTTCTCTATTCCATAGGGAAGCAAGACATTTTCTGCAATTCCATTTATGTCTAAAAATCTAAAAGATTTTTACCATTTGTCCAACTCTACAATTTTATTATAGAGAGGAATGGAAGCTAATGATGAAAACAGTATTAAACATTTGCCATGGCCAAATAATGGCCGTCAGTCAATAAATATATAAAAAGATAAAGAGCTGGGAAATGCAGATGAAAACAGCAGTAAGACACTATTTCAAACATGTCAGCTTGAAGGAAAAGTAAAAATATGTTAATGCCAAATATTGGTAAGGATATGACGAAGGAGTCACTCTCATATATTTTTGATGGGAGTGCAAAACAGCAAAAACAATTTGATTAAAAAAATCTGACGATGTCTTGCAAAGAGGAAGTCTCACATTTACTTTAACCCAGCACATCTCCTCCTAGGTATGCGTACTGCAGATTCTCTTGCCCATCTTCTCAAAGAGACAACAGCAATGTGCAGCGCATAGTACTTTTTCATGGCCAAACAACTTCCACAAAGAATTACCTTGATGTTTATCAACATGCAAATGCATGTATTTCATTATTTATACAATGGGATTTTATTATTTCTCTATTGTTATTTAACAAATAACCCTAAAATGTAGCTGCTTAAGACAATGTGCATTTAATTATCTTACAGTTGCTGTGGGTCAAGAGTCTGGGCATAACTTAATCAAGTCCTCTGCCTCGGGATCTCTCATAAGACTATAGCCAAGACGTTAGCCAGAGCTATTGTCTCATCTCAAGACTAAATCTGCTTCCAAGCTCACTTAAGTGTTTGTTGGCAGGATTCAGTTCCTTGTGAGCCGCTGGGCTGAGAGCCTCAGGTCCTCAATGGCTGTTAGTGGCCTCCCTTACTTCCTTTTTATACGGGGTTCTCCCTGCAGCAGTTCACCGCATGGCAGCTGACTTCCATCAGTGCTAACAGGTTAAAGAGTAAGAGAAGGTGTGGAGAGAAGCCAGACACTTCGTGATCTAATTTCAGAAGTGGCATCTCGTTGCTATTGGTTTTGATTCGGGACAAGTCAGTAGGAAGCAGGGATCATTGGCACACGTGTTAGAAACTCTCTACCACAGCTTCTAAGAGCAATTAAAATACAGAATAATTAAAACATATGATCTAATGCTGCAAGTACCAGTGTCTATGTGTAAACCCCAAACACTTAATAGTACATGTTAAATGAAAAAGGCAGGGTACATAAGGTTATATACAGTTTAGTACTACTTCTATAAAGCACAGATATATCTGATAGATGATAGATGATTGATAGATAGATGGATGAAAGATGTAAAGAAAACACGAACACTCTATTCAGGGCAGTGGTTTCTTGTTTGTGGGACAGGAGGGGATAATATCAGGAAGTATAAACTTCCTGATATTTAACTGTTTTTGGAAGAATTTATTTCATACTCTGGATGTTAAGTATAATATAATTACCCAAATATGTTTTACAATACTTCAGAAAAAAATTGAGAACCTGCATTCTACTTCAAAAGGGATTCAACCGTATCATGGAACTTTATGTACGGAATGAATGGAAAACCCCTGGTCCCTGCTCTAGGGATAGAGCGCACAGTGCAAAGTCTGTCTGGCTCATTCTTAGCTCCCTAAACCCTTTATATATGCAAATTCATCACATCTTCCCTGATTCTTGAAAGCAAGCCTCCAAAATTATTTGAGTCTCATCATGCTCCACTTACTCCAGATTGTTTGAATCAACTTGTTTTCTTGATCTGCTTTTGCTCTTGACCACCTTGTGCTAAACTATAAATAATATCAGACATTTTTTGTGTGTGTGTGTCCCAACACTTGTTTCTAGACCGACTTTCAACACTGGGTCCATGGGAGTACCATACACTCCTTGCTATATCATGTTTCTCTAGCTACAAATGCAATCGTAGTTTATGGCAGTTTAGTTTGGATAAATAAATACCTAAAGATACTTTCTAAATTTAAGTTGACTTCAGCCAAAGATCCATAGTTTTCTCCTATTTTAAAGGGACTACGGAACCTGTCTTGGGGTAAATCGCTATCATTCTATCTATAAAATGCCTTCTTTTCTTTTCTTAGTTTTCAGAGTACAGATGATTTTTTTTTTTAATAGGGAGATAAATTTCAAGAATTAAACAAAAAAATGAGAATGACATGTAATGTAACTTTATGTAGAGGAGAATTTTGTATTTAAAAAAAAACTATTTTAGATTCAGTATAAGTAAAATATTTTATAAGAAATTCTGTATCCAGTTTTGTATGATTGGGAATATATCTATGTTTTGTTGATAAATATGTAATTCAGTGAAGTTAGATGAAACATACTTCTTTTTTTTTTAAGATTTATTTATTTATTTATTTGACAGACAGAGATTACAAGTAGGCAGAGAGGCAGGCAGAGGGGGAAGGGAAGCAGGCTCCCCTCTGAGCAGAGAGCCTGATGCAGGGCTCCATCCCAGGACCCTGAGATCATGACATAAGCCGAAGGCAGAGGCTTAACCCACTGAGCCACCCAGGTACCCTGAAACATACTTCTTAATTAAATTAAATTTGTGATATAACTGAAGACCCAAATAGTAGAAAATTTCTGTAATACTCAATTGTAATCCTGAAACCAAAGCCAGACAAGAGTAGCCCAGGAAAATTAAATCCTAGGCTTATCTTCCAAAACTACGAAAGAAATAAAATAAAATATTAATATAACAAATACACACACACACACACACACACGGCAGTTTTTTTTTTCCAGAATGCATGGGTACTTTAACATTACAGAGACTATTAATACAATGCTCAATGCTCCACATTACTAGATCAAAGAAGAAACAAACAAATAAGTGCATATGATTATTTTAGTTGATGTAAGAAATGGAAGAATTTAAAACTCATTTATAAGGACTGTTAGCAAACTGGGACTATAAGGTAATTTTCTTAATCTGATAAATTGTATTTACCAATAGAAAATAGGGCAAGTATAAATAATGGAGACACTTAGGTCATATCTTCTTTAATTAAGAAGTAAGATAAGTCTCCTGCCAAGTCTTATTTATTGAATATAATGTTAAAGTTGTAGCGGACACACTAAGTAAAAAATTGAAAGGACAGGAAAAGAAAGATCTATGTTACTGCTTGCAGATGACCTAATTGGTGACAGAAAATTCAACAAATCAGACTAAGCATCCTTCATCTAGGGACTAAAGAACTCTGATTTATTCCCATGATACAATAACATTAAATATTAGTAAAAACAACAGAATTGTATCTTCATGAATCACTATGGATAAAAACTTTAAAATACAGTATTCAGTGAAATGCTAAGATGTTAAAACTGTATTTATTTATTTTTTTAAAGATTTTATGTATTTATTTGACAGAGATCACAGGTAGGCAGAGCAGCAGGCAGAGAGAGAGAGAGGGGGGAAGCAGGCTCCTTGCTGAGCAGAGAACCCGATGCAGGGCTCGACCCCAGGATCATGACCTGAGCTGAAGGCAGAGGCCTCAATCCACTGAGCCACCCTGGGGACCCAAAACTGTATTTAAAACAATACAATTGATTTAAAACTTTAAAACACACCAAATAGTATGTGGTGTGTCTTCAAATTATGTGCATGTGGCCTAAGGACAAAACTGCTCCTGGGAACCATCTCCTACCTTGGGGTTAGTTTTTATTCCTGGGAAGGAAGAAAGGAGAAGAAGTGAAAGTTGAAAATTTTCTGTATCTGCTGCAACCCTAACACTCTGTTTTATAAAAAGTACAATTTGTATAACATATGGCAGAACATTATATCTCAGTACTGGATCATAATTGTTATTTTGTATTTTTTTAATATTTGAAACATTCTATTACTATTTTTAAAATATAAAACAAGTGATTTTTCATTATATATGTTAAAATTTTTTTAATTATTTTGTATATTTAAAATATGAAATACATAAATTATTACTTTTTTGTATTTCAAAATGTGTGTGTTTGCATACACATACACATGTATTTGTGTACTCCTATGAAAAAGCTTGGCTTAATCATTATGGTGGACATTTGTCTTTTCAGTCACTTTTACTGCCACTTTTGACCAAAAACATATTGAACTTAGAGGGTTTATTGCCGTATTTGAGGAGATTTTAAATTATCAAATAAACTTAAACATTAAAATAATATACTTTAATGTATTCTCAAATGCTTATCATGTTATTATCTTAAGGACTTATGCTTGAATTGCTAGGTAGATTACTACAGATCCTATTCACTATTAAGACACATTTTCCTTGTAATTGACTAACCTTGTTCATGTCAGAATTTTATAATAAATTCTGAGTAATAAATAACAAACTGTAAAACTATTTGTAAGAAGCTATCAGTTTCGCCAAAAATTAGTTTACTAGCTTATTCTTTAAACATTATAGTACTAATTACTATATTTCTATTGGTTTCTCTTTTCTCTATTCTATATTCTGCCTACCTCAATTTATTTAATCTTGGTAACAACCTATGCCACTACTCCTACAGAGGAGGAAGTGAAAGAGTCTGAGGTTACTTGCCCGAGGTCACAAAGCTGGGAAGTGGTACATTTGGTATTTGCAATCTGATAATCTAGCTTTAGAGAAAAGGTCTTATCTCATTATCTCATTCATTCTGTGTATCAATCCTTTCTGTCCATACTATATATGAACCTATTGCATAACGAGTTCGACAAATTAAATGAAGGCACTTTTGTATTAGTCAGTATTCTTAAATTGGGAATGTGGAAGCAATACAGATTTTTAATGCTCTAAAAATTAAATGAACTATCTCAGATGTGTTTATAAGCTAAGGGACTTAAATATATCTGAATAATCCCTTGGTTGGTGGTATGGAAATCAAATTAAATCTTGAACAAAAACAATCAAATATGATATATCTAACATTTTCAAGCATGTATTATATGCCATGGAACTTTTCTAAGAGCTCTAGGTATATTGATTTATTCAAAATACACACACACACACATGCACACTTACACACACACACACACACACACACGCCATAATTATCATTATCTTCTACAATGAACAATTTGAAGCACAGATATTTTAACTAATTTGTCTGAAGTCTCCCAACTATGAAGTACCAGATTTGGATGATCAGACTGGGGTCCGTTAGTAGTCATCAAATGAGTTATTTTGCTAAATAAACAAATAAACTTAAAAAATTAATAATGAAACAATATGCTGTTTTATTTTAATAAAGCCAGAATTCATTAATAAACTAAAAGAATATCTATTATGGTTATTTAGTCTATATAGTTTTAAAATGTTATTATTTTAAAAAAATTTTCTGCAAACATTCTTTGGTTCATTTCTTTCTTGACCTCCAGGCAATACTTCTCCATTGCGGTTGATGTCCTGCTCTCTCACTGTGATGCCAGCATTGTTTTGCTTTCATATCTTTTCTCTTTCCCTTCCTTTCCTTATACTTAATTTGTTTTTAAACAACTGTGTCCTCTTTTATTTTTATTTTTTTTTTATTTTTTGAAATTTTGGTTGGTAAAACAGCTTCAGATTTGGTTTATTTGAGTGTCCTTGCTTAAAAATATTAAAATTGGAAAACTCTGTGGCCCCAAATAATTGTTTTTTTTTTATTACGTGATTTCGCTGGACCATGAAATCCAAGCCTGTGGCCTAAAGATGTTAAAGCCTCATCTTCTAATCACAATGTGCTTTGATACTTAAAGTACAAATATTATTTTGTGATTTTTTTTTCTTTCCTCTCTATCCTTTTGTTTCCCACTCTCACTTCATTATGATGAAAAATATTAAGTCCACCTTATTCATCTTTGTTAAATTTTTATTGCTGGTAAGACGCTTATCCATAATCTGTCTTGAAGAATTTTGTCAAAATTGAATTGTGTTGTTCTTCAAAATGATTCCAGGTGTCTTGGGCTCAGAAAATTGTAAAACCACAGATTTAATGAAAACTTATTTTGGCAGGTTTATAATTTAAGAATGTAAATATTACATATAATATATTTAGTTGGTTCAATAAGATATCCGAGAATACCTATGAAGTTCAGAACTATAGATACAGTGTTCTTTTCCACTTTATGCACATATTTTTAGGTGGATAGGATATTTCACTATAGCGAAAGAAATGAGACAGATGTGTATAATAATTTGTGCAATTATAAAATATTTTTGAAGACATTATTCTAATGTGTGCTGGGTGCTAAAATTTTGACATCCTCACAAAGTTGCCAAGCAATTAAGAATAATGGCAAGACTAGAAATTGGAAATTAATCATTGCTAAAAATGTAGAAGTGGTATATTGATTTGTACTAAGAAAAAATTAAAAGTACAATGCCAAAAGTACCTAGTTGTCTAACTATTGCAGCTATAGAGCTGATTTAGTAGATGAAGGGGCAGTAAATTTAACCGAACTTTTCATAAAACAGAGATGTTCATGGAACATCCAAAATATTGCCTAATAAATTGAACTGCTGTAGAATTTATATGACAGTTGTCCCTTTTTATAATTTAATAGGAAAAGTTCTGACAAAAAACTTACAGGAATATATGTATTATTATTGTATATTTCCTGGGAAAACAGTATGAGATACGCACTTTTGGAGAAAGTAACAGACTATAAAATTAAATGTAAGTGCCAAAAGACTTGGCTTATTTTAACTATAATTTTATACTATAGCATGAATGCATATTCTTGTAGATTATTGATGTTCAAGAACTCTACTATATTTCATGGTTTAATCAATGTCAGAAATTATTAAAAGGGCAAAATTTCGGAAGAAATTAACACATCTTGTTTCTGAAAACTTGAAAACATTAACTGATTGAAATAAATCTTGTATAGGATCATTTTGTTTGATTTGAGAAACAATCTTGTGAAAATACTATTTACAGACTTTATGTAGTTCATATAGTTTCCAACCAAAATGATCTTACCTTTCCAATTCTTGGGAGGCCAAGAATTACAAAAACTGATGTCTATTTCCATACATATCTAACCTCTTTTGGGGGGTGTATAAAATTACAGTTTTTCATAAATATTTCAAATGTATTTGCATGTTCAATGCATACCTAAACAGCAAACACAGAACATGTTATGGAATTTTCTTGTGTCATTATAAAAGCCAACTTTGTTCATTTTAATGAAATTATGTTGTCTTGAAATTGACCATTTCCCTTAGAGCTCTCAGGTTTCTTTTACCTTCTAACTTTGAAACACTCTTCTGCATATCTACCTCATCCTTCTTGTATGCATAATTTTATAGATAATCCAAACCCTTTTGGGGACATCTGTGTGGCTCATTTGGTTAAGCATCTGACTTCAGCTCAAGTCAAGAGCTTGGGGTCCTGGGATCTAGCACTGGGTAGGGCTCCCCGCTCAGTGGGGAGTCTGCTTCAGGAGTTTCCCTCTGCACCCCCAAACCCGACTTGAGCTAATGCTGTTTCTCTCCAATAAATAAATCTTTAAAAAGAAATCTTAAGCCTTGAACTAGAGTGCAAACTCTGTGACAATACAGGATCCATACAGAGGTTCACAAGGGGCTTTCAGATGGTCGATGGTACTAGATTCCTCATACGCAGTAATCTTAGCATCACTTAAATATAAACCAGTCCTGCATATCTGAAGTTTCTATTACACTCAAATTTTATGACATAAATGTAAGAAAATAGTTTTGAGGAGATAATGTTACAAATACACATTTATATTTAGTTGCTACTGGAAAACAAACTGAGATTGATTTGATGACTTAAGAATGATGTTCTACTAACTTACAAGATTAATGTTAGTCTAATTATAAAGTCTCTGAACAAAATACTTTCATATCTTTAAATTGGGAGAATCAGTCAATGATTATTGTGAATAAGTAATACAGCTATGTTAGAGTATTGCTTGGGTTGTCACCTGATGCCAATCATCTGTTTGGTATCAGAAGGGCATTTAGCTTTTCTTCTGGTGAATGGGTTTTAGAATCCTTAGACACAGAGTCAATGATCTTAGGAAAATTAAACTTCTTAGGTGGAAAATAATATCATTTACCAAGACTAATTTTTGCTAGATATGGAAGGATATATTTCTCTGCAGGTTTTTTCCAGCTTTATTGAAGTATCGTTTGACAAAACTGTAGGATATTTAAAGTGTAAAGCATGATGATTTGATGTCTGTATACATTTAAAAGGATCCTGCCCATCAAGTTAATTAACTCATCCATTGCCTCACATATATATCTTGTGTGTGTGTGTGTGTGTGTGTGTGTGTGTGAAAACATTAAGTTCTACTTTCTTAGCAAATTTCAATTACGCAATATGGTGTTATCAACTGTAGTTACCATGTCATGTACTGGATCTTCAGACCTTATTTATCCTTAAATTAAAAGTTGTTACCCTTTCCCCAAACTCTTCTTATCTCCCTCTCCCCCAGCCCCTGGCAACCACTTGTTTACTCCCTACTTCGGCAAGTTCAACTGCTGTTTTTTTTTCTTTTTTTTTTAATTCCACATGTAAATGATACCATGTTTCTGTTCTCTACCTGGCTTATTGCACTTAACATAATGCTTTTCAGGTTCATCTATGTAGTTGTAATGGCAATTTCCTTCTTTTTAAAGGCTGCATAACAGTATAGTGTATGTGCGTGTGTGTGTGTGTGTATGTGTGTGTGTTCACCAGATTTTTAAAATTTGTTCATCAGTCAGGGTATACTTAGAGTGTTTCCATACCTTGACTATTGTGAATAATGCTCCTATGAACATGGGAGTACAGATGTGTCTTGGAGGTAGTGATTTTATTTCCTTTGGATATATGCTCAGAAGTGGAATTGCTGGATCATATGGTAGTTTTCTATTTTTAATTTCTTAAGGAATCTCCAAAATAATTTACATTTTCTCTCTAGTACTTCACATTATCAACAGTGTACAAGTGTTTCCTTTCCTCGACACCCTTTCCAGCATTTGTTACTGTCTTTTTTTAAAATATTTTATTTTTTAAACTTAATTTTATTTTTTGATAAGACACATCATTACATTATCTCATCATGGTTTAAATTGTATCTCTCTGATACTAGTGATGTTGAATATCTTTTCATGAACCTCTTGGCATTTGTATATTTTCATTGGAAAAATATCTCTTCAGGTGCTTTACCCATTTTTTAACTGGGTAATTTGGGTTTTTTTGTTGTTGAGTTGTATGTGTTTCTTGTGTATTTTGGATATTAATTCCTCATTAGATATGGGATTTGCTCTTATTTTCTCCCATTCCATAACTTGCATGTTTTTTAATGAAGGATGAACATTATTTTAAAAATATTTTAAAAGCGATTTTATCTTTTAACATCATTCCCTGATGTAATACCAAGAATGTTTCAATTTTACATAAGATCCTTTTCATCATTAACCCACCAGTCAACTCACTCTTATAAGTATTAAGGATTGCTTGTCGTCAAGACACTGATATCTAGTATACTTAAATTTAAGTTGAAATTGTTTTAATATACTTTGTGTGGCAGATGAAATTTTGACATCACCAACTATGGAAAAAAATAAAATGTAAAACCACAGGAAGTTATATATGCTTTTCCTTCTTCATGAAATTAGTAATTTGAGTTATAATACATATTTGTCTTGCTATACCAAAAGGATAAATTTTATTATTATTTTTTGTATTCAGTAATGGAAGTTAAATCTGGTAATCATACCAAATAACTATCAATATACATACCTTATCTTCTGAAATAAGATATAATTTCTATTTAGTGTAATTGAAAATATATATTTAATAGCATAAAGTTCATAATTTCCACATACATTGAAAATAAATTAAGACTTACGCTTAAGTTGATGCATACATCTACTATTTTAGAGTACTATGTAGTCGTTATTTCACCTTAAGTCATAATTTCTTTGATGATAATTATGAATGTTTCATTAATATACACCCCTACTAAAGAAAAAGAAGATCTGAGGTGTAGTTTTTTAAATACTTACAGAGGTTTTACTAATAGTCTAAAGTACACTTATTAGTATTGGAAAAAATAAAAATCACTCCTTAAAGGATATTCTTGCAGTAATTTATCTGTTCATTTATTAACAATATACTTTGTACCAGAGAAGCACCCTGCCTGGGAGGTTCCATGATTGGTACAGGAATAAGGCCCTCATGAAAATTTATACTCTACATGCAGTAACAAAGTGAGCAGATATGTGTGGTGATAGGAAAATTACAAGAAACTATTTGAGCATGTAATGAAAGTATCTTAGTTCAGAGGCAGGACCAGGAAAGACTCCCTATAGGAAAAGATACTAATAAGCACTGACACATCTTTTAAATGGGCATATACATATAAAAGAAATATAAATCAGAATTTGAATGAACTCCTCTTAAGAGTGAAGTATTGACTTACTCCCAAGAAAAAAATTTTCTGTTAAAATACTCTGTAAAAATAAGATGCTGATTTTCAATTCTGTAATAACTTTCTTAGTGCTGATATTTCTCATTTGCACATTATCCATGGTGTGAACCATATATTAACTTTTTTCCAGCATTAATGAACTCTTCGCTCAAGCTTTCCCTAAGAGTTAATGAGTATTTGGAGAAGTAGGAGCTTTTAAGAGGAGTTGAGGACCCTTGATCCATATGGTCATTACCTTACAGGAAATGCCTGACCAACAGGTCATTATTGCTGTTATTGTGCTGAGAATTTAAATAAATGATGAATAAATTGCTCAGTAGATTCTTTTGCAATTCACATAGATATTTAGTAAAAAGCAAATTGCAGCTAATGGTATTTTAGTTCCATATTTTACTTTTATAGTTTCTATGTTTATAATGACATAACATAGTTTATAATATTTTCCAATTTTAAAAGTGAGACATTGCAGCATAAGAGTTTTCAAGTAATTTCCAGGTATCCATCTGGCAAGTCAAAATAGGACATCAAATTCAATTATTCAAACACCTTTAGTGTTAGATAATTTTATGGCAAGTATACAGGAAAAATAAGTGGTATTTAACATGACATATTTACATGTTTTGGTAACAAAGAAAAATAGCTTTATCTTTTTGCTTTTTACCAATTTAAACTTTTATTAGAACTTAATGAAATATAAATGTTCACATATTTTACATTTTAGGTTGGGCAAGTAAGAAATGCTTGGGATTGAAATATTTCCAGAGACTTTCAAGGAAATTTAATTCATTGTTTATTTATTCTTGGGTTGAATAATGTCAAAATTATTTATTGTTTTATCTATAAATTAAATTGACCAGCATTGAAAAAACTACATCAGTAAATGGACCTAGCCCACTTCATTATTTCTAGAAATTCTATTAAATTAAATTCATTAATCATGAAACTCTCCAGAGATATCTAAAATTATGAACTGAAAATGGTATGAGTGCAAGTAAGTGGTCAATACATTTCCAAATCAATAAGGACCCTTTGTATTGAATATAACAGAAAATTCAAATAAAACTGGTAATATAATGAGTGGAATTAATTGACTCACCTAATTAAAAGTATAGTGGTATGATTGACTGTAGATGTACATTTTTCCAGCTGCTCAAACTCAGCAGAAAATCCACTCCTTCATCTGCCCATTGCTGTTTGCTTAGTTCCTTTTCTACATTCAGATCTTAGCTCAAAGGTCAATACAATTTAGGACCACCTGTCATCAACCTCAATCTTTATTGGACTAGAGGAAGTCCCCTTGTTATATGTTCTCACAGCAACTTCTATTGTTTTCTCATTGTATTTATTAGTAGTAATAAGTATAAGTGTAGTTGTAATTTCCTTATTATTAAAGTTTGTAATTAATTATTTCCTTGCCTGGCACATCTTAGGTGTGTAGTCTGTAATGAATGCTGCAATGAAATCAAACACCTATCACCATTCTTAACACATAGCATGACCATGAAGATCAATACAGTCTGCGTTACTTTCTCTTGGCCTTTGTTCAGTGTTTGTCATTGCACTGCTCTCTGCTGAAATTCTGCCTTCCATGAAACTTCCCTGATTCTCAAAACAAAACAAAAGAAAAACTAGTTTCTGTTTTTGAAACCCCATGAGATATTATCTTTCTTTTAACATTGGTCATGATCAAATATCCATTAGTAATTTGAGGATGTGTGTTATTTTCTCTACTAAATCATTAAATTTGGAGAGCATGCATCGTCTCATGTTTCAGTTTTCCATGGTGGAAAATTCATAGCTATAAATAAATATACTTGAGTTGATAAATAAATTAAAGAAGACCTCCTCTTAATCTGACAGTTTGATGTTATTTACAACTACTAGTGTTTCCTCAAAAATGTGAAAGGGATCTATATTTTTATTTGTATAGTTAGTGCTTTATAATATCATATCTAATCCAGTTTGTGCAAATTACCTCACATAAGACTGCCTTCTTTTAAAAGAATTATCCTCTAATAAAAAATAAATAACAAAATAGATTTTTGCTATATGATGGTCTCTCCATATCCATTTGTACGTAAAATGGAATGAGATAAACTCAGTTCTCTTTTATGATACCTTATATTTCATAAGCATAAAATACTTACTAGGTAACTTCATTGGTTCTCTTTCGCATGAGATAGAATCTCAATAACATCAGTAGATAGGTAAGATCTAAAAAAATCAAAGTTTCGCTAGATATATACAGACAATGTAGGTAGTTACTGAATCCAATATGTATAAGATGAAATTGTTTCTGTAGGTTTTCAAACAATGGTTCTTTAAAAAATATTTTGTGGGTTTTTTTTTTAACTATCTAAAGAATATTTATAGCCATTAATTAGTAGAGGTGTTGATTTTGGTAAGTGAGAGTAAACTGTTTTCAAAATGTATTATATCTTTATTACCTAGTAGTTTTGCTTTTATTTATGAAACTTGGTTATTTCTTTATAATTCTTAAATCATATGTATTCAGATACAATAATTATTGATATAAACTATTAAAAGACCACTGTTTCCTATGTTTGTAGGCATTTTCATAATAAAATCTTTAAACTTGGAAGTATTGGGTTTAAACTTATGACACTGTGGTATTTAAAAAAACTTTTATTTTTTCCAAAAAATATTTATTTTTGAAAAAAGGAGAGAGTATGAGAGAGAGCATAAGTAGGCGGAGAGGCAGAGGAACAGGGAGAGAGAGAATCTTCAAGCAGACTCCACATAAGTACACAACCCAACATAGGGCTTGATCCCAGGACCCTGAGGTGATGATTTGAGCTGAAATCAAGAGTTGGACACTCAACCAACTGAGCCACCTAGGTGCCTAAAACTCTTTATTTAGAATTGTTTGAGGTCACAACATATTGGATGACCTAATAAACCCACATAATAATAGCAAACACTCAGTTTCAAGCCATACCCACAGAAATCACTGTGTGTGTATTCATTTTACAAACAAAATTTGTAGTCCTTACATTTTCCCTATTACCTAAAATATCATTAAGAATAACAGAATCTTTAACATAGACACTTTGGCAATGTGGAGGTGTAGGACAGGAAAAGGATGTTAAATATGAAGTTCTGTTTTAGCACAGTTCCTCCGTCTTAATGTGTCCATTTTCAAAGTTTCTGTCTTTCTATTTTTTATTCCCTTAAGGCCAAAGCTGTTAACCTTAGAATGCTGTCCCTTATTTATGTTTCTATCCCTGGTTTCTCTGCTTTCCAAGCCATTAATTACTGATTGATAGTTAATCCTATTTCTGGAGGCACATGGTTGGTATTTTCAGGAGAGTGAACAGAAATAATACAGCTGTAATGGGCATGACTACCTAATTCCATAATCCTTTCATTAGTCAGGCATCTCGTTTAGTAGAGTACTTAATCCTGCAGAGAGCCCAGAGGGATCAGCTCATACTGTCACTGTGGTTTCGAATTTTTTAAGGGTTCATATCATTACATCTGAAGAAAAGTTCTATCTAACTATGTTCTAGAATAAACTATGGCAGAAGGTAGATCGAACATAAAACTTTTGGCGTATTTAAATATTTCATAACAAATGATGGTACAGTGATGGACCTTGTGCCCACTATTTTCCCTTTTAGCATTCCAACTCCGAATTCTCAATTGCTGTATGAATCAGAATCCCAATTTGCTAACTTCTGATAGTCTTCATTTAAATGCTCTCTTAGCTTGCCTTATAGCCCAAAGGTTATATTGAAATAAAGGATTTCTCTCCCAGATTAAGAATATACATTTTGTATACTGTTTCCCACTTTATCAAAGCACATGTTCTACTGAGTAGTAATCAGTTCAAGGTTTACAGTTCTCCAGATTAATTTGAGACTTGTCTTTCCATAAATTTTAATTAAAGGAAAATTCTACTTGCTGGACATTTTATTATCCTAATAAAGGACATTACTGCAAAAAAAAAAAGTTAAATTTCATTCATCAAATCATGCAGCAAAGTTATGGTGTAAGTGGGGTTTTTAAAATAATATTCATATTTAGTGTTGTTTCAAAGTTTTAAGCATTATAAATACTGAATTTCAGGCAATAAAAAAAATAGGATAACATTTTTGGAGGATCTTCCAATCCTTTGAAATATTTTATTTAATGCATTTAAATTCTTAAAACTAAACCCACAACATCATGATAAATTTGCAAAATGAATTATTTTCATTTGTTATAAAAGTTTGCCATATGAATTGACCATGAGAACAAAACATACAAAAATTATTTAGATTTACATATTTTTGCTTCCTTTAAAATAATATTTATTTTAAGATTTTTTAAAATTATTTGAGAGAGAGAGAGTGAGCACATAAGCAGGGGGCAGGGCCAGAGGGAGAGGGAGAAACAGATTCCCTGGCAAGCAGGGATCCCTACATGGGTCTCGATCCCAGGACCCCAGGATCATGACCCGAGCTAAAGGCAGACACATAACCAACTGAGCCACCCAGGCACTCTTAAAATGATACTTAAGTTCTCATTTTTTTCTTAGTCTAACAGTCTTCTGACACTGAACATTGGAAGTTTTACAAATAACCTTTTAATTGTAGAGTGTATTTTTTAACATAAAGATAATAGAAGACCAAATATATTATCATATGTCAAAATACGAAAGCAGATTAAGATGAAATCATAGAAACATTTAAAACCACGAACATTTTAGTTTCGAGTTTCAATTTAACTTTTTTAAAGATTTTACTTCTTTATTCGACAGAGAGAGACACAGCGCGGGAGGGAACACAGCAGAGGGAGTGAAAGAGGGGGAAGCAGGCTCCCAGCCAGAACAAGGAGCTCAAAGGGGGTCTTGATCCCAGAACCCCGGGATCATAACCTGAGTCGAAGGTAGACGCTTAACGAATGAGCCACCCAGGCGCCCTTCAATTTAATTTTAAAAGGAAGTTTTTGTTTTCATTGAGTAAAATCAGGGTGTGTCAATATTTTTTCCTCTTAATATTAGCATTTCCTAACTCAGCCCTACATAGAATTACCTCTGAAGAGGGTAAAACATGTAAAAAGAAAATGGAATCTTTAGTCATTTTAGCAACAAACATTAGGGCAGTAGTCTTTCTTGTAATAAGATGGCCATTTTCCCCTGACATAATCAACTGGCAGTTCAGGGAGTTGTTTACCTCAATTTCCTAGGGTCGCAAAGTGGCAGCTCCTCAAATATGTATTATAATACTGATAAAGGCTTCAATCGCGTGGCATAATCTTCTCAGAGCAATTCCCCTTGGTGGGTCATTAGAGCAAATAATGGAAGCATTTGTAATCTCTAGATAAAATTGGACTAAATGAAATTAGATTCCCAGTTTCCTTCATATGAGAATATTTCCTAATGTTGTCTGCATTTATTGAGCAATAAACTGGGGTGTTGACATTGTACAAAAGAGAGACAGAGACCTCCCTCATCTTCCTTTAGTTTTGCCTCTAGAATGTTTGTTCTTTAAATTAAACATTTATGCAAACTGTAGATTCAGATGCTGTGCAAGCCCAAAGCTAAAAGGGCTGGTGAGGAGTTTTTCCCTGAGGCACTTGCAACCCATATATATATTCTTTAAAGTTTCCGTATGCAAAGGGAGAGTGTGCATGCCACCACAGCCATCTTCAGGCAGCACTCATCCAAGGAGACATCTGGAGCAGAAAATTTTAAGAGGGGAAAAATGTGGTTGATGGCAGAAACAGTAGGCAAGCAGTCTGTTAGCTATAATCTATATATAGGGTATTACTTTGCAACCAGCAAGTCTTCATAAAAATTAATGGTGTACCTGTGAAGACCTTACTGGGTAATCTTGATAATGGCTCAGTGTCATGATTGTTCAGTTCTAGAGTGGTACTAGGAGAATGTAAAGCTTTCTTCGTTTAAGCATTGAGTTTGCAGGTATCACATAGATCATCTATCTAATTATTGAAGCTTTTTTAAAAAATATTTTTTTATTTATTTGACAGAGAGAGAGATCACAAGCAGGCAGAGAGGCAAGCAGAGAGAAGGGGAAGCAGGCTCCCCGCGGAGCAGAGAGCCCGATGCAGGGCTAGATACCAGGACCCTGAGATCATGACCTGAGCTTAACCCACAGAGCCACCCAGGCGCCCCTAATTATTAAAGCTTTTTGCAAACTTGTATGTGATGTGTTCATGACCACAAATTTGGGACCATTCGGGAATAACTTGTAGACATTTGTTCCCAAAATGGTGGGAGTTTTTCTGTTCTTGCAACACATTGTTTCATTGGTCAGTAATGAAAGATTTGACAGCCTTTACATGAAAATATTCTAATGAATAAAATATATGTGACTTAGTTTCAAAACATTTTATAGAATAATGTATTAAAGAATAAGGTCAGAGATACTTTAATATTATATATATAAATTATGTGCTAATAAATATATACTAATATTATAAGTAATAAATACATAAACTAATAAAAATAAATTATATTAGGTAATATAACATTTTTAAAATTCCAAACAGCACTTGTTTTAGGAAAATCTTTGACTAATTTTTGCTGTCTCTGTCCCTGTTTCTCTCTCTCGTGCACACATATGCACACACATACACAATGAATGACACCATCACCTAGCTTCCATTTCCTCTAGAAGTTGTGTTTTAGCTAATACATATTTTTAATGTTGCAAATTGCTTCTACTGAAGAAGTGTTAAAAGAATAAAATAAAACTGTTTTAAATGGGACTAGGTCAAACACCCAACAGACTTCTTTTAGCCGCTTATGAATTGTAAACTATTCCCATTTATGGTGGTATATATACCTAAAAAGTAATGTGCAAAAACATAAATGCTTTCTCCCAAAAATTTAGAAGGTTTTAGTGATTGGTGCACTTAGGTGGCTTAGTCATTAAGAGGCTGACCTTTGACATCAGTTCAGGTCATGATCTCAGGGTCATGGGATTGAGCCCTGCCCCTGTTGCAGGCTCTGCCTGGGCATGGAGACTGATTAAGATTCTCTCTCTCCCTCTCCTTCCCTCCCCCGAGCAGCACACATGCTTGCTAGCTCTCTAGTAAAAAAAGGATTTTAGCAATTAAAATAATACTAGCATGAAAAAGTATTTCAGATTAATTTGCTAAAATATTTATAAAAAGCAAAATTCTGCAATTCTGCATTAACTGCTTCTAAAAGAAAATTGGCTTTTGTACTACACTCTTGCATATCCAGTCTATGGAAAGACTACTTCGTTTTTCTCCTTCTTTATCTGACATGTGGTATGGTGGAAATTATACTTAACCTAATTCTTGTTCTGTCACTAATTATCTAAATTGTCTCTGGGGAAATCTCTTATTTGAGTGATAATTTATCCTTTTGGAAAATTGTGCTATTTATAATAGTTTTTAGATTTATATTTTTATATCTACCATCTCATATTCTTCTTACATCAGTCCTATGAGACATCATATCACTTAGGTTAACTCTGTACCCCATTAAGATGTCAAGAATTGTTGAGGGTTGAAAATGAATATAGGCAAAATCTATCTTCTGTATGTCAACTCTCATTGGAAGGAATGAGAATAATTATTCCACCAGATTGTGAGGATTAATTCAATTAATATTTATAAAACTTTCAGAACAGTCCTTGGCACATGTAAGTACCAAACAAAATCGCAGTTATTATTATTGTTGTTGTTCTAAACAGCAGCATCATTAGCATTATCATGACACAGTTAAAACTAAGACCAGATCTCTTACAGGACTGTATTACAGTGATTAGATTAAAACCCTATACAAAGGAGCACCTGGTGGCTCAGTTGGTTAAGCGTCTGCCTTTGGCCCAGGTCATGATTCCAGGGTCCTGGGGTCCAGCCCTGCATCAGGCTCCCTGCTCAGCAGGGAGCCTGCTTCTCCCTCTCTCACTCCCCCTGCTTGTGTTCCCTCTCTCACAGTGTCTCTCTCTGTCAAATAAATAAATAAAATCCTTAAAAAAAAAAAAAAAAAACTATGTAAAGGATATGGAAGTTTTTTAAGAACTGTAACCTTCTTTTTTGTATAGTATTATTAATAAGTTCAGAGCACACTTTGGACCATAATGTGTCAAAAATATCTTCAGTTAAACAACAAAAAAATGTTTTTTTAAAAAATATACTGTGCTTTTGGAAATTATTTTTGCTGACCTTAAAACAATCATAGTTTCCTGATGGTTTGTCTATGAGAAAAGGCTTTTAGGACACTGTTCTAAATGACGATAAAAGTATCATTTCATGATTTTTTTAGGCTGGTCCTATTTACTTAAACTTCTAAGTTCTATGAAG
The DNA here is from genome assembly GCF_010015895.1 of Lontra canadensis. NCBI lineage: Eukaryota > Metazoa > Chordata > Mammalia > Carnivora > Mustelidae > Lontra > Lontra canadensis. The sequence goes on along the minus strand of NW_022631056.1, from coordinate 832,363 downwards.
TGTTTTGCATTAACTGTTAGTTTTCATATTCTATAAATTATGGAATTAAAGCATGTATATGCAGATTAACTTGGCCAAGCTCACTGAGGGTGGGTGATGGAGTGTACACTGTAACCCAGATTTATTCTGCCCAAGTCGCGCATGCTTTACCCCACTGCAGCAGTACAGATGGTGGAGAGGGCTCTAATGACAAGCTGTCTGGAAAGTCTTGCCAACTCCATTCATGTGAAGCAGTTGCCAGGTTGTTAAAGTGTTTATTCCAGGTAATTTAAGGAGCTGAAATAGAGACTGATTTAATTTTTTAAAATGTAACCCGTGATTTGGTACAAAAACTTACATACCTCTCAGCATCCTGTTGACCAAAAATGTCTGCTTAGAGGGTACTGTGATTGTGATTAATAAAGTTTGGTCCTGAGAATTCAAAAACTGTCTTCATTGCTTGGTTAGCTTCCCCACTAATTGATGGTACAGGAAAAAGAAAAAAAAAAAAAACCCTGCTAATTGCGAATAAGGTCTGGCTAGAAATCTAGGTTGAGAGATTAAAGGATAATGTCATTAAATAAAGATTTGGAAATTATTAAAATAATGTATCTCAGAAAAAGACTGTGAAATTAACTCATTCATTCAGTGAATTTATACCACATTCTACAACAATTGTTGAGCACCCATGAAGGTCCTGGCACTTTTGGGTAATAGGAATACAAAGACAACAAAGGAAGTCTATTGATAAATGTTTACCGGTTATTTGTTCTTAATATTTAAGTAGCAGGTAAGGCTTTTGTAATCACCATTAAGGGAAAGAAGTGTATAAGAACTGACTGAAGTTTTTCTAGTCAGAGAAGAAATAAGAGTAACAGGAGAAATGGAAGAAAAGATATAGGAGAATTTATCTGTATTTTAGACCTTATTTCAAGCAAAACCAGATGAAGTATCAGCTAAGGTATCTTAAATACCTAAATTAGTACTTCATACAAAGATAATTGAGAGATAAAGCAGGGGATCTTGAAAGAAATACAGAAAACCCATAGGGCAGATGGTTCCAACGTTTTAAAAACCAAAGAAATGATCTAATGTCAGTGCATGAGGGCAATGTTCACATGAAACTCAGTGTCCCAGAGGTTCAATATTTCTATTAATGAAGAGCAAAAATCTTAGAACTGTAGGAAGGAATCATTCAGAATGCATAGATATGTTCTAGTCCATTTGAGAAAGAGAATTACACCTTGAAAAAAATCATAAAATACTGTTAATTCTTGTAGGGGAAATAGTATAGCTCATAAAGTTTAGCAGAGGTTCTATTATTACTGATTGAAAAGCGTTTAGGGCTATAATACCTTTTTTTTTTTTTTTTGATTTTAAGAAGTACAGACATGCTTGGGCTTACCCGTTGATGAGAATTTATTTTACTGTTGAGATATGTTGAAAAGTAAGTCTTCAAAGCTGTTTTCTCTATTATAGTTGGCTAGCCTTGACTTTGGTCCTGACACGTGGTCCTGACATGGGTAATCACAGTAGTACCATCATATGAACTTTGTGGCTTAAGACATAACTGAAGCCGTTTGCCAGCACTCAAATGCTGATTAGAAGATGGAAATATAAATTACTTGCAAATTCTATAGCTTGTCCTCTAGAACACACATTTCTGGGAAAGAATAGAGGAGAAGGGATGGGTATTATTTAAGGAAAGTAAGGTAGAGCCTATTTTACACATAAAAAAAAAAAAGACAAAAAAAACCTTATGGGGAAAGAGAGCAAGGGTTCTAATTCCAAGATGCACATCTGAACCACCTAAGGAATGCTTTTTCTGTCCTTTCCCTAAATTCTGTTTTAATTGATCTAGGATGGTCTCCAAACATTGGTATATTTTAAAAGCTGCCTGGGTAATCTTATGTAGAAACAGAATTGATAACCATTGTCAAGATTAGAAAGACTATTTTTCTGCCTACCTATACTAAGGTGAGACTAAGTCACAGTTGGTGGAAAGCTCTAGAAGGACACAGAATATCCTATTTTCTGCATTAAAATTTATAGCTAGCTAATCAAAAGAGTCAATTCCTTTTGTGAAAGGAAAATTTTCCTTTCTAGAGGAAAAAACAAAGCTTAGTGAAAGGAATAGCAAAACTAAAAATCGGTTATTGGAAATGTGTACTTAACTTAGTTTTGAAATCAAGTACACAGCTATACAGATTCTAACATCCCATTGCAGACTCTCAAGCACAAAAAAAAAACAACTTAATTGGTTAACTGTCTTCTCAGCTTCCCCCTTGAATTGAATCCATGACAAATGATATGTCTGTTCAATAACAAGCATTGCCAGGAAAAGTCAAAATTCTTCAAATCACAATTTATTTATTTTTTTAAAAGATTTTATTTATTTATTTGACAGAGATCACAAGTAGGCAGAGAGGCAGGCAGAGAGAGACAAGAAAGCAGGCTCCCCACTGAGCAGAGAGCCCGACATGGGGCTCAATCCCAGGACCCTGGGATCATGACCTGAGCCGAAGGCAGAGGCTTTAACCCACTGAGCCACCCAGGCTCCCCTTCAAATCACAATTTAAAATAAGTTGAGAATATCCAGTATCCAAGGAGAATACCACCTATAAGACTGGTGATTGAAATAAGGTTGAGAAACATCTTGGACCATTCCTTACATGTTTCTCCAAGTTTCCATGGGCCAGCCTGATCATCTGTTACATGTACATCCCATGTACATTCATGTACATTCATGTACATCCCATGTACATTCCATGTACATTCATTCCTTCAAGCTTTAAGCTATTTTCTCTGCCTAGTGCCCTTTCTCTTCCTGTATCAGGAAGAGATCAAATACCATAAACGTGTGGACTATTCACTATATACTGAATTCACCACTTCCATGGCTGGGAAAATTAATGACTCCTTTTTGCTTCCATGAACTTTTGCAATTTTATCACACTATATTTATATCTGTGTAATTCCATGTGTGAGTGTGTGAGTGTGTGTGTGTGCGTGATATCTCCCTTATTTGTGGGGTGTAAGTTATTTGAGAACAGGAATGTGTCATTTTCCTTTGTCATAAGCCTAAGTGTTTTCCCTGTTGTTAGATTCACATGAAAAGTTGTTCTATCGTGAAGATAGACTTGTAAATGGTAGCCTCAAAGCCAAATAAGCCATCTCTTCAGTAAGATTGCTGGGATGAGGCATGAAAATAATTTGGATTATGGTATATTTTTTCTTGGATCCAAATGACCAGAAACTTTAAAAATTTAAACGTTTAAAAAAAAAAAAACCAACCATGTACCAAAGTGTTTCACTGTACTCCTCTCCTAAAATCATGTTGCAAAAATCAGAGCTCATAATATTGGTTTATTTTATACCATTTATTTCTCTGGTATTTTTCTTATGAAAACATTATTTGCATTCTTCCTCTCTCTTTTTCTCCTCTTCCTTCTGAGAGAGGGAGAGGAAAGAAGGGAGAGAAAAAGAGAAAGGAAGGGAGGGAGAGAATGAGAAGGAACAAAGGAAGCATAAAAGGAAAATAGGTAGATAGGTAGATGGTAGGAGGTGAGAGGTGAGTACATAGATGGTAGATATGGTGGTTTTTAAATAAGCCATAAATTCATAGTTCTCCTTTCAAGTGATGGAGCCTTATTTTCTTCCTTTTAGAGTGGATTGTAGTTAATGGCTCACTTCTGGCAAAAAGAACAGAGCAGAAATGACAATGTGCTAGTTTTGAGACTAGGTGATAAGGGCACTGAGACTTCCTTCCTCACTTTCTCTGTCTTGGATGCCTCACTGTGGGGGGGGAATGAGCTGCCATGTCCTCAGGACACCCAGGCAGCCTGTGGTGGAACTGATGTAGCCAGGAACTGAGACTCCCTGTTGCCAGCCCCGTGACTAAGTTGTTTTGGAAGTGAATCATCCAGGTGACATCCCAGCTGCAACCATATGAAAAGCCCTGGCCCAAACCACGCAGCGGAGCCGTTTCTGGTTTCTTGATTGCAGAAACTATTACATAAATGTTTGTTGTTTTAAGTTTTTATGTTTGGGGTAATAATGATTTGCATCACTAGATACTATAGTAAATTAGAGATAAATTGATGGATGAAAAAGTAGAAATTTAGAAGATATGTTATTATAGATTTATGTTTATAAATTCATAAATATATGCATTAACAGAGCTACAGCTAACTTTTTTTTATAAATTAGTTTGTCCTGCAATTTGTGTGTGTGTGTGTGTGTGTGTGTGTGTAACAGTCAATTTCACAGAAATCTGCAAACTTTTCCTTTTTCTCACCTATTTCCTATTCACTACATTTTCTGGATATTCACAATAACTACAGTGAATTAAAGGAAACAAAATGAATCAGAGAAAAGCTTCCTTATGTGGTTCAAATTTTTAAAATTTAAAAATGAATTTTTTTAACTTTTGTAAATAGCTAGTATTGACTGATATTTCCAGCACCTCATTAATTTATACTTTTAGTGACACCGTCATTATCTTTGCTCATTTGAGCCACCTTAGCTTATCTGCCTAATGTTAGCTTTTCTGTGATTGAATTGTCTAATTGTCTATTTTATTTTCCCTAGTGCATTTAAACTCGCTACGGTATTGATCACCACCGCTGATTTAAACATCAAACACGGGCATTCAAAATTTACAGAATAGAAAGCTATAAGTCATGACCTCCATCTACTTTTTGGAGAACAATGAATGTAAACCTTATTTGTAGATGGGGAGACTCAGAATTCTCAAGCCACATAGCTAGTATGTAACCGGTATGTGAATTATGGGTCCTCTTCATTGCCCTGTCTCTATAGCAGAGTTTAATGTGTTAAAGAACATTAATTAAACAGAGATATTATAGTTATTTGATACTTCAAAGAAATCTATTGAAGACAAGAAGAAAAATTCAGAATGAATCTTTGAATTTGGTTTAAAAGTTAAAATCTGTTTTATTTTGGAAAACTTGCATTTCACTAACCGTGTCTTTGATGAATGAAAATCTATCTAGGTATTCCTAAAATAATTACTGCACAAGTGAAATATAACTACCCTGTAATTTATGATGAATTATTTTTTATCCCTTGAGGAACTCTGAGTTGAATTAAATGAGTCACCATATAATCATATTGTTTATCGTAACCAGGGCTTGTAGATTCATATTGCCATGTAATTACAGTATTAAAGTATAAAGTAGGACAAATGCACATTTATACTTATTCACACCTGCTTTTCTTCGATCATCCTGTTCAATGTGATTAACTCAGAGGAGAATGCTTTTACTATTGCTCATTACTGCACAGAGGCTTTCTTTCTTTCATTTTTAAGAACATGAGTTTAAACTGTTTAAACCTGAGTTTAAACAGTAAAACTGTTTAAATGTGCGTGCGTGCGTGCGTGCGTGTGTGTGTGTGTGTGTGTGTATGTGAGAGAGAGAGAGGGAGGGAGAGAGTGCGAGCTAGGTCCTTGAGATAAAGACCATAGACCGTATTATCTCCATGTAGATTATTAATCCTCCAGGAGCGAGAATCTAACTTGCTGACCCAGCTGCTTTGTTCTTTCCTGCTCCTTGACTCCTGCCTCTCATGGAACAGCAGTCTTTTTTAGACAGCGTAGTTGTTCTCACTCCAAATCATAATCTCTAAGTCCCTTCGCTTTGCTTCCTATCCACTTAACTAGTTGTCATTATCCTTTCACGACTTAAAGAATATCATTTTGCTACTCATAAAATAATTGAGTAACGTTCTTTTTTTTCCTTTATAATCTTTTAGTGCTCTTCTAAATGTTTTTTGACTCACAAAACAGACCATCATGCCTGAGAGTTCTTGCTTTCTTATGAAAGTCCACTAAAATTTTCAGCTTTCTTCGTGTACGAAAATGCTTTGCTCTTAAATCAGAAACATAAGGTTTTGATTAAAACTTTCAGGTACTAAGAAAAAGAAAATTCAGGTTGATTGGCTCTGTGAGTTAAAAAAAAATATCTTGGAAGTCAGATAATGCTAATTTCCGAGAAAGCCTTTATTTCTCCTGATCTTCTCGCTCCTTTTATCTTTTCCAATAATGTGGTAAAGAATAGTAATAATAATAATAATTATAATAATAGTAATAATAATAAATCAAGGTGATAAAGTAATGTTACCTAGGAGGTAACTCAAAAAGGATGTAGTTTTTTTCTGTGTCTGAACCACTTATTCAATAGACCTGTACCCCCAAATTTTCATGTGGGATTCCTCAAGAGAATTGTTTTATAGAAAGTGATTTGACTAATTCTTTTAAGTACAGTATATTGCTAATATCATTATTGATGCATTTGAGAGGAGTTCATAGGTTGTGTACAATGCCTTGGGCACTGGAGTTTAATTCTCCTGTAGAACTGTGATTCAGAAGAGCTGTTCCACTCCCAAGGTACCAAAAAATATCTGTCGGCCCCACCTTCCTCTTTATTTGGTTAACCAGGGAAAGTAATTAGAGTTCTCATTAGGTCCTCTATCTTCATTTATATTACAAACATATACTCACATTTCTGAAATTTGGATGTGTTGTATAGTCAATGTGTACATTCACTAGAGAAGTATTTTCTTTTATTCCTGATACCCTTTTGCTAAGATGTTGACCTACCTTACAACAAATGTCTTATTAGGGTCAAGAAAATTGAAGACCTTCTTTTTGCATCTCATCAGCATCCTCTTACAGATTTATTTTTCTCCCTCAATCTTTTGGGGACTAAAATAGAATGTCCCTGCAACAAACAATATTTTTCTCTAAATAAAATATTATAACAACTGTTAAAATTTAAATTGGATGAAGTATTTAGAATTAAATTGTTTCTTCTGTTAAATTCTTTAAATCTGTAGTCCCCCCCACCCATGACAGGATTATAGAATGAAATGACATTAGATGTAGCACAACCAAATCTATTTAATGGTTGTAAGAGTAACGGATTAATATTGCATGGTTTTCCACCAAGTATACCATGCCTCTCCACGGTCTAGCATTTGAGTGATTTCAAGAACCAGTGCCCTGAGGCTTTTTTTTTTTTTTTTTTGTGCTGTTGGATAATGTGCAGTAATAGGTTCAGATAGACTAATTTGTGGCTAAGTGATAGCTAATATATCTTCCTCCCAGATAGTATTTAACTTGATTAAAATGGACAGGTCAACATAAGGCATTTCAAGTGGGAATTTCAAGCACCATTGAAAGCTAATTGGGCAAGACAAAGCTTATAAGGAAGAAAGTATACTTGGAGTCACCAAAATTCTAAATGGATGCTAGGAAAAATTATATTTGCATCAAATTTGATACAAGCTCTTTGGTCCTGCTCAGTGCATTCTATCAAGGGAGCTGCTTACTTTACCTAGAAATTTAACTTTCATTACTGATTAGCAAATTGGAAAAAATTCCAGTTGACTTATATAATGGGACCACATGTGCCACATGTTTCCAAATTTGCATTTGATGGAGAGTGATTTTAAAAAATATAAAAATTATCAGTCTTTTTCTAACATTTTTCCAAAAAGGAAAAAGAAATTAAGGAGGGCACATGGTGGGATGAACACTGGGTGTTATACGCACCTGATGAATTGTTGAAAACTACATCTGAAACTAATGATGAGCTATCTGTTGGCCAATTGATTTTAAATTAAAAAAAAAAGAAATAAGCAAACATATCAAGATATGCAGTACATAGGTCAACAAGTCTAATGTTTATACAGAGACCCTGGCAGCTAACTGCATTAGGAAGAGAGGAAAAGCAGAGATCCCCACAGACCTTAGCGTGAGGGTTCTCCCAGAAGACATTCAAGTGCACTTTTTTAAAAAATTTTTTTCTTAATTTATTTGAGACAGAGAGAGAGAGCATGTGAGGAAAAAACGAGAGAGAGAGGGAATGCTCGCACACAGGGGAGGAAGGGCAGAGGGAGAGGGAGAAGCAGACTCCCTGCTGAGTAGGGACCCTGAGATGGGGCTTGATCCCAGGACCCTGGGATCATAACCTGAGCCAAAAGCAGATGCTTAACCACCCAGGCACCCCTCAAATTCACTTTTAAAACAATATTGTGGGCCAAACAAGACATTTCTACTGTCCGTCTTATAACCACCAAGTATCAATCTGTAACCCTTGAGAGAAAATTTCAACCCCAAACTTTCTTTTAAATTATAAATATGTTTTTATTTATACTAAATTTCATCCGGTGTAATTGTAAGGGTTATTTTATAAGATGTACAAATAACTATTTAGCAAATTCCTTTTCTGGTGAGGTTATATTTTATTCACAAAAAAAATCTGATCATAGGTTTTTCTCTACAGCTGATCTAATATTACATGATTATAATTGCTTGTCGCTTATTAGATAATATGTCCTTCACAGGGCAGAACTAGATTAAACTAAGTACATGATTCTTTTTAACACCTGACCTGCCTGTTCTCTTTTATGGGGAAAGAATTAATGCAACATTTTGTTTTGTTTTGTTTTTGATTATATGTCATTAAAAAAGCTAAGTTCGAGGCACCTGGGTGGCTCAGTGGGTTAAAGCCTCTGCCTTTGGCTCAGGTCATGATCCCAGAATCCTGAGATCGAGCCCCGCATTGGGTTCTCTGCTCAGTGGGGAGCCTGCTTCCCCCCCGCCCCGCCTGCTTCTCTGCCTATTTGTGATCCCTGTGTGTCAAATAAATAAAATCTTTAAAAGAAAAAAAAAAAAAAGCTAAGTGCTCTTTCTCTTCCTCCAACATTCATTAGCCAGAATTATTCTTAACAGATAACTTTATCTAAGATTGAGTCTGACTCTCTTTGTTTTATAATCTATCCAAATGTATTCTCTTTTTTTAAAGATTTTATTGATTTATTTGAGAGAGAGAGAGAGAGAGGGCATGAGATGGGAGAAGGTCAGAGGGAGAAGCAGACTCCCTGTGGAGCTGGGACCCCCAATGCAGGACTCGATCCCGGGACTCCAGGATCATGACCTGAGCTAAAGGCAGTGGCTTACCCAACTGAGCCACCCAGGTGCCCCAAATATCTTCTTCACAAAAAAAAAAAAAATAAATTAGATTATGGAAGATACCGAAACACGAGATGCACAGGAAAATCTTTCAAAAATTAAACCAAATAAAACAAAATAAGAGCGATGTAACTACTTTCATGGCTTAAGTATTTGTGCTATTTTATATCAAATGGCTAAACAAATAAAAATATCCCCATACCCATGCTCTCTTACTGTGTACTTAAATACAAGGAACTACACTGGATGAACTACTCGCCAGGATCAATTATAAAATGAAAATGAAATCATCATCTGTCTTCCAAAACTACTTTTTCTTCTCTCCTTCCCACTCATCCTCTCCTCACTTCCTTCCTTCTCAGTCCTTCCAGAGACATCATTTTCCTACCACTCAGCCAGGTCCAAGTCTTCCATTTAAGTTCTAGCATATACTTATGTTCAGCCTATTTTTGTCACATTAGAAGCATTACCGCCATCTGGACCTAAATTTTCAAGTCTACCAAAACCACTGGAAAATGGCTTTTTCCCCCCTTCCTTGCATTATTGGACATATTCTTTCTATGTTCTGGGGTATTTTTCTTTCTCTCTAATTCTGATGGGTGAATAAGTAAGTCTTTTGACCATTTCTTCTAAAGTCCTTCCACAACTCTCAGTATTAATGTTGCCTTCTTTTTGCTATCACACTTTGCTTATGCAAATTTCCTGCATTCTTTCTTGAACATTAATATGGTTGGGTTTGGCTCCTGTTTCCCACTAAATTAAATTGAGCATTATCTCATCACCTCTTCCCCTCTTTTAATGTTAGTTTTTGTTATCAAAGAGAATGTCCAGAAACATTGAGTACTAAAGAATCTGTTCATGGCATTGTTTTGCAAAAATTCCTAATGGAGCATGAATTTTTCATTTTCTGATGTGTCCTTCATTTATTAATGATGAAGTTAATGAACTGATGCAGTTACTTAATTTGAAGTGCAGCTGATTTATTTTTGTAATCCCAATAGTACCTAGAACCATTCTTCTTTTATATGGTAAATTCTTAATAAGTACTATTTAACTGAATCTTCCTAAACTCAACCAGTCTTTAGAAAATTGTTGAGTTCTGGGGCACCTGGGTGGCTCAGTGGGTTAAGCCTCTGCCTTCAGCTCAGGTCATGATCTCAGGGTCCTGGGATCGAGTCCTGAATTGGGCTCTCTGCTCGGCAGGGAGCCTGCTTCCTCCTCTCTCTCTCTCTCTGCCTACCTCTCTGCCTACTTGTGATCTCTCTCTGTCAAATAAATAAATAAAATATTAAAAAAAAAAGAAAATTGTTGAGTTCTTATATTGGGAAATTATTAAAACTAAATTATCTATACTTTCAAACTTGCAGGTATCAAGAAACAGCTTAGACACTGGGGTTCTAGGGCCCATTAGGCAACTGACCAAGATTTCTGAAACAGGGTTGTTAGTGATTATGAGCTCAGTCTTTGGCATTAGAACTCAGTGAGATATGTTAACTCTCACCTGAGGATACTAGAAACTTTGAAACACAGAGGAATTATAAAATCCAAGACCTTTACTGAATTCCCAAATAAAAGAATAAAAAAATAGAATGTTAAAACAGAATAGTCAAACCAAAATCATTGATCAGAAGCAAATTTCAAAACAAGAAGTCAACTTCAGGAGTCTGAAAACCAAGATAGTCCAAATTTTAATTTCATTATATTTGTTCTGTTTGTCTTACTTATTTTCCTAAACTGTGTGTCAAACAGTACATTAAGCTTGTCACATTATTAGTCCTTTTAATTCTTAGAAAGACACTATGAATTCAGTGGTATTCATCTGTCACTTTGTAGATGAATAATCTGAAACTAGGAGACATCAAGAAAACTGACATTTCCCAGCTACTGGATGGCAAGGCCAGGATAGGTTAATCAAGTCTGATGCCAAAACTGAAGTCCTAATCATTCATAATCCTTAGAAAACTTGACAGAGAGCCTGTATTCAAAACTGTTATTTGTGGATTGGATTTTATTTGGCAGATGAGTCATGTCTGTGAATAATCAGAAAATCACATGTTGGTCATTTGATGTTGTCTCTTGCTGCGGTTCCCACCTCTAGAACATCTTTTGGAAAGAGGTTGGGCTTAAAGACTAGAACATAACCAGTCATCTGGCCCATAATCTTCTTTTCATACACGTTACTGAAATTGACCCCATTCTACTATATAATATGCTTCACTTCTTCAACTGCCCAGTTTAGGTTTGGAGTAAAGAGTTAAAACAAAGCAAGATACCTCTAAGGCAGGATAAAGATACATGAAGTGTGTATGGGGTGTGATAGAACCCCTTCAGTGATTCCACAAGACTCAGGGTGGTAGGTCCTCCATTTGTGACAAGGTTGGATTTGTATAGCTGTTGTGAAAACAGACATTATTCCCAGTGTGCATATCCTTTTTCTATTCATTATTAATGGTTAGCATATATATTAGGGTTTTTATGATTTTTTTTTTCATCACAAGAGTTTTGTTCCAAGTGAAATCTTGGGTAAAATAAACCCAAAGCTATCAAAATGATATTGAAAACACAGCTAGGATGCAACGGGAATGTTGGTAGCCTGAAGTCTTTTGAGGGGTCATAATACCTTTCTATGCTTTGAGAAGGCTGGTCATGGCCCTCGGCACTAGAATCATACTTTCCTGTACTGCAGAGAGCTATAGCTTACCTGAGCTTCCAGACTTCTCAGGGAGGTGTGCCCTATTTACCAAAGAGACTGGAGTGCTTTTTGTGTCTCCCTTTGTTCAAGACTTTCCCTCCCAAGATCAAAGTCTGGCTGCTCTAATCAAGCAGGGCTTCACCATGCTATGAACCCTCTATGCTATCTCTGCTTACTTCTGCATCCCTGATGCCATGGCCAGCAGGAAGTCATCTGCTGCTAGCATTCTACGCTATCCTTCAGCTGATGATGTTTTAGCTTATGCGATAGACTTCCTTCCAAAGTATTTAGCCAAAAACACTTTATCAAAGTATTCTGAAGAATGCTCCATGTTTTCTTTTTTTTTTTTTCATAGCATGAGTTATTTCCATGATTAGTTTTTTTTTCCCATAGCACTACTTATTTCTCCTATTTGTCTGACTCTCACCTGCTCAAATGTAAACTTCACAAGGGTAGGGATCTCTGTCTGTTTTCTTCACTGATGTAACCTGACTGCCTAGAATAGTACTTAGCATATAGTAGATTCCTTATAAATAGTTGCTGAATGAATGTGGCCCAACGTATTTGACATGGGCCCATGCCCTGCATACTCTAGGCTATGGTAGTTAGGCCTAAGAGGCTCAGGGTGCCATACACTTTCAGTAATTGCCATCATCATCCTCCAGAATACAGTTTCATTGAAAAGTTAGCCCTCAAACATGATCCCTAGTTATGACTGACACTAGATGAGGAAGTACTGAGGTAACTGCCTTTTTAATATAGGTATACAGCTCCACCTAAGTCCGTGCTTAAAGATGAATTTTCTCTAAGGTAGGGTAGACTGGGTTAAGATATGGCTTAATCCTGGCTGCTATAACAAATTACAGTAGCTTGGGTGGCTTAAAGAGCAAACATTTATTCCTCACAGTTTCAGAGGCTGAAAGGCTGACAACAGGGTGACAGCACAGTCAAGCCTGGTGAGGGTCCTCTCCCAAGCTGTGGACTGCCTAATTTTTGTTGTATCTTCACAAGGTAGAAAGAGAATGAAAGAGCTCATTAGAGTCCCTTTCATAAGGCTACTAATTACATCATGAGGGGTCCTCCTCTCACATGATCTAATTATTTCCCAGAGACCTCACTTCATACTACCATCACACTGGCGTCAACATCTGAATTTCAGGGGAACACAAAATTCAGGGCAGAACAGGATAGGGGCATAAATAAAATTTTCAGTTATTAGAATACTCTAGATGTTTCTGGGGATCTGACTAGTCCCTTCCTTGCATACAGAGATCAATTGTTTTAGCTTGATTGTGTAAAGCTGAGTGATGGACTGCTTATACCTTCTTGCATACACAAGGGCTTTTGGGTGTCCTTGATTGTTGGAGGGTTTCCTACACTTAGAGACTGAAATAGAGTCCCTCCCCCCTCCACCTGTTGATGACCTAAAATGCAACCTCTATACAATCATGTGCATTTTTAAAGGAATGCCATGTTTCCAAATGCAGAGAACAGATGCTCACACAAGTCCAATCTAAAGAACAAGTTACTATATTTCAAGTATATTATAGTTCCTCAGCTCGGAGATTCAAGGACTAAACTGTTAATGAACCTCTAGAAGAAGTCACTTCCGTGTGTTGGACATACCAGTGATCCCCATCCAGAGGAGATCCTATATACCTTGGAAGTCCAGCTTCATGAAACATTATAGAAGTTATCGTGACCTTGAGCAGTGCCTACTCAGTAACACTAGAAAAGCAGTAGTCCTCTGTTCTTTACCAGGAACATCTTTGAAGATGTCATTGTTGTTCCCTTCTTTGGCTTTCCTGCACTGGACCTGCAATCATTCATCTTTTTAATCAAGCTGCTAGTATAGAATAGAGCTCTGCAGTGATTTAGTATGTCCTAGGAATCATTATCATAGGCTTTCTGTATGTAGGAGGTGAATTTCACCCTGTTCCAGTTTTTCAGATAAACAAGATAAAAAGAAACCACTTTCCTGGGATTGCCATTAAACTGTAAGCTCTTTGGCTTGTAAAATTAAGTGATAGATTGAGTTGGAATACAACCAATTTCTCTGCAGGTTAGGAGCAAAGAGTGGTCATGGAGTAAGCGCAGAATTGACAGCCAGGCACTCCCTTCTGTCTCTTAAGTGGAGAGTCAGGTAAACTGCATATAATCTTATCCCCCATTCTGTATAAAAGACAGAAACTTCAGGAACCTTTGAAGCTATATAAAATGTCCAATGGAATTCTTGTGGCTGTGATTAGAGCAGATTACTTGTCATCTGAGATTGTAAAGGCTCAAGAAATCTAACAGTCTTCTAAATTTTTAATAGACCAAATGGTACACCAAATAAAATCAAGAATCCAGGAACCAGAGATGAAGGAGAAAGAACATAAAACTGTTGATTTTTTCTGAGCCAGCTACACTCCTGCATAAATAGTGGGGAGGAGGAATCCACTTATGTAAATATTCAGTGATTGGGGGATTCATAGATATATGCATCATCCTGTCATTTTTGGGTCAGATGAATGTTTTGGGCTCTGGTCAGTTTCCTGACCCCTTGGACTCATGTCTAAAGGGACTAACTGATGAGTTTTAAAAGCACAGCTATAAGGCAGAGTGGCATAAATTTAGTTAATACTGAAAAAGTAGACAAAGTTGAATATTATTTATGAGTTATAAAATATGTAGTTTTACTGTTACTGTTCTATTTTAAAGTATGCATATTCAAAATGTACTAATAATTATAGGTATTCAGGACGTACTCTTTCTTTACTTCTGTTAAGGTTCTAAGCTAGGTCACAAAATATGAAGGTATAAAATATTTTTATCAGCTCCCATACTCAGTACTCGGTTGCATGAGATGTAGTTGGTTTGAATGAAAAAAAAAATAATAACGAATAGGTTAGTGTGTTATTTTCGGTCTGAAACCTATCATAGAACTCACTGTTGCAGTAATAATCATCTTTCTTTGCAATCAACAAATCAGTCAAATAGTGTATATTCAGATTTGTTTCTTTCATTATTTACCTGGTATTAAAATAAAAAGGTCTGATTCTAGGAAATCTTTTAAAAATATAAGTTAAAATAAGTACCCTGTCTTTCCCGGGAGTGGGAGTGGGGAATAGATTTGCACATTTTTATTTGGTAAATTTATATTTAGATGTGTTGATTTTTTTAAAATATCCAACTCGTGTATACATTCATTCTTTAAGACATGAAATAGACACCTGCAATATTCCAAGGCATTTAATAAATTTAGTAAGGCATTGTCTTTTCTCAGCAAAAATTCGAATTAGAGGGCGCCTGGGTGGCTCAGTGGTTGAAGCCTCTGCCTTTGGCTCAGGTCATGATCCCAGGGTCCTGGGATCGAGTCCCGCATCAGGCTCTCTGCTCAGCAGGGAGCCTGCCTCCTCCTCCTCTCTCTCTCTGCCTGCCTCTCTGCCTACTTGTGATCTGTCTGTCAAATAAATAAAAAAAAAATTTAAAAAAAAAAAGAGTATGAAGAAAGCAATTCTTAAAAAAAAAATTCGAATTAGAGATATGGCTGTATAAACAAATAATTATCCCTTAAATGTGGTAAGTTAGACAGAATGGTATGCTGAAGAGCAAGACACAAAGTGACAGAGAGAGGCAGACAACCTAATTCTGGAGGGTGAAACAGAAGGGAAGAAAAAGGAGGCTTGCCATGTTGAAGAGGAGGACTGCATGAAAAAACGACCTGAGGAGACTTCTGATGTGTAATTAACAACTTCAAAGGGGTCCTGTTGGAGAAGGAGCCATACTTACATGTGACAGAATTTGGAACATAGGGTACCCTTAAATATTTATTATTATGCTAGTTTGGTAGAAATGAGTTACTTTGATACTATTATAATTTCTCTTAGCATTGATTTAGAAATGTGGTTACTTCAGGTGTATTTATTACATTATAATAAGATTTATAATAATTCTAGTCCAGGGGCACCTGGGTGGCTCAGTGGGTTAAGCCACTGCCTTTGGCTCAGGTCATGATCTCAGGGTCCTGGAATCGAGCCCCCCGCATCAGGCTCACTGATCAGGAGGAAGCCTGCTTCCCCCTCTCTCTCTGCCTGCCTCTCTGCCTACTTGTGATCTCTGTCTGTCAAATAAATAAAGAAAATCTTTAAAAAATATATAACTCTAGTCCATAGTTTTCTGCAAGTGGTGACTGAGACAATAGCTTTTTGTGTTCATAGGGATAAAACTTAAAATTTTGCACTACATTTTCTACCCCTCACCAGGGTAATGAGTATCCTGGAAGTGAGCACCAGAAATTTTTGTATTATTTGTGTATGTGTCAGCAAATTCTATAGTCTACTGTAGAAAGTCCTTCCTAAGGGAAGAAATCTTTAGTACCTCAGTCCACATTATTGAATTCAGGCCTCTCTGATCTGAATGTCTATGCCCCTCCAAAACTGGGATGGTAGCATCTTAATGCCCAAGATGAAGATGTTACCAAGTGGGGTCTTTAGGAGGTGATAAGGTTATGAGAGTACAGCCCTTGTGATCGATTAGTGCCGTAATAAAAGGGACTCCAAAGAGCTCTCTCCCTCTTTTCACCCTGTGAAGACACAAGAAGTAAGCAGTCTACAGCCTGGGAGAGGTCTTCACCAGAACAGGACCATGCTGGTGCTGTTGACTTCTTAAAATATATAAATTGTTTATTTCATGAAACTATAAACTTTTCAGCTTAGGGAAATAGGTTTCTTGTGGTTATATAACAGCGAACTTTCTATATGTGCTCAGGTGAATCTTAGTGATCCCATGCATGGTTATTGAGTGAGCCACTGAATGAGTAAATAATTGCATTTACCTTTGAGTTATAAATGTCATTTTTATTCTAGTAGTCATTGTGAGTTACCCTGTGCTATTGAAAACCTTTAAAATATTATGACTCATGCCTTATAATATTCTTTCAAAACTGTTTGTTTTAAAGGAATGTATTCCTATAAAAATATTTTGAATTCTGGGACGTAATGTATTCATGTTATAGTAATTTTATGATTTACAATGAGCAAAGGAAATTAGTATGGTCTTACATTAAGGATGGCATCTTTCAGGGGTCCCTTATAATAGTGCTTCTAATTTAAAACATTTTTGTTCCTAAAGTTGAGGAAGACGTGTTCTTTCTTTTCTTCGCACCATTTCATACTAGAATTTGCAATATCCTGACAGGTTTCACGTTTTCTGACAATGTATATCAAGGCGTGCTGATAAGCACTGTGAGTATTGAATAGCCAGCACCGTGATTCAATTCAGGCAAGGAAGGCAGGTGAACACTGGTGTAGCTGGGCTGTGACAGATGTTTGATTTCTGATTTGTCAGGCTTATGAATAAGGCTTATACTAACTTTAATCTGGAGAGAAAGTCCATACACTTGGAGTAGACAAAGCACTTAACATGGGCATCCAGACACTTAGGAATTAGGCTCAATGCAAACACTCTTCTTAATTTATTACTGCATAGTATTAGCAGTGATTCAAAATTTTACACTATGTTCTATCCTAGTTTCATCAAGGCAGCTAATAAGTTACATGTCTAAGTGGTGTCTATTGAAATAAACTTGGATTGGATGTAGAACTTGGACTTAGCTGCCACTTCAGGATATTTTAGTTTTAATTAAATGTCACACTCACCAAAAGTGATGAGTGAGCTGTGCTTGGTCCGGTAACGAACTCTGGGCCTACCTACCACGTAAGCAGAGATCGCATCACTTCACACTCAGACGACATTTTTCAGACTAATTGGCATAAAGGGATATTTTTTACCTTTATTTACATTTTAAGAAAAATGATTTATTTTAAAATATGGGATAGATGGTCTTATTGCTTCCAGGCTTATAAATATTCAAGTAATTGTTTTACTTTTATTGACAAACTATTTTGCTGAGTATGTTATGTATTGAAGTTTATTTAAATTTGAGTTTCAAAAAATAAATAGACAAATTTGGAATTTCAACTTCTATATCTTATTCTAAACTTACTATGTGTTACTTAATTTCAGACAATGTATTTTGGGAAAAAAGTTTGTCTGTTTTTACAACAAAAATATATTTGAATCTGCATGAACTTCATTTCACAAACATTTCCTCTTTGCTCTGATTTATTCTGATTTCTTGGTAAGCCCAGGTTTTTAAATGCTTGACATGTGGGAGAATCTCCATATGTAAGTGATTGATTTTTGCTCAGGGCTGTGATTCTATGACATATGAAAGTGTTATGACCATAAAATATATTGCCTTACCATGATAGTCTTCCCAAGCTCATCATTTCTGACATTTCTTTACAGATCTTCTCATTTTCTTTTGTATTTCTTTCTTTTTTATCCTTATTTGGCCTTTCTTTTCCTTCACATATTCTCTTTTGAACACTGATTACTTTTTGAGTACCAGTCATTTGGATGACATTTTTGTATACTTCTATTCACAAGTAAAATGCATGTTTGGACTGATACACAAATACCCACAATTACCGGATAATCCATGATAGAAAAACAGTTTACTCAAAAGGCACTTAATATGTCACTAATTTAATTTATGCAATTTTTTCTAAATTTAGCAAGGCCTAGATTCTCAAAAATAGAATAGTCTACAGAGAATAAAAGTAGATTAAAAACTGTTATTTATTCAGTTCAGCCAACAGAAACATTCATGGAGAAATATGAATAAGAAATTTTCATTTGCAGGGCACCTGGGTGGCTCAGTCAGTTATGTGTCTGCCTTCGGTTCAGGTCATAATCCCAGAGTCCTGAGATCGGGTCCTGCATTGGGCTTCCTGCTCCATGGAGAACCTGCTTCTCCCTCTGCCTCTTGCTCTGTCTCTCATTAATAAATGCATGAAATCTTTTAAAAAAGAAAGCAAAAAGAGACATATTCACTTGGTTTTGTTTCATTTTCTATAATATCACTTCTTGTATGCCCATTTTTTAATGTTTCTTTTTTTTAATTCAAATTAGTTAACACGAAGTGTAATATTAGTTTCAGGTGTATAATATAGTGGTTCAACACTTCCGTACACCATCTGGTGCTCATCACGGGTGCAGTCCTTAATCCCCATCACCTAATTCACCCACCCATCTACCACCCTCCTCCCCTCAGGTAACTATCAGTTTGTTCTCTATAGGTAAGAGTCTCTTTCTTGGTTTGCCTCTCTCTCTTTTTTTTCCCTTTGCTCATTTGTTTTGTTTCTTAAGTTCCACATAAGAGCAAAATCATATGATATTTGTGTTTCTTAGACTGACTTATTTCGCTTAGCCTAATATTCTCCAGCTTCAGCCATGTCATTGCAAATGGCAAGATTTCATTTTTTTAAATTTTATTTTATTTTGTTTTTTTCAGTATTCCAAAATTCATTGTTTATGCACCACACCCAGTGCTCCATGCAATATGTACCTTCCTTAATACCTACTACCAGGCTCACCCAACCCCCCACCTCCCTCCTCCAAAACCCTGTTTGTTTCTCAGAGTCCACAGTCTCTCATGCTTTGTCTCCCCCTCCAATTTCCCCAACTCATTTCTCCTCCCCATCTCCCAATGTTCTCCATGTTGTTCCTTATGCTCCACAAGTAAGTGAAACCATATGATAAATGACTGTCTCCGCTTGACTCATTTCACTCAGCATAATTTCTTCCAATCCCGTCCGTGTTGATACAAAAGTTGGGTATTCATCCTTTCTGATGGACACATAATAGTCCATTGTATATATGGACCATATTTTCTTTATCCCTTCATCCATTGAAGGGTATCTTGGTTCTTTCCACAGTTTGGCTAGTGTGGCCATTGCTGCTATGAACATTGGGGTACAGATGGCCCTTCTTTTCACTACATAAGTATCTTTGAGGTAAATAACTAGGTCATAGGGAAGCTCCATTTTTAATTTCTTCAGGAATCTCCACACTGTTCTCCAAAGTGGCTGCACCAACTTGCATTCCCACCAACAGTGTAAGAGGGTTCCCCTTTCTCCACATCCTCTCCAACACTTGTTGTTTACTGTCTTGTTGATTTTTGCCATTCATTTTTATGGCCATGTAATATTTCATTATATCTATCTATCTATCTGTCTATCTATATCTGTATTTCACATCTTCTTTATTCTTTATGGACACTTGGGCTGCTTCCTTAACCTGGCTACTGTAGATAATGCTGCTATAAACATTGGTGTGCATGTATCCCTTTGAATTAGTATTTTTGTATTCTTTGGGTAAATACTTAGTAGTATACACATTGATTTATTATGGACTTTCTTACAAACCAAACTAAGTCAGAGAGGATGCAGAACAGAAGCAGAATTGAGAGAAACTTAATGAAGAGTGAGTTAAATTTTGTGAATTTTGTATCAGTGAGAGGAGAGGGTGAGAGAACCTTAGAAATTTCAATTTTTTTCTGGCAAACTAGATTTAATAGATAGTAAAGCCATAACTTAAGATAGAGAATAAAGAATGGAATAAAACAGGAAGAGAATGCTTTTGAGTTTTGATATGCTGATTTCGAGGGTTATAAAAGTTTTTTTTTAAGTAAATCAGTATAATAGGCATTAGCAAATATGTTTCTATTTCTCACAAATTATGAGAGGGAGATATATACAAGTTTTATATACAAATATATATGATTAAAACATGGAAGAGGGGATGATGGACAAATGGAAGCTGAGTTCTGAGTGCTTACAATGAAGCCAGACTACACTGAATATTTAAAGAATATTTATGTGAAGTTTATAGTGAAGTAAAGATCACAAGCACTGAGCACAAATTTTTGGATTCAAATCTGGCTTCACCATATATTGGATGAGTGACTTTTAGGATGGAATTGATTAGATGGGGTCTGTAGCTTGACAGGAAAGGCCAACTGAAACAGAAGCATTAAGGAGGTAGACCAGTTTCTTTTAAAAGGACCCAGGTGATCTAGCAACTGGTGTATTTGTTTTGCTACCTTAGGATGGGAAAATTGAATTCAAATATAAAACAACAACAACATGGAGTTGAAGAGGAATTACACTAAAAAGTTTAACTTCATCTTTGTAAACTTAGATGAAAGAATTTATTTAAAAATAACTTTCAGGGTGTGGATGGCTCAGTTGTTAAGTGTCTGCCTTAGGCTTAGGTCATGATACCAGGGTCTTGGGATCTAGCCCCACATCGGGCTACCTGCTGGGTGGGAAGCCTGCTTCTCCCTCCCCAACTCCCCCTGCTTGTGTTCCCTCTCTTGCTCTCTCTCTGTCAAATAAATAAATAAAATCTTCAAAATAATAATAATAATAATAATAATAAAATTTTCATAAAATATTCATAGCCATCAAATTTCCTAAAGTATTTGAAGATAGTCTTTCTTTCTTATACTTCCAAAGTTCTGAATTTTCTTAAACATTTTCAAAATCTAGTTAGATTACAACAACAACTTAGACTGTTGTAATATGGTGACATGGGAATTCAATAATAAAAAAAGTAAGTAATCTATGTACCTAGTTCTCTTAAAGCAGATAAGTTTTAAAATGTTTTCAATCAAAAACTGAGAAAAATCATACTCATTTGGCATAAATAATTTATAAGGACTTTCAGTGAGTAAGATTCCTTGAGACTTTCTGTAATTAATAGGTAAGTGCCTTAGTTCTCCCAGCTCCCTGGATGTGGAAGCCAAGGAGTAATAGTGATTGCGTGAAAAAATATTACAAGTCCTTCTACCAAGATAAATCAGTGCCTTAAGTTCTTTCTGCGTGTCTGTTGAATTTTAAGTGAATCCAACTCTGCTTTGTGTCAGGCATATAGTAGACTGATTAAGTTGTCAGTTTTTAAACCTCTGTAGGTGATAAACTGGCCATTTTAAATGCCATTGTTAAATGTTGTATCAAATTGCAATGGGCCCTTGGGCCCCTCATGAAACTTAGAAATGCCAATGACTTCATTGTATTTATATTCCTATAAATTAAAAAAGCCTCTTTTGGATATCTGCTATTTGATATGCATGGTTAAATTATTAATTTAAGCTTTGTTATGTCAGCAGTTACCTTTGTTAAAATGTTCCCTGTGTTCTATTTTGAGAAATAATTTTCATTTAGGAAATAAACTGCAGTTCCATATGTTCCCTCCATTAGCTCTTCTCCTGATATCCTTTTTCACTTTGGTGACCTTTGTTTCACTGAAGTAGAAAATCTTAACGTCTTTGACTTTTTCCCTTTTTACCATTTTTCTAATTGATCAAAGAGGTAACTCCTATTATAATCTTTCCTTGTTACATCCATTGCTGTCTTTCCATATTCTTTGCTACCAGCTAATGCAGATACTCAACATAGCATACTCTGAAATGCTTGTCCCTTTAATTCAGTTGTCAGTCATCCTATCTTCTGCCTAATCTTTATTAAATGCCAATTTTGTCATGTCAGTATCTATTTATAAATAATTAATGAAGAAAAATTTAAGGTTTGATATTTACCATGGCTTTTGAGATCCTCTGATGTCTTTTCAAAACTTTCTCCAATGATAATATATTACCAATATTATACATGAAGTTAACCTCCTCTATATTGATCTCTAGCTATCCTCTGAATGTTCCTTGAATACCTCTGCCTTACCTGGAATGTCCAGAAGCACATATATTCTTCATATGTCATGGACACATTCACGTATTCACATATGTCTACCCTCTTTCTGTCTACTGCAATATCTAGCACATCTTATTCAAGTTTTTTTGCCCTCTGTGGAGGCTTCCTGATTATAAATCTCATGATGGCCATATTTGATACATTCCATCTTGTTTTATCATTTTTCATTTTATGTAGTATTAATCTTTCCAAATAAATTATAATTCCTTTGACATTTGGAACTGTGGCTTAATATTTTTATATACCATTGCATTTAAAAGAGTGATTTACAAAATGCAAATAGTTAATAAATACACTAATTTTTATAGATAATTTTTTATTTACCTAACTCTACTTTAAAGGTTGATATTACATGGATTTCTTTGAAATTAGTTCACAGAGGTTACAGATTTATCATGGCTCCACTTTTCAGTCTGTAGGTTTAAGCTTTCTCTTACTTTAAGACTCTATCATGAAGAGGGGTGCCTGGCTAACTCAGTCAGAAGAGCATGTGACTCTTGATCTTGGGGCTGTGAGTTTGAACTCCAGATGGCTGGGGTGTAGAAATTACTTAAATTTAAAAAAAAAAAAAAGAATGTATTGTGAAGATACTGGCATTTTTTTCAACGATTCAACCCTAATTCTAATACAAAAAGATGATTTATTGATTAATTTATAAGGAATGCCATGATTTAGTCAATGATGGCCCTTATAGGCAATGAATCATTGAAATACTACACTCTTCACAGTTTTCTTTAAAGTTATTATATCTATTCCAAATACATGAAAAGTAAAACATCAAAAAGGGGTTGTTCAGCATCAGTGAATGCCATTTTATTTTCAAATTCCAGTCCTAAATGGAAATTGTAATTAGAAATGCTTTTTATTTTTTTCTAAATGAAATAAAGGCCTCATATTACCATCCACTTTCATTTTTTTGTGTGTAATTTGAAACACCAAAAATGGAGAGATTAACTAGGTAGGTATCATATCAGCCCTGTCCACTTTTCTCTGAACACAACTTTTGACACTACAAAACTTTAATTTTCTTCTGACATTTGGGTCCAAAATGAGACTGTTGGATGTGGCCACAGGTCAAGAATGATTACGAGAAACTCTGGATGTTAAATCACTAGAGCCATGATTAAGACATGACCTTAAATTTTAGTTATCCAGGTTTTTCCTAATATGCACAAGTTTTAATGTATCTGTAGAGGTCAATTAGAGCACATCTAGCCTTTGGGAAATGTATTAAACTAAAGAATTATGTATTTTCTTTATATACTTTAATACCTGAAGTATAGCAATGTATTTAGTCACCAAAATGTCCGTGGAAAGTATGGTCTTGATTAATGGGTGAATTGATCGTTTTTACTGAATGAAAAATTAACCAAGTATTTTAATATAAATTAACTAATTAATTTCAGGCTTATTTTCATTTTATTACAATGAATAGGTTATCTATTATACCCATCAGCAAATCAGTGTAAAATTACCCAGAATTATATTTAACATTTAAAGTGCTTACATCCTTTGTCTTTTCTATAAACTTTTCCTTAGAAAAACAAATTTACTACAAAGACCAAAAATGGAAAGTGTTTAAATAATAATCAGCATACATTTCTCAAACTGTCTGACATCCTTAAATTCTTTTTAAAACAATGAAGTCATTGCACAATTTGATATTGTCAATAAAGTCAGTGTTCTGTACCTGCTGTACAATAAGCTCTTGGTAAGTGTTTATCCATTGTTCTGCTATGTATTCATATGTTATCAGTTTAATTAAAGGAGAAACAGAAGTGAGGTTGATGAGCCTTCACTTTTAGAAATTTACATTTAAATAAGGTAGAGAAGTTAATATAATTAGCTGTTATGTAAGTTTCATTTGTTTAATGAAAATGCCTACTGATCAAAGATATTTATTTGTTGTTACCGTAGAGGAGGCTATCAAAGAACATCTTATAAAGTTATTGATATTTTACTCTTGCTTTGAAGATAGGATATAGCCAGCCATGTGGACAAGTGAGACAGGGAGAGAAAAGCGGAGGAAATAGTTTGAGGGAATCTACATTGACAGGAAAGTAAAGGAGTCCATGGAAAAAGGGCAGGGATGATTCATTGTGGTTGTCTGTAGCTTCACAGGGTTGGGAGAGAGTAATCGGAAATAAACTTGGAAAGGCAAGTTTTCTTTCGATTAAAATTTGTGTAATAACTAATTGGGCTAAGCAAATCCACTTTGAGGACTTTTGAAACAGGCAGGTGAAATTAAACAGCTTTAAAAACTTATCCATGCAGCAGCCTGAGAAAAACTTCGTGGAAAGAGAGATTGAAGAGATAAGAGTCACAAAAAGAAATATAGAATCCGATATATCACTATCTCAGATTAAAATAAACATCTCACATTAAAATTACTGAGTACATGTATTGGGGGAGAAGTGTTGGAAATAAATAAGAACGCAGGCAAATGATATTTCAGAGGCTCTATCTCCAAGACTTGAAAATTGATTGATGATGCCCAAAAATGGAATATGAACAGTGAGCAACTTTTGACAGAAGGAAAATAGATTCGGTTTGCACATAGAAAGTTTGAAATTAAATTATGCTATCTGACTGAATTCTAGCTGAGGGTTGGAAATCACAGGATTCGGTTTTGGAAAAGTGCATACTGAAGATCCCAAGAGAAAAGGAAAAAAAGAAAGAAAAGGGAGGAAAGAAGGAAAACGTGGAACAGAATGGAAATTCCCTTTTTATTTTCAACCATATAATGTCTTTTTTGCCTCCTTCCCTTCTATCTGTTAGAAGATCTTTAAACAAAAACACAGTGCCACTCGTGGGGCTCACAGCTCAGTGGCAGACAAACATAACCTCCTTCCGAAGAACTATATCATTAGCCCACACTGCCCAAGATGTTCATAAATTAAGCTCTCTTCAACCTAAACTCTTTAACCTAAACTCAGATCTTTTCTATCTCCCCAGATCTTTCTCAGTTTATAAAACCCCCAAACACATGCTCAGAGTTGTGGATCCCCAAAACCTCAGCCATCTCTTCCCATTTAACCTTATTGTAGGAACAGTCTCAATTTCCTTAACTTCTGCAATTTGCTTCTGTTGCCCCATTACACTTAAACTAAATGCACTTGAAGGATTAGTTATGCTTCAAAATGAAAAGTTCTCATCTGTGAATGCTCACTGGAACTGGCCTTGTTTGTAGCTTGTAGATACTCTCTAGTCCCCTGGTTCTCCTCTTTTTCTTCCTATTCTTTCTAACTTCTGTGCTTTTCTTAACCTATTTCTCTCTGAAATCTCAGATTTACTTGACCACTTGTTGAGCCCCTGTCATATGCCAAGTGCTCTTTGAGAATTAAGGAATTATGAATAAAAATAAGACCCAGAACTGAGAGAAGAAAACCATATAAGCCAGCCTGTTTCCCAAAGAGGTATCCTGCAAAACAAGGAATGTGTTATTCAATGATGGGGAGTATAAAGAAACGGATTTTAAAGAGCTTGAACATGTCCAACAAGTCTTCCTTGATCAATAGTTTCCTCTTCTCTCATGTTTTTGATTTTACCTTTCATTTCTTTAAATGTTTTTGATATAGTTGAGTCTAATTCCATTTTTTGAAACTTCATGGATCTGTTTATCCTTTTGAATGTTTTAGTTGACTCTTGCTTTCAGTGCCTTATTTCACTTTTTTTTTTTTTTTTGGACAGAATATGAGTTTCCATTGAAGAGAGCTTAATTTATGAACATCTTGGGCAGTGTGGGCTAATGATATAGTTCCTCGGAAGGGGGTTATGTTTGTCTGCCACTGAGCTGGGAGCCCCACGTGTGGCACTGCTTCTTTGTTTAGTATTTCAGCTTGGAGTTTCCCAAATGTGTCTATAATTAAATTCCCAAACCTGGGATATGGCAGAGTGTGGTTAATCTGTTTAAACAGAAATAGTTCCCCCTCTTGCACAGGCTAGGAGAGTCCACTCTCCTTATCACTGCCCTTTTGCCAGTGGGCTGATTTATTCTATACCCTCCTTATACTAAGGGTGAATTTTATTCTGCTCCCGTGTTACCTAGTGTGCTATAGCACCCCCTTTTACAGACAAGTTTTGATCCTATCTTTATGAAATCTCTGCACCTTTTGCTTACTACAATCCACAAATTTCCAGTATCACTTTATACTCTGATTTTTAGATTGTTCTTCTTCTTCTTTTTTTTTTTTTTAATCCCTTGATGCTCCATTACTTTTCTGAAAGGCCAGCTATAGGCATCTGGAAGTAAGGGATGGTGGGAAGGGTTTTGGAGTGTGGTCACACTATCTTGCCTACCATATTATTAGAAATATAAGTCTTTCAATTTGTATTAAAATATAATTCTAAGTATCCTCTAAAATTTTAGAATATTCAGCTATTTTATTTCAAATCGGACAAGCTTATTGAACATCTTTGCTATTTTATTACCATCGCCCTAGTTCCTTCACTTAATTTATTTATCTTGTGAAGATAGTGTTATTCACATTTCTTATGCAGTGTTTTTCATCTTTTCATGGAAATATTTTAGTAGGTAGTCAAAATGCAGTTTGTATTTTAATTGTTATGATGACAGTGTAGGATTTCGAATGAGGTTCCAAATGTTGGACAAACATTTTGTAGTCATTGCCCAATGTGGTGGCACATATACAACCAAGAATGTAAATATGGAAGTGAGTATAAATTGACTCATTTATGTGACAAACAAATTTCAACATGTTATAGTAAATAAGTCCTGTATTTGATCTGGTTGTGAATTGTATACTAATCAAACAGACATAATGTTGTTAGGTTATAGATTGCATTTTATAAAACTTTCATTTCTTTTTATAGGTAATAAAAATTTACAGGGAAAATAATTGCTGTTTGGGTCATGTCGTTTATAGATCATGTGATAGAATCTTAGAATTCATGTTGAAAGCCATATTTAATTATGATTTAAATATTTTTTTCAGCTCTTCTTCAAGTGACAATTTCACTTAGCAAAGTAGAGCTTAGTGTGGGCGAATCTAAATTCTTCACATGTACAGGTATGTATTTGTACAGATATTTTCAGATGATAACTTGTTTTATGCTTTAATTATTTAATATTATATATTGGCAACATTTAAATGGTGAAAAATAATCCTCTGAAATTAAGACCTTATATTATCATTGGGTTTATGAGGTTGGGAAGTGTTAATAACCATATTTTGTATGTTAAAAAATATGAATTTTATTTCTGTTAATTTCAACTTATTACTTTTGGCTGCCAAACTGGCTCATTTATTTGAAAATAACATCAAATATAATGTATCCACAATAACTTAAATAAATTCAAATAGTATTCCTGTATAAACAGTAATTTTAGGATGAATGTAAATATTATAACTGAATTATCTTTGTAAATATGCAATGAATAAATTAGATATGGCACACTGCACTGTAGTTACACCTGAATGAAAACTTTGGGACAAAGCAAATCAAATCCATCCTTATGAAGAGTGAATTTTTTAAAAAGTAGATATTTAATCAGCAAAACTTTTGCAAGAATGTTGTGACTATTAATCAAAAGTATCATATATCATAATACCTGTGGGAAATTTTATGGACCTCATTTACTTTAATCATGCACATGCACAATTTTTTTCAGAAGACATTTAAATACTTAAGCAACAAATTCTAATTCAGAGTACTGTGGAGCTCACAAATGCACACATTCGACTTCTCTTTATACTCATCAAATTCA
Source organism: Lontra canadensis (assembly GCF_010015895.1). Classification (NCBI taxonomy): domain Eukaryota; kingdom Metazoa; phylum Chordata; class Mammalia; order Carnivora; family Mustelidae; genus Lontra; species Lontra canadensis. Next base: position 804,368 of record NW_022631056.1, on the reverse strand, counting down.
TTTTTATGCACACAAGCCTTCATACCTAAAGTTTTAAATAATATTCATCTAGAGCCAAAATTGCTTTTTAGCGTATTTTAAAATTGCTTGTATTCCTGAATATGCCTAAGTAATTCAAAACTGAATTAAAATAGGCATTTCTGACATAAAATGCATCATATAAGTCTTGAGAATTGCATGGTTTATTTAAATTATTATTAAAATGAATAAAATAGAAATAATCATAACATTTATAAATAACATATACTATGTTATGCATATTACATGATATGTAGGTATAACGTTACATTTTATAAAAAACTAATAGAAGCCACGGTTCTTCCTAAAAGTCTAAATTGATAGGTCTGTGAATGCTTATTTTTGCATATTGACAAATAGGCAGAGAACAAGTGAAATATTGGTTCAACATCATTTATTATGTCAGCAGAGCTTTGTCATAAGAATGTAGATCATTGTTTTAAATCTCATCCATATTTTGTATACACAAATACACAAATGCACACACACAGCTCAATTGTGTCATATATTCACAGAATAATGAAGTATTTTGAAATTGGAATTGTATTATTTTCTTACATTTGCATATCACAGTGATTTAAATTATATAATGTTATTACCTCTGTAGGTATTTCATAAGGTCAATTAAGACATAATTTAAAAGAATGAATTCATATCATTTAGTGTGCTAAGTTTTGCTCATAAAATAAGGCAAAATAATGAAACATTTCTTTTCCTTATATAAAGATGTATAATCAAGAGCCATACTGTTGTCATGTAAGTGGCCTTATATATATGAAACTGAGTAGTAAAACAAGAATCAAAAAAAACGATGTGGGAAACCCCTGCAGATCAGAATGCTTTCATCTGTTTTTCCTACTACAATGCTGACCAAGTTGCTATGACTCTGAAATGTCTTGATATGCTAAAACATAGACATCTAAACTCAGTAAAATAAATGTCTTAAATTTACACTGTCAGGGGGTCAGACCCTTAGAGGGCTAAATAAGAGTATGTCATAAATAGCAAATGAATTTGTATACTACATTTTTAAGAAAATAAAAACTTTAATGTTATTTATCAGTATCTCCAGTAGTCTAATCTTAATAAAATAACATGGAGAGTTTCACTAGAGATTATTATTTACTAGAGATGTCATGAAAAGAGAATCATGACTGACTGCTCTATGAAAATGCGGTATAAATTCTCCATGATAATGAAATTTTATATCATATTATTAAGTAAGAAAATGGCCAAAATATTTCACAGAGTGTTCAATATAATTTGCTGTATAAAATGAAATTTTGTATTGTTCAAATTCAAAGTGCTGCTCATTGAAATTATTCATTTGAATTTCTCTGTGGAGAGGGAAATCAAAGCAAATACCTCCCCCAAATGAGTCATCCCATAACCACTATGGTTTTATGGTTCTGTCCAGAAAGAACTGAGGATAACATAACTAAGATCCATTTAAGATATGACTAAACCGTCTTTTACACTTTTTACTCATGCATGTCTAATTTGATATGGAAAGCACAATAATTTGTTTCTAAAGCCATTTCTTTGGGAAAAAATAAGATGGAACAATGTTTTTCAAAGTGGTCTTGCAGATGTTAACTTTATGCATTTTACCCTGATACTTTTGAGTTAATACTGTATACTGCTTCCACAAATTATCTCTCAAGGAATTAGGTGAAATACATCCTTCAGGTGAGTAAAAGCAAACATTGGAAGCTTCAGCTTTTACGAAGAGTATATTAACCTGGATTCTGAATTGGAAAACTTAAATAAATATTTACCCTGTAATGATTTGGTTATAATTGCCTAGCAGGGTAAGTATTGTTTCAATGCATTCTAATTATCATATGATTAAATAGTTAACAGTTTTAGATTAAAATGATGAAGCTGTTCATTTCAGTTGAGAAAAGAGATTAGGGCTCCATTTTGAAAAACAGTTATTAGCCTTATCTGTACAAGTTTAACAACTTGGGAAATTAATAATAAATTCAGTATTATCAAAAACCAAGGTTTATTTTGTATAGGATTTACATTGTTATGAACTTTGCTTTATTGGGGAAAAAAGTGCTATCTCCTGACCCTGGCAAAGAGAATTGGGAACAGGTGAAATCATGTTAGTAATTGTGTTTCTGTTCAGATATATCAAACATTTTTAATTTATGTCTGACTCAGTGGCCAAGCCAGTTTTATAAGTTAACTGTAGTAATAATTAATAAATTGCTATAGTAAATTTTCAACTATCAGAACTTAAATACCATGCTGTCAGTTTCCTGTAGAACTTTTGGGTTTTGCTTATACAAACAGGACTGAATTCTCAACATTGGATAAATAAGGATGAACATGTGTGCTAACATTTGTGTTTACTTTGAATTTTGTAAGATTTTCAGACTTCCAGCCTTCTCCTATTTACATTTTTTCCCCAAATTGTTAAAAGTTGTCACATAATAGTAAATGTCAATGCCAAAACAAACACTTGCAACAGATTTTCAAACATATCTTGTCCGTGGATCTTTGCAGCAATTGGTGAACCTGAGAGTATAGATTGGTATAATCCTCAAGGAGAGAAGATAATTTCAACACAGAGGGTAGCAGTGCAAAAGGAAGGTGTCAGATCACGATTAACCATCTACAACGCAAATATAGAGGATGCAGGGATTTATCGTTGTCAAGCAACAGATGCCAAAGGACAGACACAAGAAGCTACAGTTGTTTTGGAAATTTACCGTAAGTCATGCATTTATTAATTGATTAAAATGTGGCTGTGAGCAAAAAAATGCATTTAATAAAAACTGACACTCATGAAAAACTATGTGCTAGACAATATCCTGAGACCATTACAAATATCAGCTTATTTCTATTTTACCATAGTGTATCTCTAAAATAGAATAGATAATAAGAAATAGTAGATTGTAAACACATAGATGGAGCCATTTCCGTTGGTTAAATAACAGAGATGAAAATGATTTAATATTCTCCAACCATTGAAAATCTTTTGGGTGAGTAGAGAACATTATTTAGTATTATGAAATTTATAAGAAGTACTTTTTCACACTAAAATAAAAGGTCAGGACTAGAACAAATGAAATTGCATATATGATAGCAGTGACCAATCTAGAATGAGAATGGAGGAAGGGTCAGTGAACAGGAGTAAATACAGAAAAACTGAAAACTCATCTAGTGGAGAATAATATCTGGCTGGATTTTTCACCATCAGAACTTTTATTAATAAAATTTTCCACGCTTACACTTCATCTTAGGACTTGAGATTGACTGCCTTCTACTTTCTTTCCCCCTTCTTACATTTAAGAATCATTAATCTTTCTTTCTTTCTTTCTTTCTTTCTTTCTTTCTTTCTTTCTTTCAAGAGTTATTTACTTATTTTAGAGGAGGGGAAAGGGCAGACAGAGAAGGAGAGACAGTCTTAAGCAGACTCTTAGCTGAGCAGGAAACCTGGCACAGGGTTAGACCTCATGACCCTGAGATCATGATCTGAGCCCAAACCAAGAGTCACATGCTTAACCAACTGCACCACCCGGGTGCCCCAAGAATCATGAAACTGTTTAAGAACACATTAAAGCCTGTTGACCCCCTAGGCTTGAAACCAGGCTCTATCACTTCCTTTTGTGGCTTTAGCAAATGTCTACCCTCTCTGTCTTCAGTTTTGTCGTCTATAAAATAGATCTAATAGTATTGACTACCTCATACATAAAGCTGTTTCAAGCACTACATTAATTTTTAATATTATATAAAGTTTTAGAACAATGCCTTACAATTAATATGTGATAGTATTTCTACTACATTAATGAAAAATATCTGAAAAATTATAAAATTTTTAAAAATACTAACTCAAGGTACCTCTTTCTTAAAGTTTTGTTATTATTACTATTACTACTATTATTGTAGAAACAAGATATGAAAAAAAAAAAAGGCAAAGCATTCCCACAGCATGACTTCATCCTTGATCTCCAATGCAATTTGCTGGCACATTACTGACGTTTTTCCTGATTTCGACTTTGCCCCTACTCCTGTTAGTTTCAAAACTCCTAAAGAAAAAGATGGTATAGCTATTTATATGATCCCCACTGTACCTATTTCATAAATAGAAAAAAATAAATTGAAATGATCATTTCACAGACATAGTATTTGTAAAGATTTTTCATTACTTTGAGTGATGAAAAGGAAGGTGCCTGATATTTTGTTTGTAAACTAAAGAAATGACTTTTTTTTCCTAGCAAGAACAATGAATTACTTTTGTGAAAATTTCTCAACAAGCATAAAGACCCATATTCTTTCATTCATTTGACACACTTATTGGGTGTCTACTACATGACAGGCAATATTCTAAGTCCTAGATGCTCAGTAAAAAGAAAATGTCACTGGCACTTGGTGCTTATTATTTTAGTAAACAGAAAAACACAATGAATGAACTTAGACAAATACATGGATGCTAGATAGACATGCTATAGAATTCTATAGTGAAGAAAATTAGTGTGGTAAAGAGAGGGAGAGTTGAATTGGGAAGAGAGAAGGTTATTTTATCTGTGAAGGTCTAGCGGAAATCTGAAGGAATTCAAAGGAGCACAAGGCCCGAGGATGGGAACAAACCTGGAGTATTCAAGGGATTGCAAAGAAGACAGTTTGTCTGGATCACAGGGACTAGGAAAAGAGAGAAGAAATCAGGATAAGAATTGTGGGGCTGACTCCAGTTCACACAGGACCTTGTACGGCATTATGTGGACTACGAATTTTCCTCTCAGGGAGATGAGAAGTTCTTGAGTAGAGGAATTCTTTTTTTTTTTTTTTTTTAAGATTTTATTTATTTATTTGACAGACAGAGATCACAAGTAGGCAGAGAGGCAGGCAGAGAGGGAGAGACAGGTGGGGAGGAGGAAACAGGCTCCCCGCTGAGCAGAGAGCCTGATGTGGGAGGACCCTGGGATCATGACTTGAGCCAAAGGCAGAGGCTTTAACTCACTGAGCCACCCAGGCACCCCGAGTAGAGGAATTCTTACCCGGCCTAAGGTTTTAAAAGATCTAGCGTTAGCTGATGATTTCATCATCGCATTAATCAGATTTTGGAATATGTTACTGGGAGAAGAGAGAAATAATACTTTTGTGGTTTGTTTTACTTTCTTGAAACAGAAAAACTCACTTTCAAAGAAGTGGTATCTCCTCAAGAATTCAAACAAGGAGAGGATGCCGAAGTGGTTTGCCGCGTTAGCAGCTCACCTGCCCCTGCTGTCAGCTGGTTGTATCATAATGAGGAAGTCACCGCTATTTCCGACAGTTAGTATTTTGGTAACTCCCTAAATTATATGTTCTAATAATAGTGCAATTTTTAAAAAGACTCATTCTACCTGACTGCGTGTAGAAATTTTATTTTTTGGATTCCAAGCATCTAACAACTTAAACTCTGAAGTTGGGAGTTGGCAGATAATGGACCTCGGGCTCAATTCAGCCCCTCTGCTGTCTTTGTATGGTATTGTGAGGTCACAGCCAAACCTGACCATTACATAGTAGCCAGGGCCGCTTCGGGGACAAGGTTGAGCAGCTGTGACACAGATGGAGTGGCCAAAAAAAAAAAAACCTACAATATTTATCATTTGGAGATTTACAGAAAAGGTTTGTTGATCCCATCTTTTTAAGAAAAAAATAGTATAAACTGTATAAGGATAATAAGTAAATGAAAGACTCAATCCTGATGCATTCATATTTGACACATTACAGTTCAAACATCATCCTCTGGACTCATCTATGTAATGTTAAAATAATATCTGTGTGAACCCTCTTTATTATTCTGACGGTGTTCTTTCAAAGACACCTACATATTCTAAATATTATGGTAAGATGCATATGGATAATAGATGGAAAAATGCATTCATTCAAATTGTCTTCATAATTTTGATTCAGACTGAGCTAAAATTCCAGAATAATATGACATCTGAAATTGAAAGCATAATTTGCTTACATTATGCTACTTTACCATTGTGCATTGGGAGCAGTTTCAATTTAGAATATTTTTCAATGCACCTGCATTTGCAGAGAGTTATGAAATAATTGAATCTTTTCAAATACTTTCCATCCTGGATGATTCCGTTGTGTGTTTCTAAGAGCTAAAACTTATAGCATAAAGGAGAGAAAGCAGATAGTATCTATTTTTGAATATGTACAGAGGACATGTCATAATCACGTTTAATAGTCATTTTTTAAATTTTGAGACAATTTCTCTCATCATAGCATTTTCAGCTCTTGTCACTTATTGACTACCTCTCTCTTTTTTTCTATTATAATAAATTAGTAAGAAATCATGCTTTATTTCCTCTTATTTTATTTCAGGATAACTACTTTATATTTCATTAGCTCATCACATGAGTACTTTGTGCAATGTATTTTCAGCTATTTTTTCCCTCAATAGTAAAGAAAAGGCAGTTCTTTTATAGTAGTTAGATGACAATGTCTAAACATTTTCAGATTGCCTCATCTTAGGCTTCAAGTGTACATCTGGTTTATTGTAAACCTTAATTACATGAAGGTTTTGAAATGAATTATAGTTTTTAAAAGACACAGAGAACAAAAGCCTCAAAGCAGAGATTGATAGTTAAGTGTGACGGTAATGGAGGAGCACTACTCTGTGCTATTGCTCACAGTTTTTCCCAGTATCCAGGGACAAGATGATTTGAAGCTGGAATGCCATTACGGCTCTACTCTTTCCTTGGCCTGGCAGCTTTGAATTTTCTAACAGCTCTGTATCTAATTCAGATTCTCTCTCTGTAAACAGTGGATTATTATTTCCAATTTCAACAATAGTTGTGAGTTTCAAATAAGACTTGCACATAATAAATATTTGTTAAATGAATGAATTAAATATTTGCGTACTTATCAGTTTTGCCACACAATGACATTTATCTTTCTCCTTCCTTCTCATTGAGTTTTTAAATCTTGAGAATCAGTGTTACCAGAATGATATGCACTCAGGTTATAACTAGAATAAAAAAATTGAATGTAGAGGAAAGTGACCAGTCTAGAGTAAACCTGGCTCAGAGTTGCATGGCAAGCAAAGAAAAAAAAAAAGGCACATTTTTTTTTTCTCCTTTTAACTTTAGAATATAAAGTATTTATGTGGACTGTGAGGAAGGACAAACTTTTCTAACCTTTTAATATTGGAGAAACACTCCACATGGTTCATTGTTGAACAATTTATGCATTCATAATGGATTTACAAGAAATAATATTCTTTACCTGATTATACTTTCAATGGCCCCTTTATTAGAGCTAATGGAAGAAGATTAAATTTATAACTATGAAAGGAACATGTAAGGGGATTTGAAATAATGTAGTGTGTCCAGGTAACTTTCTGAAGCTTTAACGTGGTATGTGAGTAAGGTTTGCAGGCTCCAGATGACATAATGAAGGTTTGAAAATGTCCATCTTATTAGCCATGCTTTTGGTAGCAGCTGTATGGCAGATATTTATAATTGAAATCCCAATAGGATATTTGAAGTGGAGGTTTTCCATGTTGTTTGTTGAAAGAAATACATCCGCTAAAGAGAATTCAAGCATTTAGGGAGTAAAGGTGGCATTTTGTTACAAAAGTTGAATATCCCAGTGGCGGGATATGCTATTCCAGATGCTCATTCGACCTCAGCCAGTTTGAAAGTTGTCCCTAAAATATTCTAAATGCTTTGATCATTGACCAATGAGGTACCCTGTTTCCATCAAAAACTATGGGCATAATAATATTGTTCAATATTCTTTTTATGTAACCTACTTCCAGTATAAGAATTCATTCAATTTTGAACTACGTGTTGAAAACCTAGTACGTGCCCTCTAACGTGCTGGATGGTGGCTAGTCCTAGTTAACTAGATAAACAAGTTCACTGCCTTCAAAATACTAATGATCTAGTAGGAAAGATTAATAGAGAAATGAATGAAAACAAGGTATACTGAGGTCTATTAGAAGGAAAGTGCAATAATAGAGAATGATAAAGAAAGAACATCTCAACTTGGGGGGTTTTGTAATTTTATTTTATTTTATTTTTTTCAGTGTTCCAAGATTCATTGTTTATGCACCACACACAGTGCTCCATGCAATACGTGCCCTCCTTAATACCCACCACCAGGCTCACCCAACTCCCCAATCCCCTCCCCTCCAAAACCCTCAGTTTGTTTCTCAGACTCCACAGTCTCTCATGATTCATCCCCCCTCCAATTTCCCCCAACTGACTTCTCCTTTCCTCTCCTAATGTCAACTCAACTTGTTAGGGCAAAAGAAGGTGTCCAAGATGCCTGCTGAAAGAGAGAAGTAACCCTTAATTATGAAAAAGAGGTTAGCCAGGCAAAGGGTGGTGGGAACTTTTCAGGAAGGGGAAACACCATCTGCAGCAGCCCAGAGGTGAAAGACATCATGGATGGTGCTTTTCAGAAACTAGAATTAGTTCATTATAATGAGAATTTATGAATAAGTGCAACTAGAATACTTATACTAATAGATAAATATAAACCAGGATTGATCATAAAGACTAATAAGAGAGGAAACTAGAAAGGAAGGTTGAGTCAAATCATTATGGCCTTGGCATCTCTGTAAAGGAATCTGGCATTTATCCAAAGAGAACATCACTGAAGGATTTTAATCAAGGCAGTGACATGACCTGATACGAATTTGAGAAGACTGTTAGTACTTCATTGAGGAGAATGGATTGGATGGCAGTCAAGACAAAACTCCAGGCACTGTTAACAGTTCAGACCCTAATGAAATAATTGCTGAAGGAGAAGGAGATTTAGACCAAGTAATGATAAAGGGGGAAGTGACAGGACATGGGGTTTGATTGAATATGCAGATGGAGAGAGATGGAGAAATCAAGGATGGCTCAAGGAATTTGACTTGGGCAAATAGTTCAATATAAAGACGTGAAGACAGACCTGGAGAGACCATATGAGAAATTTCAGGTGGAGATAGTAAATGAAACTTTAAATTTGCTGAAATTAAAATACTTACAATCCTTCCCATATAGACCAGCTATATCTGGTCTACCAGTAAGCACTTTCATAGTCATATAATGGTCTGATCTGAAGAAAAATTGTGTCTCAAAATATAGATGGTGATTGAAGCCGTAAGAATAGATGAGACCAAACTTCAGTGGCTGGGGAATGAGAAGAGAGCTAGAAAAAAATCTGCTTGAAGGAGCATAAAGCAGATCGCTTGTTGAGTATTATCTTATCTCACTTATTTTTCTGACTGCAATAATGAAAATTTGGTTTTTAATAAAGTTCTGTATAATCAAGAAAAATGAATAATCTCTAATACTCAGATAGTTCTAATGTCCATTGTTATGTGTGGTTGATGCAGTGATCTCTTCAAGTGTTTTCTGCCATTTGATAGCTTACTAACATTATTCCGTGGACTTTACATACATACCTAGAATTTGACATGAGATTTTCATGTAGTTTGTTTTCTGTTTTGAAACATTGATATGTATTTCAATTTAGCAGGTAACTACTGTTTTCCTAATATTCTAATAGTTTTCTCTCAGCCAGTAGAAGTAATACATTAAAATGGCCATTTGAAACTAAAATTTTACCATTAGAAGAAACACTGATTTATTCCCATCAAATTATGTATTATATACATTCAAATGATTTTCCTTGTAATATCAAGTATTGCCTTCCTGATTAAAATAATTCTTCCCCTTACTATTTTTTAACTAAATACACTATAACCAATAAAGAACATTAGAGTTAAATGATGATACATATTTTAGCAATTTAAAAATATAATATTACAGTTATCAAGGAATGATTATATGCATCCCAATCTAAATTTGAACTTCTTAAGTTGATAATTGCTTCCCACCCTAATTTCCAGCCACATGCTTGAATAGATCTTTTCATTGACCTTGAAACATTCTAAATTTTTTTAATTTTATTTTTGAAACATTCTAAATTTTTATGAGTTCTGAGTTACTCCAGGACTTCTTGTGAGTTTAAATTTAAAATTTCTTGCAGATTCTTTTTCTTCAAGCTTCCTTGGAGAAAAGGAAAATTTACCAGGGGAAAGCATCTACATAAATATTTGTGTCTCTCTTCTTAGGGTCAACTTAAAGAAGAAATAAACATTATGGGAAAGTTTGTGGAGTAATCCCCCCTTGTCTACGGGGGATACATTTTAAGACCCCCAGTGGATACTTAAAACCAAAAATAGTTCTAAATCCTATACTGTTTTTTCATTAAAAAAAAAAAAACTATGATAAAGTTTAATTTATACCTTAGGCATTTAATTTATAAATTAAGAGATTAAGAGCAATTGCTAATAATGAAATAGAACAATTGTAACAATATGCTATACGAAAGTTGTGTGAATGTGACCACTGTCTCTCAAAATAGCTTATTGTACTTTACTCACCTTTTTTTCTTTTATGACATGATGATACAATGCCTATGCAATGAGATGCAAGAGGTGATGTAGGGTTAGGCCTATTTTAATCTCTGATAAAATGTCAGAAGGAGGATCATCTGCTTCCAGACCATGGCTGACTGCAGACAAATGAAACTGTAGAGGGCAAAACCATGGATGGGGTGTTGGGGGGGTTTACTGTACTTCCTGAGCTGATAAAATCATGTCTGCAGCTTTATAATCAATATTTTCCATCTCTGGGATCCTCTGAATCTACTTATTTCTACTCTTTGTTTATTTTCTCTCTTGCTTACCTGTAGGGAGCATAGTCCTCCCATAGTCTGATCACTTCCCTATTTGTATTTGTAGCCCAAAGTAGAATTGCTATGGCATTAAGGAATTGCATTAAGGAATCGCTATGACAGGTGAACCCCAAACCTGAATTGAACCCCAAACTGCCTGATATCATAGCAGTTTATTTCTCAGTTATACAGAGTCCAGTTGACAGCAAGGGTGGGGGTAAGAGTGTACCCCACACATCCATTCAGCACTCCAGGCTGAGGGAGGCTCTAGCTTTTACTCATGTGGTTTCCATGTTTGCCCTAACCCATCAAGCCAGCAGATAGGGAAAGAGCAGTAAACCCTGGAATAGGTCCAAAAAGTAACATTTAATGGTATAACAGTAAATATCCCAGAGATAAGCACCTTAAACTAATGGGTCCAAGGGGTCAAGCATGTATCTCTTATTTACCAAAGTATCTCAAATACTATAAACACCAACTAGATGATGTCCAATGATGTGTTAATTAATGAAATTGAAGATATTGCTTTTGCAACATGTTTTAAAATAAGACTAGAAGTCAGACCATTCTTTACTAGAACAGAAGGGAAAAGGTCTTAACACTGCAACAAAATTGCGATGATTAAAAACTTGGGCCAGACACTGTGGAAACACTGTCAGACTGAGATGCTGGCTAGGCTAGTCCGATTATCTGACGCAATCAACTAATGCATGCCCTCTAACAGCTTATTTTTAATGTGTATTCATGTGCATATACTCACACCTAAAATGAAATCTTGAAATAAAATTAAGTCTAATCTGTTCATTCCTGAAGTGGATTATCTGCATTTAGAGAAAAAATTCAAATAAGTTAGAGATATGGCCACTTTATATGTCCTCTATGTGACTTGAATATTATTGTATCATTTAGCTGCCTCCTCGGGGTATGCAAAATTATTAGTTTAATTATTGTGTAAGGAAGGCTGTTCAATCAATTTTCTAACCCTTTTCCGTACTCAAGTTGCTACAAAATGTCTTCATGTCTGCAATATCTAATCTCTCAACATTGTTCTTTTGAGTATCATTTCTGCATTCAAAGTACCAAAGGGAAAATAATAGCCTGACCATTTTATGTGGAAATAAAGTCTCAAATGTGTTTTAGAAAAAAAGGTGTAACAAGACAGTGTGGACTGGAAAAATTGAAGCCATGAAATTACATTTTACTTTCAAATTCGAATTTGTTTGTTGATGAAAAGTTTGATAGTGTCAGACAAGTGCCATATTTTAACTCTTGGCAATTTAGAGCACACTGGACTCTGCTTTCAATTACTGGTATCATTTCCTCCCCTTTGCTTACTTTCCAGATCGCTTTGCTATGCTAGCCAACAATAATCTGCAGATTCTCAACATCAATAAAAGTGATGAAGGTATATACAGATGTGAAGGAAGAGTGGAGGCTAGGGGAGAAATTGACTTCCGTGATATCGTCGTCATTGTTAATGGTAAGCAGCGAATAATTTGTACCTATTTTATTATGGCATGTTAGCAATATATTTATAGAAAGGGCAGCCAGTGAATACGGCGCTCCTAATATACCTCTTCTCTACCTGGAGGAAATCTCCTCACCTCAGTGATAGCATCTATTACATTGTGTGTAGCCTCAATGGCAGGATCCGTGACTTACGCAACACCATCATCTTTTTTACAAAGAGTCTTGTAAGAGAATCATTGCCTTTTGCTGGCTTTGTAGCTGTTGAAAGAATGCCAAGTGAAACATAGTTAAGTATCATACTAGATTTTACTTTTAAATTGCATGAATCCCATGTTGCTTAAATGAATCTATTTAATAATTTTGTAGGTTTTCTTAAATTTAAAGTTAATAATTGTTTCCACAAGGAGATTAATAACTAAGTTTATGGCATCATGATGACATCTCTTCTTCCAAACTAGGCTTCTCCTGCTATATTTCCTGCCTGTGTTAACATGACATTCTGTGAGGCCAGAAGATATTTTAAGGTTATCCTAGTTGTCTCTATTTTGGTAATCTAATCTGTAAATGACATGTCACCTCATTTTTTTAACATCTCTTAAATATATTCTACCATGATGCCCTCCTTAAGAGCGAAGCCCTTTCATTTAAAAAAAAAAAAAATTCCCCCTTGAATTGCTACAGATTGTCTCCTCTACTCTCAGGCTCATGATTTCTACTTTTATTTATTTATTTTTTTAAGATTTTATTTGTTCATTTGACAGAGAGATCACAAGTTCACAGAGAGGCAGGCAGAGAGAGAAGGGGAAGCAGTCTCCCTGCTGAGCAGAGAGCCAGATGCGGATTTCTATCCCAGGACCCTGAGATCATGACCTGAGCCAAAGGCAGAGGCTTCACCCACTGAGCCACCCAGATGCCCCATAATTTCTACTTCTTCTCCATCTGACCATTCAACACTTAAAATTATCAGTGCTTCCCATTACCTTCAAGACAAAGTCAAAACTGCTTTTTTTGGCATAAGAAACCTTTTATGATCACCAGCCCCTCTTCCTTAACATTCAGCCATGAGCAGCCTATGTTTCAGACATATGGAAATACTGGTAGTAACACGACACAAATGTACTTTTAGTTTTTTCTTCTGCTTTAAAATAACAAGTTAGAGGGCACCTGGGTGGCTCAGTGCATTAAAACCTCTGCTTTCGGCTCAGGTCATGATCCCAGGGTCCTGGGATTGAGCCCCACATTGGGTTCTCTGCTCATGGGGAACCTGCTTCCTCCTCTCTCTCTGTCTGCCTGCCTCTCTGACTACTTGTGATCTCTGTCTATCAAATAAAAAAAAAAAATCTTAAAAAAATAAAAGAAAATAACAAGTTAGGGGTGCCTATGTGGCTCAGTCGGTTAAGTGTCCAACTTTTGATTTTAGCTTGGGTTATGATATCAGGGTTGTGAGATCGAGCCCTTATCAGGCTCAATGCTTAGTGTTGAACCTGCTTAAGATTCTCTCTGTCCCTCTCCCACTGCCCCTATACCTCTAAAAAATAAAGTAAAATAAAATAACAAATTATTGATAACTATAATGACAGGATTCTATAAGCAGAATGTCATTTGTTCTTTTTAGAATAGGCAAAATATAAAACGGAGGAGTTAGCCACATGTTTCCTGTAAGTTAGGGGAAGGATGGAGAAATAAATTTGTGTCTTCTTCTGATTCCTATCTTCATCCTGCCGTGAGCTATTTCTCCAGTTTCTTGAAGACTGGAGAACACTAGGAATCTCATATAGATCTGAAAGAGTTCTTTGGCTGAGTAATATTCCACTGTGTACATGTACCACATCTTCTTTATCCACTGATTTGTTGATGGACATCGGGGCTCTTTCCATAGTTTGGCTATTGTGGACATTGCTGCTATAAACATTGGGGTGCAGGTGCCCCTTTGGATCACAATGTTTGTATCCTTTGGGTAAATACCTAGTAGTTCAGTCATTGGGCTATAGGGCAGCTTTATTTTTTAACTTTTTGAGGAACCTCCATACCGTTTTCCAGAGTGTCTGCACCAGCTTGCATTCCCACCAACAGTGTATGAGAGTTCCCCTTTCTCCACATCTTCACCAACATTTGCTGTTTCCTGACTTGTTAACTTTAGCCAGAAATCTTATCATTTGCAACAACATGGATGGAACTGGAGGGTATTATCCTGAATGAAATAAGTAAATCAGAGAAAGACGATTACCCTATGGCTTCACTCATATGTGGGATTTAAGAAACAAAACAGAGGATCATAGGGGAAGAGAGAGAAAAGTAAAACAAGATGAAATTAGACAGGGAGACAAACCATAAGAGACTCTTAGGAAACAAACTGAAGGTTGCTGAAGAGACAGGGTTGGGGGGGGAAGGGGATGAGGTAACTGCATGATGGGCATTAAGGAGGGCATGTGATGTAATGTGCACTGGGTGTTATATGCAATTGATAACTAAATACTACATCTGAAATTAATGATATACTCTATGGTAATTACTTGGATTTTTAAAAAATAGCAAAAAATAAATAAAAACAAAAGTTCATCGTTCTTTCACTAACTGCAGCAAAGGTAGTTTGACCACAAAGTTCATGCTGAAAGAGGAAAAGAATATGAAAACTCTGTTGTCATTTTCTCTCCTTCTCGAAGTTTATAATTAATTGAGATTAGTGGATAATATAATGGAATAGACCAGATGGTATGACATAGAAATTAGGCAATCTGGTAGAAATTACACATGCTAATGGAGGAGACCAAAGGGCCAAGGCTTCAGAGGAGATTTCTTTTTTAGAAGTAAAGAGTCTGGTATTTATTATGAGTACTCTAGTCCAGAGGTTTTGACCTTCAACACAGGGGGCAGATTTCAGTGCATGAAGAATAGGTTTAAAATAGAGGTGTGTATCTATATATGTATCTCCATGTATTTCTATTACCAATAAACATCTCTAAGCTATTTCTTTCTATCATATATAGTAAACAAAGATAACTTACGCTGTTGAGTTTAACTATTAACAACTCTTTACTGTGCCTTATTTCCAAAATAGTTTATGTTGGCATATAAAAGTGTATTTCGTCACAGACAAGTCATTGTCCTGAGTATTCTTTCATGAAAATGGGAATTATTAGTTCTTACATGTCGAGTTTTGGAGGCAATATATAAATTTTTACTGCTATATGTTTTATATATGAATATGCCAGTGTCAAATTATGCACATATTTTTACACTAAAACAGTAACTCAAGTATGATATTTAAAAGGAAGTATTGGGGCACCTGTGTGGCTCCATTGGTTAAGTATCTGCCTTGGGCTCAGGTCATGATCCCAGGATCCTGAGAAAGAGCCCCACATCAGGCTCCTTGCTCCACGGGGAGCCTGCTTCTCTCTCAGCCTGCTGTTCCCCTGCTCAAGCTCTCTCTCTCTTTCTCTTTAAATAAAATATTTTTTAAAAAATAAGTGTTATTTAACAGACACAACATGTTCTCCCCTTATTAACTACTTTGTTATTGTAACTTCTACCTTCATATATTTAATACGTGTTCTAATCTGTTTCCATACTAGTTTATCAGTGAATGTTTATACATGATTATATGTGTTTTGAAGGAGGCTTTATTTGGGTATGAGCATGTTCAGTTAACAAAGTTTGAATCTTCAAGTCCATCATGGTGTGCACTCAAACTGGGATATTCAGTTCTGCATGTCTGTTCCTATTATGTCAGAGTTTACAAGTAGATAACATGGGATTGTGTTCTTTTGTGCCACTCAGATCAATCACATAGGTGGTTTTCTGTTCTGTCTGCATCACACTGAGCCTCCCAAAGGCAAATCATTCTCCTTCCACATCCGAATTTCCTGTAACAGAATCAACTACAGATCCTAATCTGCCCTTTACCCAAACACTGCTTTATCTCCACTTCTAATTAGTCACATTTTCTCTTTATGGTTACCAATTCTCCAACCTTAGAATTCCTGGCACCACTTTTCTTCAAAATAACAGTGTTCACAAAAATCAACCATTGATTTATTCCTCTTCAGGAAGATGCAGTTGGACCCTGTCAAGGGAATGCATTGACTGATGCCACCAGTTCGTCTGTGCTTTGCTCTCACATTCTGCTTTTACCTCAGCCAGAAAAAAATCATTCTCCTCCAGTCTTATTGACTCTTGTGCTGCTTACTGGCAACTGGCTCCTTTTAAATTTTGAACTCTCCTTAAAAGTATCCCCCTATTAGTTTTCTCCTGTAAAACCTCTTGAGGACATTGCAATGAAAAGTTGAAGGGTCCAAAAAATAATAATAAAATAAAAGCAGTAGCTTTATCCATGTTATCTTTTCTTTCTTCAGTTACAAATTTGACTTGTTCTATGACCTTTTCCTCAACTTATGTTGAAAACCCTCTCTCTTAATTGATACTGATTTTTACCCTAACTGATTTGGATTTTATCTTGGACCTTCTTTACTTGTCTCCTTCCTCCTCAAGTACACTGGAATCCTGAAAGAAGGCTCCAGGCAACTATTTATGGACATTTCATTTCTCCCTTATAAAATCTTGGGTCTGGAAGAAGCTCTGCTCTTTCTTTTATTTTTTGCTCTTTGAAAACTTCTCCCTCACGTTTCCTTTCTTCCAGTTCATACACTTTTGTTTCAATAATTAGTTGAAATATATGTTTGGTAGTTTCCTCTGTGGTACCAATAATCCTAAATATTAGGAATTTTTTTTCTTATCTGCCTCTATGACTTTCTTACTATATTTCTCAATTCCTGTGTATAGTTTTTCACAAATACCTATCTCTCCTCACTTAAAGAGGTTATATGTTACTGCTCATTGACCTGTGGATTATGGTGCTTCCAGTGGAAGACTTAGAAACCCACCCAATTGATGACATGACTTCTTTTGGCCAGTGGCTTATAAGCAAACACAGTAGACACTATGACTGAACTCAGGTTGCTAGAAGAATCACATGTTTCTTACTATGTTCTTTCCTTCTGACATAAAACTAACATGCCACAAGGAGAGAATTCTCTTTCACCTTGAACACCATGATGAAGACAAGTGAAGCAGAGTTCCAGCTCATCTGCAGGTGCAGACACATTACATAAATAAGAAATAAAGTACTTTTTTTTTAAGCCTGAAATTTAAGGGTCATTTGTTATCACAGAAAAGCAGACAAATGCAATGCCAGTGGCTTTTTCCTATTTAAAATAAGCAAATTAAATACTGTCTGACCTAGGGGTACTTTTGAAATTACTTCCCTAATATGGCACAGACATCTTATAATCCTACTTTCCCCTGATAATGATTTCTTATGATTTTTCTATCACCTTATCTAAAATATTAGAATTTCAACTTAAGACTTTTGACTGCAGTTTCAAATATTAATAGCATAAAATAACATAAAATAATCGACTTTGCTAAAATCCTTTATTGTTTATGGGGAAGCTGAATACAAAACATATACTAAAGGAAAATTTTATAGATATTAATGGACTATTTTATAATAAAAAGGGGTACCTATTGTAGCTGAAGGGGATACTTGGTATTTGGGATAAATCTATTGATGAAAAGGTGTTACCTTGTAGAAGAGAGAGAAGAGCAAATAAAGCAGCATCTGCAAATGCAAAAAGAGGTATGATGTGAAAAAACATCCAATAACTTACTGTTACTGGAATGTGATATTTTGGGGACGGAGTAATGGTAAGGTTAGATAAAGCTGGAAAGTAGGTAGCCAGGTCATGGAGGACTATGGACTCTCTTCTATGAGGCTAAGATGAACTGACATAGAAGAACAGGGAAACTAGAGAACAAGGAAGTCGACAGAAGGATGGAGGGAGGGAGAGCAAGTGAGTTAGTTCAAGTGAGAGATAATTAGGGCCTGTGCTAAAAGACAAAGAAATAAAGGAGAAGACAGATAATCGGGTGATATTTGAAGCAAATACACGTGTGTCACAGAGGCTAGAGCAATCAAAGTTAATTTGAGGACTTTTACTTTTACTCTAGATTTCCAATACAATAAATGCAAACAAAAGTGACCAACAAAGTATGAACTGAAATATATCTGCTGAATTTGACTATTATGAGATTACAAGAGACGTTAGGGTCAATGATATCATTTGAGTAGTCTAGAAAAATTCATACTGCAATGTCTTGAAGAATGCACATTGTACATTGATTTAAAGAATGAAGGTAGCAAAGGCACAGCATTTGTTACCTCAGCTAATTGGAATCAGATGTTAAATGGGAAACATCACAAGGTTGAATTAGACTAGAGGAAGTGGTTGGGGTTCTAGGACACTTATAAGGAAGATATTCCTTGCACATAAGGAGAATATCTTTTATGTTGAGCCTGGAGGAAGTGAGTCAAAAATGAGCTAGGATGTGGTTAAATTAATTCAAGGATAGGTCTGGTTGATAATTTGAGAGAAATCTTGCCACATGACTTCCATATTCTATTTTCAGTCATCTGGCTTCCTTCATCTGAAAAACATTGATGTGTTCTGGATAGTTCTCAAATATTTCTCCATAGTTTTATGTGTTTACATCTTCTCTTTATTGGATTTTCAAGTAAGCTTTGTAACATACCTTAATTTTTTTCACGAATCTTCCAGTGGCTGCTGTCCTTTTATTATACCTTATTATGTTATTACATATTTGATAAATTGGCTGGCTATCTTCTCTATATATTCCTGAACTCGTTTACTAGATTATTATATTATACACCCATCGACATGTACATATTATTGCATGATATCCAAAATCTTGGATACATTTCTTTAAAGGAGAATTAAAAATAATTTCTCTTTTTAACCCATGCTCATTCTCCATCAGGTTCCTGGCTCTTAGATAAGTAGAATGCTCTCTAAAACTACTCAGAAAATGTCCATATAAATGACAGATCTGGAAATAACTTTTAAATTTAAAGCATAGTCAATAGAGAGTTATTTTTATAAAATGCTCTTTTAAAGTATAATGATTCATTATTTTTCGAGTCTTTTGTAAATTTGTGGAGAGCGATCCACTAATTGCCAATTCAAACTTGGGATAATGGAGGCAGGAACAATTGAGAATGGATGAAAAACACCTAATAGTATAATTTTAAAGCAATTGTGTCTTTAGTCTTCCTTTGAACATTAAAATCAACAGTAAATGACAATGGCCAGAGATATTTGTGCAAGTACATGTCAGAATAGAGAGTGTACTTTGTTAATGCAGAGGCGCTCAGGCGGTGATTTTTGTATTCCTACCCGTTTTCTAGCCATTTTTTAAAATTAAGAAAA
Organism: Lontra canadensis; assembly: GCF_010015895.1. Lineage (NCBI taxonomy): Eukaryota > Metazoa > Chordata > Mammalia > Carnivora > Mustelidae > Lontra > Lontra canadensis. Next base: position 784,908 of record NW_022631056.1, on the reverse strand, counting down.
TTGGAAAAAGTACTTTCCTGTTTTAAAAATTTTCCTCTTTAAATTTTATGCAATGTTATATAACATAAAGGATATATAGAAAAATAAAAGACTGTGAACTAGCCTCTTGTGTATCAATAATACGACTGAATTAACCATTCAGAGCAATAGTTTAAGTCTGTTTAATTACTGTAAATTATGATGGAATTCTTAACTTATAGCAATAATATATAATATATAAATCACCAAAGAGTCAGTAAATAAACACTTGTCAAAACCAGAATATTTTCTGATATTATTAAATATTTTTACCCCTAATGATCCCATTAGGTATCAAAGATTAGAAGTCTGAGACTATAAGGGAGAATTTACTTTCTTTTTATTCTTATCCAACGGTATTTTAGAAATTTCCATAATAAAGAAAATGTGATGGATTATATTAGCAGAGAGTCCTGTTCCCCAGCCCCATTTCTTGAGTTGGGCCAAGAAAGAATGCAGAGCCAAACTCTTAAGCGAGCAAGCATCAAAGTGAAAGTACTCTTAAGGTTGGGGAGTGGGCAGTTGTCAAGGTTGTCTTTTCTTTTTATGTTTACAAAGTTCTGAGTCATTGCTAAGGTGGTCTCTGACTGAGGTTGCTTTCAATCATCTAACAAACTCATCCTACCTGTCAGGAGCAGGAGTTTTTGGCTCCCTAGGGTCTTACGCAGCCTTCCCCTTCAGGGAGGGAGGTGAAAACCACAATGTAAATGTATTATTATGAAGTTATAGGTTACTATAGGACAGGAGTTATAGGGAAGAATGTATGCTAACCTACTGGGGTCTTTTCCTGCTGTTTGGAACTTGGTTCCTGTTGGGTCCATGGTCAAAAGAACGAGACTGATACAAAGCAAAGGTCAAGCAAAGCTTTATTTCGCCAAGCATCCAGAATCAAACTGACCGGTTAGGGCCATCTCTTGCAAAGAGGCAACCTCTCTCTGCCTTACAGACTAGCTTTTAAGGGCAAAGGCCATGTGGTTGGGCCTGGCCATGCACAGGTGGCCAATGAAATTGTAACACACAGATAAAGCTGCACAGTCCTGCTAGGTCACACATAAGTGACCAATTGAATTATACTTTACCCTAGTAGATATTTGAACTAGCTTATCACCTTGGTCAGAATTGGCGCCCAAAAGGCGGGACCCACACTCCTTGGTAGCTAGGGAGACAGTATGCGTGCTCTACTGATTGGATACCTCCACCTAGCCTGACCCGCCCTTGTATTTGGGCTTTGTTAGCTGGGACTGGTTTCCTGGGCTTGCTTTTAAGTAAGTCCCCTGGGGGGGGTGTCAGTTTAAGTTTTACTGCATAAACAACAAAATGACTGTTTAATCCAAGATGGAATAGCTCTGGCTAAACAGGCCCTTACAGTTCCCACCCATTTTTATCATTTCCAAATCACCTATTCCCTGCTCATATCCAGCTAAAGTGCATACTCCATTAGGTAGATAGATGATAGATGATAGATAGATAGACAGACAGATGGATCACCTACAAATATCTAAGGACATTTTTCTTTATCTTTCCTCTCAAATAATTAGTGTGAATAGTTAATATAGTTTCTTCCTTTTATTCAATCTGTATTTTTTTTTTCCTCAGAATTTTCTAAGTACACTTAAAGGGCATAATATTATATTTGCAAGGGTATAGAGAAGCACACATTTATTTTACAACCTATTCCTTTCTATTTCTGATTATAAGAGAAGGCAGAATTATCCCACCGTGTGAATCAGATCCTGGCTCTGAACTCAACCATTCTCTGGATGGCAGTGTCCTGGATAGGTAGAGATTGGTCTTTGTAATTTTTCTCTAACACTTGGTTAATAAGTGCAGAAGTGAACACTACCATTTGTGAAAGCAAGAATGAAAATTTCAAGAAATCTATAGAGGACACAAGATACTGCAATGATGAAAATATTTTACATTTTATGGAATAAATCAGTAAAGTAAAAGACACCATCAACATACTATCTGGCATTGTGCAGATGAATGACATTAAGGACAATTAGTGTCTAGATTTCATTCATGACATTCATGAGTTCTGTTCTTCAAACTGGGTTGCACCAAGGGATTACCGAGGAAGCAGTGTCTCTAATTCATATTGCAAGTTACTTATGACCAGTATCTCTTGCTTTCACTTTTTTTTTTTTTTTTTTTTTTTTCATCACACCCAGTGGTTTTCAATAAAAGTGTAGGTGGCCAGAGCATGTGTCTTTTTAACAGTGGAAACAGTTAAGAAACATAAAGAGTTCCATTTAAGTTAGATATGAATTAAGTAAACACCCAGTTACAAGTAAAACTAGTTCCCTGTACTGAACACATTTTGAAACACAGTATGGTCTGCCCCTTTATGAAGGTACATGTAGTTTTACTAGGATAAATGAGTGTGCAATCTCTGTGTCAAAGTCTTCTGTCACAACAACACACACACACACACACACACTCACACACCTTAGCTTGATTTCTATTTCCCCTATAAGACTTAGTTCAAGTATCATTTCTAGCAAGCTTTTCCCAATTTTACCTGCCTTGTTATCTGACTTCTTCACCTTGAGATCTCATACCATTAGAAAATTTTATCTCTGTAAAATTTGAAAGGACTCACCAAATTCCATTCAGTATGCTCACATGAAGGTCTTATTTTAAAGGAAAGAGGAATGTGCAGCAACAGGAAAAGAATGCAGGGAAACATCAATGAGGCCTCCAGGACACAGTCCCCCTGCAGGAGTTCCTCCAGGGCCCTGTTTGCACACAAAGATGCTCTTTGCCTTGAACCACCACTATCTGAGTGAGGAATCTCTGAGAAGCTCTTAGCTCTCAGTGGGGGTCCTTAAGTAATTAAAGCAGGTTTTACCAATTGGTTAGTCCAGGTACAAACTATTAGTGTAGAAATGTTTGCGGATTCCTAGGGGAGTTTCTGGTTCATCATAAATTCCAAAGCCTTTATCTTTGTCCAAAGTCAAATAACAGACATCCAAGCATCCCCAAAGGTATTTTCGAACTTTTTCTGCAGAGCTATTAACCAACTCCATCACTACAACCTCTCCCTCAGTGTACGTTTCACACTAATTTGAAATTATCTATGTGTGAAATTTTTTCAAACTAGACCGTTAATGCTTCAAGAACAAAGGTAATATTTTATAGCATCAAGAAATACCTTAGAGTTTTGGATATAAAAAGCAGTTAACTTTTAGAATAATGTCTTCAGTTTTTAATTATTTTATACTAAAGTAACATTACCCCAATCACAGAAGATATTTTAATTCAATAATTATCATGGCTTACCTTTTTTTCTCTTTAAAGAATAATCCAAAATAAATCAAATTATTCTAGTATTACCTTGAGGACATTATACTACCCATTATACGACCAATCTACTAATCCAATTTCAGTTATCTTGCATGTATTTTAACAGACTTATTGAGTTTTATATGTGTATATATATATATATATATTTCTATATAATACATAAAATGTATTTAAAATGTCATATATATACATATACATATGTACATATATGTATGTGTGTGTGTATATATATATATATATATATATATATATATATATATGAATGCCAGGTATCTAATATGAACCAATCACCACAATCAAGATAATAAATTTAAGTGAATAGACCTATTACCCACAAAAGTTCCAAGAATTTATGTAAAAGTAATCTTGCAGGGGCACTGAGTAGCTCCATCTTAATCAAGAGGTCTTAATCAGGTCTTAATCAGGTCTTAATCAAGGTCTTAACCAAGACCTGATCAAGACCTGAGATCAAGCCCCTCACCAGATTCTCCGCTGGGCATGGAGCCTGCTTAAGATTCTCTCTCCCTTACTCTCTACCCCCCTGCCCAGCTCCCCCTCTCTCTCTTTCTTTAAAAATAAAATAAAATAAAAGTAAAATAAAAATACAAAATAAAAGTAGTCATCCAGTATATACTCTTCTAAGTGACTTTTTTCAATCAACAAAATTATTTGGAGACTCACCATGTTGTTTCTTGCAAATAATACTTCATTTCTTTGTATTGCTTAGGAACATTCAGTTTTAGGAATATTTCATGAATTGCTTATCTATTCACGCAAATGACTATTTGGGATCTTCCAAGTTTTTGGCTTACAAATAAAACTGCTATAAAACATTTGTATATATGAGACTTCTCGTGGGTATATTTTGTTTCTCTTGGGCTAATACCTACAAGAGTATGACTAGATCATGTGCTATGTATATGTTTAAACTTCTTTTAAAACATCCACCAAATCATTTTCCAACGTGGTTGGGCATTTTATATCCCCCAAAGCAGTGTATTGGCCTTTCAGTTGCTCCACATTCTTAGCAAAATTTCCTATGGCCCTTTTAGGATTAGACATTTATTAAGTGTTTACTAGTTTCACATTTGAAGATTTAGTTTGCATTCCTCTAAGGACTAAGGAAAGTCAAGCATCTTTTCGTATGCTTGTTTACCTTGTATCAGTTTTCTTTTAAAATCTTTAATCAGCTTGCTTTACTGGATTATTTTCTTCTAATGGAGATTTCAATTGCATTGACCCTAATCTTTCAGGGGAAATACTCACTCTTTCAGTGTCAAGTATATGGTTAGCTGTTGGCTTTTCAGAGATGCTCTTTATCAGGTTGAGAAGCGACCTTTTCCTAGATTGGTAAGAAATTTCATCAATAATGATTTCTGGTTTTTCCAAAGAGTTCTTTTCTGAATCCAAGATAATAACATAGTTTCCATTTTTTAAATTGATTAATTTGGTGAAATACATCTTTTGATTCTAGAATGTTAACTAACCTTCTATTTCCATGTGGCCATAATGTGCTATTCTTTTATATAACATGGGATTTAATTTCCAAAATCTTTGTTAAGAATTTTTGCATCTGTGTTCTACAAGATATTATTCTGCAGTTTTGTTCCTTTCCTTTCCTTTCCTTTCCTTTCCTTTCCTTTCCTTTCCTTTCCTTTCCTTTCCTTTCCTTTCCTTTCCTTTCCTTTTCTTCTTCTTTTTTATTTTCCCCCAGTTTTTTCTCTTGTTATGCCTTTCTCTGATTTTGATACCAGAATATTATTGGCCTCATTGAATGAATTGGAAAGAACTTTCTTTACATTGTGAAAGTTTGTGCTAGGTTTAATTTTCTTTATTAAATATTTAATAAAATTCATCATTGAACCCATCTGGCTCTAGAGTTTACATAGCAGGAAGATTTTACACTGCTATTTCAGTCTTAATAGATAAAGGTTATCCACTTCAAGTTATCTATTTTTTCTTAATTGAAATTTGGTGGTTTATACCTTTCAAAGAATTTGTCCATGTCATCTAAGTCGCTGAGTTTATTGGCATAAAACGATTCACAGTATCCTCTATTATCCTGCTAATATCTTTAGAGTCTGTAGCCATCTTGACTTTTCAGGTCCAATATTGGCAACTTGTATTCGTTCTCTATCTTCTCCTCTTTATCTTTCTTTCTCTGTCTTTTGTTCTCTCACTTTTTTCCTTTGTCCCTCACTTCTCTCTCCTGATCAGTGTGGCTAGTATTTTACTAATTCTATTGGTCTCTTAAACTGATTCACTTTAGTTTTCCATTTGTTTTCCTTTTTTCTATTTTATCAATTTCCAATCTGATCTTTATTTCTTCTTGCTTATTTTAATTTGATCTTCTTCTCTATTTTATTTAAGTAAAATCTGAAATTTGAAATCTGTCTTCTCTTCTAATGCGTATATTAAATGCTTGAAAATGCCCTATTTGTACTGTTTCAACTCTATTACACAACTTTTAGTATGTTTTTTATATTTGCCATTCAATTCAAAATGCTTTGCAATTTCCTTTATGATTTCTTATTTGCACTATGGGTTAATTTAGAATTGTGTTATTTTGTTTTCAAATATGTGGGGATTTTCCAAATATTGTTCCACCATAGTTTCTAGTTTGGTTCTAATGTAGTTAAAGAAACCACTTTCTATGATTTAGATCTTTTCAAATGTATTTCCAGTGCAGTAGAAAAGAATGTGTGATCTGCTGGTTTGATTAGAGTTTTAATAATAAGTAGCCAAGTTAGGGTCAATTGATAGTGTTGAACAAGTCTTCTTTATCCTTCTTAACTTCTTGTCTTCTTGCTCTATTAATTATTGGAAAGGGCTGTTTAATTGCTAATATAATTATAGATTTATCTATTTCTCCTTGCAGTTCTATTAGTTTCTGCTTCATGTGATTTGAATTTCTGTTATTATATGCATAAAAGTTTAGAGTTATGTCCTCTTGATGAATTGACATCTTGATCATTAGGACATTAAGCAGTATATATTCAGTTTAGTGTTTTGTTTTTTTTTTTTTTAATTTCTCAGTTCTGACAGTCCTTGGCTTTGTATCAGAGAGTTTGCATAATTTATATTAAATGTCTTATTGATTTAGTTGCTATTTGCTTTCTATATATCTTATCTGTTCTTTGTTCATTTCTTCTATTTATGATTCCTTTAGATTTTTGGAGTATTTTGTATCAATCAATTAGTTTTCTATCTTGGCTCCTTAACTATAAATCATTGCTATGTTATCTGAGTAGCTGATTTTCACAGTCCTTCATCAAACAATGTTGTATTATTCACACATTGAATAACAGTATTCCCTTTCAGCTTTTGTGTAATTGTCATCATGTGTTTTACATCTATATAAATTATAAATCCTGTATTAGTTTTCCATCTGTGGTAACAAATTACCACAGTGCTTGAACAACACAGATTTATTACTTCATAGTTTCTGTAGATCAGAAATCCAAGCAGGCTCAGGTTGTCACAGGTCCACAATCAAGGTATTTGTGGGATTGTGCTCCTTGCTATCTATTCTGAGGAAGAATCTTTTCTAGTATTCAGTTTATTGAAAGGATTTGTCCTCTTTTTGTTGTAGAACTGAGGTTCTATCCTTGCTAGATATCACCCAGAGGTAGCTGTCCTAGGCTTTGAGGGACATCTCTGGTCCTTAAATATGGCCGCCTTCCTGCAGTGCCAACAATGGTATAGTCAATCCTTCTCATACTTGGGGTATTCTGGCTTTCCCTTTTGCTGCATCTCCTTCTCCCTTCTGTTTTGTATTTAAACTAGAGAGAGTTCTCTGTTTTTAAGGGTCCATGCAGTTGGTCTTACCTGGATTATCTAGGATACATTAGGATACTTTTCTCATTTTAATGTTTATGATCTTAATTATTATCTGCAAATTTCCTTTGCAATTTAACATATTTATAAATGGCTGAGTTTATGGCATTGATGGAATTGATGGCATTGACATCTTTACAGAGGAGAGGGACATTATTCTCTATTATTCTCTACTGCCACTTCTCTCTCTCTCTCTCTCTATCTCTCGCTCTATCTGTATTTGTTTAAATTGTCAGTGAGCTTTTAAGGAGACTTTAATAAGGAAAGCAAATCTTTTATATGTGAACATATTGTTACCATTTCTAGATTTCTTCATTATTTTGTGTATATCCATATTTCCTCTGGTATCACTTCCCAAATGCCTGAATGACTTCCTTTAGCATTTCTCACAGGGCAGGTCTGCTAGCGATGATTCACTTCACCTGCTGTATACCTGAGAAAATTCTTCATTTTGCCTTCATATTTGAAATAAAATTGTTGAATACAGAATTCTAAATTGAAAGTTTTTTTGTGAGGGTTTTTTGTTTGTTTGTTTTTCCTTGTGGTAACTTAAAAATTCTCAGCCATTATATTTGGCCAGGATTACTTCAAATGAAAAGTCTACTCTTATCTTTATTTTGTGCTACTGTACTTTAAGTGTCCCACCCACCCAGTTCTCCTAGATTCTTGAATATTTTTTCTCTTTTTCACTTGTTTTAGGCAATTTGGATATGATATACCTTGGTGTGGTTTTCTTCATTATTCTTGTACTTAGATTTTTTTTTTTTTTGGACACACTTGGATTATAATCCTTATCAAATTTGGAAATCTTTCAGCCAATAGGTCTTCACATACCACTTTCTGTCTCACACTCCTTTGGAACTCCAAGTTCACATAGACTAGGCCACTTGAACTTACCCACATCTCTCAGATGTTCATTTCCTTTTAGTCTTTTTTTTTTTTTTCCCTCAATGTATCACTTTTTGGATAGTTTTTGTTACTTCTTTCAAGTTATCTTTTCTTCTGCAATGTTTAATCTACTACTAATCCAGTATTGTGTATTGTGCTTTTAGATACTGTAGTTTGAAGATGTATAAATTTGATTTTTTAAATATCTTCTATGTCTGTATCATGATCAGTCTTTGCTCTAGATTCTTGAACATATGGAATGTAGTTATAGTAACTGTAATATTCTTGTCTGCCAATTCTATCATCTGTGCCATTTCTGGGTCACTTATGGTTGAATTTTTTTTTTTTTCTCCTCATCAGGTCTCATATTTCCTGCTTCTTTTCATGGTGAATACTTTTAAATTAGATGCCAAAATTTGTGGATTTTACTCCCTTACTGTGCTGAATATTTTTGTATTTATTTTAGGTCTTTTTCAGGAATCCAGATGAATTACTTGGATACAGTTTCATCCTTTCAGTTCACACTTTTAAGTTTCGTTAAAAGTGTGTGTGGGGGGGGGGGGGGTACAAAATAGTCCAGAGCTAATGTTGCCCCACTCTTGAGGTAAAATGTTTCTAAATTCCTTATTTGACATATTTTACAAGGTGCTTTGTGGTTTTTTGTTTTATTTTGTTTTTAGTTTTTTGTTAATTCTGGCTCATGGGAATAAAACCCATCTGTGTCTCTGTTTGAGCTTTGCAAATTGTTTCTCCTGAATCTTTTAGGAAGTTCTTTCCCTGGCCTCAGTTGTTTCCTTTCATGCAGCAATACTCATCTGGAAGACCCCAGGGAAACTCACTGCAGATCTCAGAAGTTTTCACTGTGTACCTATCTCCTGTCTGGGACTCTGTTCTGTGTGCTTTGCTTCCCCTGACTGCCTTTCCTGCCTCAATTCAGGGAGACTTCTAGACTCCAGCTGGGCCCCTCCTCACTCTACTGCAGCCTAGAAACTCTCTCTAGACAATTGGCTAGGGTAGTAGTAGGACACACTCATTTCCTTTTATTTTTCAGAGATCACTGTTGACTGCTTTGTTGACTGATTCAGAATATCTTGAAAACTGTTGTTTTGTACAGTATGTTTGATTTCTTGTTTCTTTCTTTTACTCAGTAGGATAAATCGGGTGCCTCTTTCTACATCTTGGCTGGAAGCTGACATTCTGCTGTACAATATTTCAACATAGTAAACAAAATTCTGCAGAGACTGATAAGGATTGGAATAATGTTAGCAATATGTTTTGCTTAAGGTGATGTTGCTCACTCATACCTAAATCCTGACCTCCAAATACCACAGTCTCCTATTCTGTACTGAATTCAAAATCATTTTGTATCTACCTATCTGTGTCTAAATTTCACTTTTGCCTATATTGTCCACACATTTTGTTTTGAAGTTAATTGGGTTTTCTTAATTAATTAATTTAATTATACTCCAGTGTTGACACTGGACTGTTGATCGCAGCATATCACAAAGAGGCTCTGAAAGAGCCAAAGCCATGGACTGAAACATGGCCAACATTCTAGGCCAGCAGGTCCATGGCTCATAAACAAGGAAGACTATAGGAGCTGTGAAATCTACAGTTCACGATAGATAAAAACAAGCAGCAAGAAATAAAGGGATTTTCAGAATTCATTGGGTAGATCAGAGTAATGAGTTAAAGAAAGGAGCGAGTTTAAACGGTAAGGTAGAAACAAGCTCACCTTAAACAGGAGTCGAGACTCCCACAGAGTGGGAAATTTCTGAGACTTTCCTGCTTCTGAACAATGAGAAACTAACTTCTCCAGGAATCATGGACTGTTTTAGTATGTCACCTTATTGAATCTGGTGGACAATCGTTATACATCTAATTATAAATTAAATAATACCATTATTTATATTATACAATGATAGTATTTTAATACAATTATAATTTTTTAAAACCTCACCATGTAATTTTTTTAAGTTTGCATGTTTAATTTATATTAACATAGAGTAAAATTCAGTTTTTTTAAAATTTTCACTGATTAGTTTGATGAATTTTAATGTATGCATAGATTCATGTAACCACCACCATCACAATCAGTAAACAGACTTATTCCACCATCCTCAAACACTTTTGTTTTTCCTTTTGAAGTTACATCTTCCTACAACCTCTAAGCCTCACACAATCACTACTTCTTTCCTTCACTATAATTTTGTCTTTTCAAGAATGTCATATAAATTGAATCATCTAAAATCTAATGTTATCTAGGGTAAATGCCTAGGAGATGGGTTTCAGGGACATGAGGCAAGTGTGTATGAGAAACTGCCGAATCATTTTCTACAATGGCTGTATAATTTTGAATCCTTTCTAATAATGTATAGGAAGTCATGTTGTTTCTCATTCTTACCACTGCTTGATTTTGCCAGTTTTTTAATTTTTTTTTTTTTTTAAAGCTACACATCAAAATAGGTGGATAGTGAAATCTCTGTAGTTTTAATGTGCATTTCTGCAGTGTGTTGCCATGGCCACTGATAGTGCACACCTTTTCATGTGCTTGTTTCTCATTCCTGTATCCCTATGTCCTCTTCAATGAAATGTCTCTTTGCAGTGTCTGGACTGGATTTATTTTTATTGGATTATTATTTTTTTATTGGATTGGATTGGATTATTGGATTATTTATTTTTTATTTTTTTTTCCATTACAGTGTTAGGGTTCCTTACAAATTCTATAAGTGCAGTTTTGCTTTCCAAACAGCCTCTTTAGTGATGTCTGTTCACTTCTTTTCACTTCTTTTTCTTATTGTTGAATTTAGATTTTCTTTATACAATTCCTTGCTCAGAGATGTGATTTGCAAGCACTCTCCCCCATGCTGTGGCTTATCTTTCACCCTCTTAACAGTGTAATTCAGAAAGCAAAGCCTTTTAACTTTACTTTTAAGGAAGTCTGAGTACTAATCTTTTTCTTTTATGGACCATTCTTTGGTGTCATTTCTAAGAACTCTTCACTTATCCCCAAGTCACAAAGATTTTTCTCCCAAATTTTCATGTAAAAGTTTTATACTTTCACATTTTCAGTTTAGGTCTTTGATTCATTTGGGGCTCAAGTTTTGTATGAGGGATAAATTCTGTCCTCAGTTTCATGTATTTGCATATGGATATCTAGTTACTTAAAAATAATTGCTAAAACACTATTATTTCTCCATTGAAATGCCTTTGCACTTTGTAAACTAAAATTTTAAAACTTTGGCCGTATAGTAGGAGTCTATTTCTATCTCTCTCTCCTGTTCCACTGATCTATGTGCCTATCCCTATGCCATATTCCCCAGCTGCATAGCTTTATCCAGGCCTTAAAATCAGAAAGTATGATTTCTATAACTTTGTTCTTCTTTAACAAGAACGTTTTGTAAATTCTAGTTTCTTTGCCTTCCACTAAACTTTAAAATCATTCTGTCTACAAAATTATATACTCCTGGGATTTTTTTATTTTTTTCTCCTGGGATTTTAACTAGAATTGTATAGTCTTGATAACAATTTTGTAGTATCTGACATTTTTTTCAATGTTGAGTCTACAAATATGTGAACGGGGTTTGTCTCTTCATTTATTAAGGGTTTTTATTTTTTCATTTCTTTTTTTTTAAAGATTTTATTTACTTATTTGACACAGAGAGAGAGATCACAAATAGGCAGAGAGGCAGGCAGAGAGAGAGGGAAGCAGGCTCCCTGCTGAGCAGAGAGCCCAATGTGGGACTGGATCCCAGGACCCTGAGATCATGACCTGAGCTGAAGGCAGAGGCTTTAACCCACTGAGGCACCCAGGTGCCCTTTTTTTTCATTTCTTTACTTTGTTTGTAATTTTTAGTGTTCAGAGGCCATACATGAACTTTGATTAATACCTAAGTGTTATATTTTGGATCTATTGTATATGGTTTTATATTTTTAATATAACATTAAATATAATATAAATAGTTATAAATATAAATATGTATTTATATATATTTAATTGTTCATTGCAAGTATGTATTCAGAAATATGATTTGTTCTGTATTTTTCTCATATCTCATGACTGTTAGGTGCATTTATTAGCTCTAGCAATGTTTATAGATATTTGGATGTGCAGTGAAGACATCAGTGCATCTGCAAATTGGAAGAAGATAATTTTTTCCTTTCTAGTTCCTTGGTTTTTATTCTCATTTGTTGCTTAGTACTGGGTTGGCCTTCAGAATGATGTTAAATAGGACTGTTGAGTGGGGACTTCCTTACTTACTCCCAAGCTTGGAAATAAAGTATTCATTCTTTTACCTGAACATCACATGGATTTGATTTGTTTTCAGTGTGCGCTGTTTTCCATTCTTCTATTTCTTCTTCCCTGCCTTCTTTTGGATTATGTGAACATTATTTAGCATTCTATTTTATTTATTGTGTTTTTGGCTGTATCTATTCTATTTTTTTGCTCACTGCTATTGTGATTGCAATGTACCTATTAATTTGGGAACCAATATTTTACTGTCTCAGTTGAAATGTAGAAACTATAGCACCATCTAGGTCCTTACATCCCTTTTTTCTTTGTCTTAGTTGTCTTTTGTTTTATATCTGTATTAATTGAAAATCCCTGTACTCAACATTAAAGTTCTATTTCAGTCATAAAACATACTTTTACAAAGATATTTACCATTACTCTTGCTCTTTCTTCATCTGTGAAGTTTCCTCTGATAAAATTTCTCTTTTGACTGAAGAGTTCCCTTTTCCAGTTCTTTCAGGATCAAGTCTTCTGCCAGAAGTTTTATTAATGATAATGATATGTGAATGATAATGTTTTCATTTTACCCTCATTTCTGAAGGATATTTTTGCTATACATAGAAATTTATTTTGACATATCTCTCTTTATGGCACTTTAAAAATATTGTTTCACCTCTTTTTGGCTTCTATGATTTCTGATAAGAAACCTACATTTATTTGAATTATTATTTTCCTTTAACTGATACTTTTTTTTTTGTATTTATATGGCTTTAGCTTTTAGTCATTTGATTATGATGTTGACATTTTTATTTTCCCAAACAATCTGAATTTTCCCAAATTCAGGCCACATATTGTGACCAGACTTCTGTAGATTGTGGATTAAAAATCAGTTACATTTTCAAAAACTTTGCCGTAGTTTCAGATCTGTATACCTGTACCAGTGTCCATTTCAGTGTCTGTGTGGTGGTTCAGCTCTCAGTTCAATTCTCAAAGTCTTGGTACTGTTTAAGATCAGATCTACATGTGTCTGTTGGCCATCTGGATGTCTTTGCAGAAATGTCTGTTCATGTCCTCTTACCATTTCTTGATTGGATTATTTGTTCTTTGGGTGTTGAGTTTGCTAAGTTCTTTATAGATTTTGGATACTAGCCTTTTATCTGATACATCCTTTGCAAATATCTTCTCCCATTCTGTCAGTTATCTTTTGGTTTTGTTAACTGTTTCCTTTGCTGTGCAAAAGCTTTTGATCTTGATAAAATCCCAATAGTTCATTTTTGCCCTTGCTTCCCTTGTCTTTGGCGATGTTCCTAGGAAGATGTTGCTGCGGCTGAGGTCGAAGAGGTTGCTGCCTGTGTTCTCCTCAAGGATTTTGATGGATTCCTTTCTCACATTGAGGTCCTTCATCCATTTTGAGTCTATTTTCGTGTGTGGTGTAAGGAGATGATCCAATTTCATTTTTCTGCATGTGGCTGTCCAATTTTCCCAACACCATTTATTGAAGAGGCTGTCTTTTTTCCATTGGACATTCTTTCCTGCTTTGTCGAAGATTAGTTGGCCATGGAGTTGAGGGTCTATTTCTGGGCTCTCTATTCTGTTCCATTGATCTATGTGTCTGTTTTTGTGCCAGTACCATGCTGTCTTGATGATGACAGCTTTGTAATAGAGCTTGAAGTCCGGAATTGTGATGCCACTAACTTTGGCTTTCTTTTTCAATATTCCTTTGGCTATTCGAGGTCTTTTCTGGTTCCATATAAATTTTAGGATTATTTGTTCCATTTCTTTGAAAAAAATGGATGGGATTTTGATAGGAATTGCATTAAATGTGTAGATTGCTTAGGTAGCATAGACATTTTCACAATATTGATTCTTCCAGTCCAGGAGCATGGAACATTTTTCCATTTCTTTGTGTCTTCCTCAATTTCTTTCATGAGTACTCTATAGTTTTCTGTGTATAGATTCTTAGCCTCTTTGGTTAGGTTTATTCCTAGGTATCCATATCACTCAGCATCAGGGAAATACAAGTCAAAACCACAATGAGATATCACCTCACACCAGTCAAAATGGGTAAAATTAACAAGTCAGGAAATGACAGATGCTGGCGAGGATGCGGAGAAAGGGGAACCGTCCTACACTGTTGGTGGGAATGCAAGCTGGTGCTACCACTCTGGAAAACAGCATGGAGATTCCTCAAAATGTTGAAAATAGAACTACCCTATGACCCAGCAATTTCACTCCTGGGTATTTACCCTAAAGATACAAACGTAGTGATCCGAAAGGGCACGTGCACCCGAATGTTTATAGCAGCAATGTCTACAATAGCCAAACTATGGAAAGAACCTAGATGTCCATCAACAGACGAATGGATAAAGAAGATGTGGTATATATACACAATGGAATACCATGCAGCCATCAAAAGAAATGAAATCTTGCCATTTGCGATGAGGTGGATGGAACTAGAGGGTATCATGCTTAGCAAAATAAGTCAATCGGAGAAAGACAACTATCATATGATCTCCCCGATATGAGGGAGAGGAGATGCAACATGGGGGGTTAAGGGGGTAGGAAAAGAATAAATGAAACAAGATGAGATTTGGAGGGAGACAAACCATAAGTGACTCTTAATCTCACAAAACAAACTGAGGGTTGATGGGGGGAGTGGGGTTGGGAGAGGGGGGTTGGGGTTATGGACATTGGGGAGGGTATGTGCTATGGTGAGTGCTGTGAAGTGTGTAAACCTGGCGATTCACAGACCTGTACCCCTGGGGATAAAAATATATTATATGTTTATAAAAAATAAATTAAAAAAAAAATCAGATCTACAAATGCACGGCTCAGGGCTGAGCCCAAGATTTCATGAATAACTTGATACAGTTGCTTTCCTAAGTTCTTTCTACCCTGTGATGCCTCCCATACTTCCTGTTCTGCAAGTCTCCAATTTACTACAGTCCCTTATAGTAAAACTGAGGCTTTGAAAAATAAAAATAAAAAATAAAAATAAAAAATAAAAACTGGGCTTTTATCTGTTCCTCACTGTCACAGATGTGCCTTTATTGAGGGCCCACTAGCTGGAGGAAAGACAAGGAGGGAAGCAATGGGATTAACTTTGCCCTCTTGAGACCACTGCTCTCCTGACTGATGAGGAAGAACATCTTCTCTCAGAAATTCAGGCACTTGTAGGCTCTCACTGCTGTGCCAGGGGAGCTCTTCTCCCTGAGACTGAACTGAAAGGCTTCTCTGGATCTCTGTCAGGTCATGTTAATTATTTTTAGAGTTCCTAGCTGCCTTCAGTCCAACCAAGGTGTTCTGAAGAAAAATATATATATATTTTTTTCACAGGTTTTCTTATACTATTTCAAATTCTGGTATTTTTCTAGTAATAATATGCCTGCTACTATTTACGTTTCAGAATCCTCAAAGAGATTATCCATGTATCTTCTCCTAGTGTTAGGGAAGAATTAAGTGACACAGACAGGATGCTTTGGGGTTACTTTCATTATACCAAAACTGGAAATCTGCAATATTATTTTTAAACTTGTTGACATGTATATGATCAGGAGTTTTTGTTCTTTTTTTAAACTCAAAATGAATATCTTTTCAATAATGAGATAACTGAAATGATTTACAGCAGCTCGCTTGATTGATACTCAATCTGTCATCCTAGTGTGCCTCTGAATGTTTAGCTCAGACATTAGGATAGCTCAGCCTACTTACTAACTTTTGACAGGAGTGTATTTAAGACCATATGTATCTACTTTAGTAAGCGGGACAACTTTAAAGGACTTTGTAGGGGATAAAAGGAAAAGAGGCTGCAACTCTTCTTTCTTTCTGTCAGTCTATCACAGATGAAAATTATATTGGTCTAATAAAATTTGTTCTTTTTAAAAATATGTAATAGTAACTTCCCAAAATTATGAGCTATTTGATCATTTGATGATTTGTTCTGATATCTATACAGAAATCATAGTAAACCGAACAGTTTTTAGTACCAGGGTAACCTTTTCCTCCCAACATTTTTGTTATCATCAGCATTACCTTCATTTCTGGTATATAAATGAACCAAAGAAGAACCTCCTTCTCCTATATTAGTCCTCATGTTGTTTTTTTCTTCCTAGCATGGAAAGATGGAATCCTTCCACAATTAACTCAAAACCTCATTAGCACCAAATTCAAATTTTTGCACATCTCTTGTTTTAAATATAGCCAAAATATGCATATCTTAACCATTTAGAATCCACCTGCTTTGCACAGCTTGCAGAAGTACACCCACCTTCTGCTAACTGTAGAGGAGACAAACTATGGGCCAGCCCAAGGGACTGCTGCCCTCTGGAGTTCTGCTGTGCTGCTGACTGAAGTCACCTAGACACAGAAGCCTCTTTCCCAAATCCGCCTCTCCCAGGAGTTTCCTTGCCCCCTGGAAGGTGCCCCTTACCATACCTACTGTCTCTGGAAGGTCTCCTGCTAGGAAGAATTCACCCTCTTATGCAACCTGTCCAAACACCACCCAAATAAATACTATTGTCTAGGGCATGCCACCATGATCAGTCCTAAAGTCCTCCAGCTAATCACATTTCCCAACAGATTCACTTCTCCAGAATTTCTCAGATGTGATCCTTCTGGAGCACCTGGGAGGCTCCGTCAGTGCCTTCAGCTCAGGCCATGATCTCCGGGTCCTGGGATGGTGCCCCCATGCCTCCACTGCCCTTGGACTCCCTGCTCAGCAGGGGGTCTGCTTCTCTTTCTCTCTCTGCCCCTCCCTTCTGCTCCTTCTCTCTCAAATAAATAAATAAATAATCTTAAAAAAGTGATCATTACTAACTTTCTAAGAATGTGTTCAGAACCCTTAAACGTTAAGATTAATTTTAAACATACACTATGGCTTTAATTTTAAATTACTTTTCTTGGCAGTTTTATAAGACTTCTTTTTAAAGGCTAATTTGAATTAACAAGTTGTTTTCTACCTCATTTTGTACCTCAGGTGACATCAAAAGTTTTTGCCTTAGAACTCCTCATATTTGTAAAATTATTGGGGATTCCTCAAGGTTTTGTTTATGTGGGTTATGCCTATTTATATATATCATATATATTTCATATTAGGTGTTGAAATGAGAAGTTTTTAAATATTTGATTAATTTATTTAAATTTTAAAATATTACTTTAGGGGTGCTTGGGTGGCTCAGTCAGTTAAGCGGCTACCTTCGGCTCAGGTCATGATCCCAGAGTCCTGGGATCGAGCCCCACATTGGGCTCTCTGCTAGCAGAGAACCTGCTTTTCCCTTTCCCTCTGCCTACTGTTCCATCTACTTGTACTCTCTATCTCTGTGTCAAATAAATAAAGCCTTTAAAAAATTATATGAAATGTTACCTTATTAATTGTTAAAAATAATAAGTATGCTAATCCAAGTAACATGTTAAAGAAAATAATGACATTTTGAAAAATATAGTAAAACAGTGGCTACTTTTTACATTAAAAAGTACTGTTGCAATATAGTTGACAATGTCATATTTGTTTTAGGTGTATACCTTAGTGATTTGATAATTCTGTACATTACTCAGTGTTCACCAAGATAAGTATAGGTCACCATCTGTCACCATAATTACATAATTATTACATAATTACATAATTACAATATTAGACTACTTTCCCTGCTCTACTTTTTATCTCTGTGACTTATTTATTTTATAACTAGAAGTTTGTACCTCTTAATTCCCTTTATCTATTTTACCCAGCTCCCTACCCATGTTCCCTCTGGCAATCGCTAGTTTATTCTCTATATTTTAAGAGGGTAAGCTTTGTTTGTTTACTTCCTTGTTTGTTTATCTGTTTTTTTAATATATTTTACATATAAGTGTAATTATATGACCTGTGTCTTCTTAGTCTGACTTACTTCATTTAGCATAATACATAATATCCATAGTTGAATGGGTCTATCCATTCAACTATTGATGGACACTTGGGTAGTTTCCGTATCTTGCCTATTGTAAATAATGCTACAATAAACAAAAGTATGCATATATATTTTTTTGAATTGGTGTTTTCATTTTCTTTGAGTAAACACTCAGTGGTGAAATTACGGGATTATATAATATTTCTATTTTTAATTTTTTGAGTTAACTCCATACTGTTTTCCATGGTGGGTGCACCGATTTACTTTCTGACCAACAGTACCTGAGGGTTTCCTTTTCTCTATATTTTCACCAACACTTGTTATTTCTTGTCTTTTTGACACTAGCCATTCTGACTGGTGTGAGGTGATACATTGTGATTTTGATGAACATTATGGTTTTGATTTCCCCAATGATTAGTGATGTTTAGCATCTTTTCATGTGTCTGCTGGCCAACTGTATGTCTTCTTTAGAAAAATGTCAATCCTGGTCCTCTGTCCATTTTTGAATCAGATCGTTTGGATTTTTGGTGTTGAATTGTGTAAGTTTTTTATATATTTTGGATATTAACCTCTTATTGGATATATCATTTACAAATATATGAATATGTCTCCTTAGGCAAGAAAAAAAAGCAAAAATAATTACTGGGACTAGGCCAAAAATAAAAAGCTTTTAATTTTTTTTTTTTTTTCAAATTTGACAGAGAGAGAGAGATCATAAGTAGGAAGAGAGGCAGACAGAGAGAGGGGGGTGAGCAAGCTCCCTGCTGAGCAGAGCACCACACTGGGGCTTGATCCCAGAACCCTGAGACCATGACCTGAGCTGAAAGCAGAGGGTTAACCCTCTGAGCCATCCAGTTGCCCCAATAAAAAGCTTTTTTGCACAACAAAGGAAACCATCAACAAAACAGAAAAAGCAACCTTTTGTTTTATTTTTTACATTTTTGTAAGTTTCTCTAGTGTGTACTGTAACAGAAGACAGGGAGATTCTCATATCTGTTGCTGCATTCAGTCTTCTGTGATATATTTTTGAACCTGAGAAAAGAACTCTTATAAACAAGGAGATGATAGAATTTTTCCTCCATTACCACAGTCCAGTAATTGGGATTGTGGGAATTGTGAGAATTTTGTTGCAGGAGAAATCCATATTCACACAGATAGGTGGCTGGTAAAGGGAAAGCATCGTAAGACCCCCTGAATGGATTCTGAGGACTTCTGGGCTTCTTGAAATATACTTGGAGTACTATAGAATATTGTTAATCACAGAATGTACTCTGAAGAGCATAAAAAGGGCCATGCTTAATCATGAAAGTATCCCTCAACATGTTTAAGACTTCCAGAATTTTTTTTTTTATTTTGCCCTGAGTTATTTTCTATATGAACTTTATTCTTTTATTTAGTTATCACCTCTTACTGTCGAAACAAGGAGAAAATCAAAGTAGTGCTTTCCATGCTTCCATCTGTGATTTTTCACTTGGGTGTTCTTTAATAAGGGTTCTAATGCTTATGGACATTCAGCTATGAATTAACTTTAGGAAATTACCTGAAAATTATTTACTTCAACTTTTATTTTATTTTCTTATTTTTTTCATTTTATATATATATATATATATATATATATTTTTTTTTTTTTTTTTCTGGTTAGAAAAATAATCCATAGTTGGGGTTGAAAAGTGTGTAATGACCACTGAAGGCAATTTGCCTCTTCAGTCAAAATCATATATACGTTTACTCTTTGAGATATCAATTTTACTTCTAGATAATTAACTAGAGCATTGATTACAGTAGATAAAGATTATAATAGATAAATATTTGGATATTCTCAGGTGACGTAATACATGCCCAATAGAAGACTATTACAAAGAAGACTGTAATTTGAACAGGAGTGAAGAATTTCTCTATGTAGTAACTTGAATATATCCCTTGCATATATTATTAGTTTGAGAAAAGAAGCATGGTACAGAAAAGGGTATATTTTGTAAGAGAAGGAGGAAATATAAAAAAACTGTGTGTTATTATTTGCATAAAATTACAAGCAATTAATTAAGAGGTTAAGGAGGAAAGGGGTAAGGTACTGTCAAGAGGGGAAGGTCAAGAATTTTAATCAAAATGTATTTCACGGGTGCCTGGGTGGCTCAGTGGGTTAAGCCTCTGCCTTCGGCTCAGGTCATGATCTCAGGGTCGTGGGATCGAGCCCCACATCGGGCTCTCTGCTCAGTGGGGAGCCTGTTTCCCCTCTCTCTCTACCTGCCTCTCTGCCTACCTGTGATCTCTGTCTGTCAAATAAATAAATAAAATCTTTAAAAAAAATGTATTTCACTTTCTGTCTCGATAATTTTGACTACTCTAAGTACATAGTAAGCGGAATCATAGAGTATTTTGTCTTTCCGTGACTGGATTATTTTACTTGGTATAACATCCTCAAGGTTCATCCATGTGTAGTATATGTCAGAATTAACTTTCTTTTTAAAGCTGAAGAGTATTCCCTTTTGTGGACGTACCACAGTTTGCTTATCCTTTCATGCATTGATGGACATTTAGGTTGCTTTCACTCGTAAAATATTGTGAATAATGCTGCTGGGAACATGAACATTGCTGTACAAATACCTGTTTGAGACCTTGCTAGCAATTCGCCATGTCTCCTCTTGGAAACTCAAATCTCCAGTAGACTGCAGAGATCCAAGACAGTTACATTAGACAGATTCTGAAATTGCTGCCAGGATGGCTCTTACTCTTTTACCATCTTTTTCAAATCCACCTTTATACTAATTTCTTCTTTTTTTTTTTTCTTTTAAGATTTTATTGATTTGACAGACAGAGATCACAAGTAAGCAGAGAGGCAGGCAGAGAGAGAAGGGGAAGCAGGCTCCCTGCGGAGCAGAGAGCCCAACGCAGGGCTCGATCCCAGGACCCTGGGATCATGACCTGAGCTGAAGGCAGAGGTGCCCCTATACTAATTTCTAAGGGTCACACAGCCTTAAGAGTAAAAACAAGGAAAAGTAAGTAAGAAAGGACCGTGAATCTTAGTTTTAGTAGTCTTCTTCCAAATAGAGGATATACATGGGAATTTATTTGGTGACATATATTTTGCCCAGATCTGATTATCAATGAGTTATGCAAGAATAGCTTTCTTGGGGAGCCTGCTTCTCCCTCTCCTTCTGCCTGCCACTCCTCTCTCTCTGTCTCTCTGTCAAATAAATAAATAAAATCTTTTAAAAAATTATTTACTCCACCTCAATAGCAAATCCAGAACCAATGAGGTAGTACATATAAAAATGCTCTATAGTTTGATCAGTGACTTACAAATTCCCTGAATATCCTGGCATCAGAGCTAGTGAATACCTCTGCAGGTTTTGAATGCTATTATTCTTCAGAATAGTTCCGGAATTACTCTTCAAATTACCCTATAAATATGCAATGGTAATATTGTTCGACAAATCCACACTCTAAGTAAGAACGCACATTTCATGAGCTGAGTCACTGTATCATAAATTGTAAACATTAAGATTTGTCAGTTCTTACAAACCATCCAGCATATGCAGTTTATACTACAGAACAGAAAATTATGATAAAGAATAAATAATGTGTTTCAGTAGTAAAAATAGTAGGACAAGCACTGGAGCATGTGATTCCCCATTTTGAAATGTTTCCATTTACACAAATATAGAAATTTACCCAAATGGAGAATTTTTTTTTAAAGAGTTCATTTACATTGTAATTATCTAATGGGTTAAAATATTTATTGTTGTAATAAAAAAATAGTCATGTGCTATTGCAACTACATTTATTATAACAAAATGAAAGGCATTACATTTTGATTAAAGTTTTCTTTTCTATAATTACAAAAGAAGTAAAACAAGGTACAGAAAGTCAAATTTTAGTGTACTTAAAATGCAGAGTTAATGTCTCAAAAACAGTCCATCCTACTGTAATACTTGTAATTACTATGTTACTTTAGAGACAGCATGTCAGATCATGTCCCTTGTATCTAAATTCATAAAGTCAGAAACTTGATTTATTGTGCTTAATTGGTAAGATACATATCAATTCCTATCCCCACCATCAATGACAATAATACAGCATTAATGCTGACCTGAATGCTATTGTGGAGATATTTAATTAATGTCACACTTCTAAATGCCTGTCTGGTCATGTTGTTTAGGATGTATAAAAAACAATTCTATTAATATAATTAATTTTAGGAATATCATTTTGTCAGATTCAATTGAAAATCATTAAAGTGTGCATTAAAATAAAAATTTATGCTGTGCTTTGATATTTAGCATCTATTATGGATACTATTGATTTATTTATTGCAAATGGTACATTTCAGTAACAGTTTCAACATGTCCAAATGTGCAGCATATATGGTTTTTGCAATGTAATTAGTTAGAAATTGGGGAAGCTTAATTTTAAAATTGAATTGTTCATGAAAATCTATTTCATACTCTCTATGGCTTGAGCAGTTTCTCTTCATAAAATGTTCTATAGTTGTGTGAAGAAATTAAGTGCAGTTAATCAGAAAGAACATTATCGTTTGACACCTAATTTGAAAGCCTTGTCTTGAAGCAGTGAATGATTGCTTATAGAATTACATATGCTGATGAAGACCCAAATAGGAAATCCATTTATGCTCCAAGTAGATCTCAGTGTTGCTGTCAGTCAGGGTGGCATTGTCTGTTTTTCTGTGAGAAATATTTCATAAAAGTATACATATAAATTTGTTAAAATGTCTAGTTTCTCGTTTAGTCTTAATTGATGGGTTAAAATGGTAAAATAACACAGGTGTGTATTATTTAATTATTGTACATTGGAATGCAGGTCAGTGGTCTTAAAGTCATTTTACTGTGCAACCAAGTCCATCTTGTTGATGTAAGTACAGAAGTAAGTGATCAAGTTCTAAAGCTTAGCATTTTAAGAATGACAACAACAAAAACTAAATAGTTCTAAGGAAGTCTCAATGGTGTTGATGAAATGTTTTTTATCTCTATTTAATCTATGTTTATGTCTTTTTTCAGTGCCGCCAGCAATCACAATGCCTCAGAAATCCTTTAATGCCACAGCAGAGAGAGGAGAAGAGATGACGTTATCTTGCAGGGCCTCTGGCTCCCCTGAGCCCTCCATCTCCTGGTACAGGTAGGTGTTATACGTGTACATCCTTCTGGCTTGTATCCAGAATCAATGTCATGGAAGAAAATTTCTGATCTTATTTTATCAAGAATAAAGGCATTCTTTAAAATTTTATTAAAAGATTGTGGTGGTTTTGTTTTCAGTTAAATTGGTTAGATTAAATTGTTAAAGAGATTAACAGAGTGAATTAACCCAAGTCAAAGGCCCACTAATCAGCTGGTTATTCTTTGTATAAGGCATGTTTCTGGCCAAAGTGTGCCCAGAAGCCCATGACTAATTCAAGCACGTTAATGTTACTTCTAGAGAGTATCTAGAAATAGGAATGCTAGTATTAATAGCATCACCACTGTGTGTATATAAAAATCATATTTTATTAAAATATTAAAATGTAATTGTATGTTTTATTTATGTACCATATTATTCAGGAAAAAAGCTAATTATGTACAGTTAAATTTCCATAAATGTAGTGTCATTTTTTAAAAATTTACTTCATCAAAAGAATAAACTCTCTATTCTAAATCTGTTCCTTGACAGTTTACTTTTATATATTTCTACAGAATTTTTAAATGTTACTTGATTTCTATTAACATCAAACAGATATCAACATATTTCATTCTTTTTAAAAATTTTTCATCAGCTTTTTATTAATTGACTTATATTATTAAATATTTTGTCTCTAATTATTTAATACTAATTTGATTCTGTCCATGTTTTTTATTATGTTCAGTTAGCCACTGTATAGTTTTTGATGTAGTGTTCAGTGGTTCGTTACTTAAGTATAACACCCAGTGCTCATCACAGCACATGCCATCCTCAATACCCATCATCCTGTTACCCCCTCCCCCCACTACCTCCCACTCTGAAACCCCCAGATTGTTTCTTGGGGTCCGGAGTCTCTCATGGCTAATTTCCCTCTCTGACTTCTCCCCCTTTGGATTTCCCTCCCTTCTACTATGGTCCTCCATGCTATTGTTTATGTTCCACATATGAGTGATACCATATGTTGTCTTTCTCTGCTTGACTTACTTCACTTAGCATAATCCCCTCCAGTTCCATCCATGTTGATGCAAATGGTGGGTATTCATCGTTTCTGATGGCTGAATAATATTCCGTTGTGTTTATATACCATTCATCTGTTGAAGGGCATCTCAGCTCCTTCCACAGTTTGGCTATTGTGAACATTGCTGCTATGAACATTGGGGTGCACATGCCCCTTCTTTTCACTATGTCTGTATCTTTGGGATAAATGCCCAGTAATGCAATTGCCAGGTCATAGGGTAGCTCTATTCTTAACATCCTGAGGAAACTCCATACTGTTTTCCAGAGTGGCTGTACCAAGCTTCATTCCCACCAACAGTGTAAGAGGGTTCCCCTTTCTCCACATCCTTGCCAACATTTGTTGTTTCCTGTTTTGTTAGTTTTTCCCATTCTAACTGTTGTAAGGTAGTATCTTATTGTGGTTTTGATTTGTATTTCCCTGATGGCTAGTGATGTTTAACATTTTTTCATATGTTTGTTAGCCATTTGTATGTCTTTTTTGGAGAAGTGTCTGTTTATGTCTTCTGCTCATTTTTTGACTGGATTATTAGTTTTTTGAGTGTTAATTTTGAGATGTTCTTTATATATCTTTATAGATCTTGGATATCAGCCCTTTATCTGTAATGTTATTTGCAAATATCTTCTCCCATCCCATGGGCTGCCTCTTAGTTTTATTGACTGTTCCCCTTGCTGTGTCCAACCTTTTTAACTTGATGAAGTTCTGAAAGTTCATTTTTGCTTTTGTTTCACTTGTCTTTGGAGACATGTCTCAAAGGAATTTATTGTGGCCAATATCGAAGAGGTAATTGCCTTTGTTCTCCTCTAGGATTTTCATGGATTCTTGTCTCACATTGAGGTCTTTCATCCATTTTGAGTTTATCTCTGTGTATGGTATAAGGGAATGGTCCAGTTTCAATATATTTCATTCTTTTGGGTTGTGGCTCTAACTGTTAAAAAGGAGACAATTAAATTTTACAAATGGACAATCTTAAAAATGCATCTTAGTTACTAATTCTGGTTACCACTCAGGCATAACTACAGATATTTACAGAATCTCTTCTATACTTCATGAACCAAATAGTTTAAGAATAATCACAAGAAAACAATTAGTAGAAATATATTTGTATTGACAAAAATTAGCCATAGTGAGGATTAGATTTTTTAAAAAACTTTTTCAAGAAGAATAATTACAACCCAATTCCCTTTTTTTCTATTAATTCCTGAGCACTTACTGATATTCTGCTCCTTTCAAACTCTTATCCATTTAATACAGCACATAGCAATAAACAAGATATTTCTTCAAATAAGGTAAATAGATGTTCTTTGCAAACATTAATTCCTTTGTGACATACTGTTGGTATTTTCCAAAGGATTACAAATCAAACATGAACATATTCACCCCAGATAATGATCATGTATCTCTGAGACTTCTGGTTTCTGGTGTGTACCCTTAAGAGTCAATATTACATCTAATTGCAGCACAGAAAAGCTCTTAGATCATTCATTACAATGAACAAATATTGTTCTAGAATCTCATTCTCATCATTTTATCTTTCTAGGGAGACTTCCTTCTGTTTAGATTTCTGTCTTAAAGTTCAACATTTGTTCAAAATTCTCATATTTAAGTGGATACATAATTATCATACAGGCTAGAATAAGTCAAATTCATAGGTTAATATAGTAAGTCATTTAAATCTGTATTTTTTATCTTTACATCTTCATATAGCATTTGTCTCATCCCTTTAATGGTACAAATAATTGTTCCATTCTCTAGATATTTAATGTATAAAAGCAGAATGGGAGTATATGGTAATAACATAGAAAAAATTAAAATTAGTTTTTATTTTGACATTTATATATGTCATATTTATATATGTGTATATACAATGTGTAATTATAATGCTTATTATTTTTTTCTTAAATATTTGGAAAATTTTCCAGTGAAACAGCCTATGCTAAGACTTGTGTAAAGGTTTAACTACAAATTCGAGTTCTTTCATAGATCTAGGTTTATCCCAGTAATATCTTTGACTTTAGTGGTCTCTGGTGATATCTATCTTTCCAGCAATTTGTCCATTTCATTTCAGTTGTTTTTACTAGCATATAGTCATTTACAGTATTTTCTTATTATACTTAAAATTTGTGCATTATCTATATTGATCCTTCCTCTCTCATTCTGATAACCTGGTCACTGGTTATTTGTTCTGCTCTTTTTTCATCCCGATCAGTCTAGAAAAATGTTTATGAAAAGAACGATCTTTTCAATGATCAGCTTTTGTTTCACTTATTTTCTTCTTGTTTTTCTATTTTCTAATTCATTGATTTCTGCTCTTATTTTTATTTTTGTCTTCCTTTTTTTTACTTTTTGTTTAATATTCTCTTCTATTTTTAGTGGCTCAAAGTGGATACATACATCATTGATTTCAATCATTTATATTTTTCTAATATAAGCATTCATTTTTCCCTTTAACAATGCTTTAATTGCACTGTACTAATTTTAATATGTCACAGTTCCATTTTTGTCCAGTTCAAATATATTTTTAAAAGATTTTATTTATTTATTAGAAAAAGAGAGAGCGTGCATGAATGCAAGTTGGGGGAGGAGCAGAGGGAGAGGGAGAAACAGGCTCCCTGTTGAGTGCAGATCCTGATGCAGGGTTTGGTTCCAAGACCCTGAGATCATGATCGGAGCTAAAGGCAGGCCTTTAACTGACTGAGCCACCCAGGCACCCCTTATTCAAGTATTTAATTTTTTTTTCTTGTAATGTTCTCTTGTTTGTTTCAAGTTTTATTTACATTACAGTTAGTTAACATATGGTGTAATATTAGTTTTAGGTATAGAATTTTAGAGATTCATCACTCATATATAATAGCCAGGGCTCATGACAGCAAGATACCTCCTTAATATCCATCACCCATTTAACCGATTTCCCCTCACCGCCCCTCTAGCAACCTTCAGTTTATTCCCTGTAATTAAGAGTCTCTTTTGTGGATTGCCTCTCTCTCTCCTTTACCTCCCTATGTTCATCTGCTTTGTGTTTTAAATTCTATCTATGAGTGATATCATATGGTATTTGTTTTTCTCTGATTTATCTCCCTTAGCATCGCATACTCTAATTCCATCCACATCATTGAAAAATACAAAATTTCATTTTGATGGCTGAGTAATATTCCATTGTACTATTTCTTTATCCAATTACTCTATCCTTTCATAAGACTATGGACATCTGGGTTCTTTCAATAGCCAATAATTTGGCTATTGTTGATTTTGCTGCTATAAATATCAGGATACAATTGTCCCTCTGTATCAATTCTTGTAACATTACTTTTGACATTGGTTATTTAGAATGTTGCTGATTTTTTTCCAAATATTTGGGTATATTTCATATGTATTTCTGCTACTAATTTAAAACTAAATTCCTTAATTGTTAGAAAACATACTTTGTATGATATCAATTTACTTAAATTTATTAGGTCTCACTTTATAATATTTTCAAATGTTCTGTTTGCACTTGACAAAATACATGTATGTGTATATGTGTATATATCTATACAGAGATAGATAAATAGATAGATATTCCACTATCATATGGAGTAGTCTCTAAATATCAAATAGGTCAGCTGGGTGATTAGTATTATTCACATCTTCTATATCCTTACTGATTTTACAACTATTATCTCTTTCTGTTCTCAGTTCTCTCTGCTTTATTCCATGTCTTTTGAAGCTCTGTTATGTGTTTAAACATTTATCAATGTCAGTATTATAAACATTATTAAAGAAGTTGTTTAGGAATAAAATGATACCAGATAGAATTTTGAGTTCTTTTTTCTGTTTTCAAATTTTATGTCTTTAAGTTTATTAAAATATATTGCTATATTTTCAAATTATTGATTTTTTTCTTTAGCAATATTAAACTGCTCTCAAATTTACCAGAGTATATTTCATCATTCTATTTTTTATCTCTATAAGTTTGATGAAGGACTTTATTTTTGAGGCAAAATTGGTATAAGGTATTATTAGTTTCAGGTATACATCATAATAATTTGATTTTCTGATACATTACAATGTGATAACAACTATAAGTCTAATTACCATCAGTCACCATACAATGATTTCTCTTCACCCATTTCACCCATCCACTAACTGCCTTCCCCTTTGACACCCACCAGTCCATTGTCAGTATCCAGGAGATTGTTGTGTTTGTTCAGCCTTTTTGTTCTTTAGGTTTTACATGCAAGTAAAATCATACGGTATTCATCTGTTACTGTCTATTTATGTCATTTAGCATAATACTTTTAGGGTCCATTTGTGATGTTAGAAATGGCAAGATTTCTTTTTTTTTCTATGGGATTTTTCCAGTTTTCTTTTTGTAGTTGATTTCTATTTTCCTATCATTGTGATAAGAAAAGATGCTTGCTATGATTTCAGTCTTCTTAAATTTATTGAGACTTGTTTTTGGCCAAATGCCACTTATCGTGGAGAATATTCCATGCACACTTGAGAAGAATGTGTATTCTGCTGATTTTCGATGGAGTGCTCTGTATATATATATATATATATATATATATATATATATAATGTCCATCTGGTCTAATGTGTTGTGTAAGGCCAATGTTTTCTTATTGATTTTCTGTCTGGATGATAGATCTATTGGTGTAAATGAAGTATTAAATTCCTCTACTACTATTGTGTTGTCAATTTCTGCCTTTAGGTCTGTTAATACTTGCTATATATATTTCGGTGCTCCTATTTTGGGTGCATAATTATATATAAACATTGTATCTTCTTTTTTGAATGACCCTTTTATCATTACATAATGCCCTTCCTTGTCTTTATATTATATTTGTTTTGTTTTAAAGTGATCATTTTGTCTGATATAAGTACAGCTATGCTAGCTTTGTTTTCATTTTCATTTGCATGGAATAGCTTTTTCTATCCCTTCACTTTAAATCTCTCTGTGCCCTAAGATCTGAATTGGGTCTCTTATAGGGAACATATCAATAGGTCTTGTTTTATCCATTCACCCATTATACGTCTTTTTGATTGGAGAATTTAGTCCATATGCATTTAAAGTAATTATTGATAGGTATGTACATAGTGCCATTTTGTTAATAGTTTTCTGGATGGTTTGTAGCTCCTCTTTCTTCCTTTCTTCTCTTGCTCTTTTCCCTTGTGGTTTCATACCATTTTTTAGTGTTATGTTAAGATTCTTTTCCCATTATCTTTTGTGCATCTACTATACAGGTTTTTGCTTTGTGAAGCACACATATAACAGACTGTCTGTATAGCAGTTTATTTTAACTTGTGAGCATTGTAAATTTTGAATACATATTAAAGACTCTAGATTTTTTCTCCCCTACCACATGTTTTATGTTTCTGATGTCATATATCTTTTTATTTTGTGTATACCTTAACAAATTATTGTAGTTTTAGTTTGTTTTACTACCTTTGTCTTTTAAACTTCATTTTAAAATTTTAAGTGGTTAATCTGCTCCTTAATATATTTGCCTTTTCCTGTCAGGTATTTACTTTCATATGTTTTCTTATTATTAGCTAGTACTTTAGCTTGAGGAAGTACCTTTAACATTTCTTGCAAGGCTGGTGTAGTGGTGTGAAATCCTTTAGCTTTTGCTTATCTAGAAAACTCTGTCTGTCATTTATTCTGAAGGATAGCCTTGCTGGGTAGAATACTACTGGTAGGAAGTTTTCCTTTTAGCACTTTGAATGCACCATGCCATTCTCTTGTGGCTTACAGAGTTTATGCTGAAAAATCAGCTGATAGTCTAATGGGATTTCTTTATATGTACCAAGTTATTCTCTTGCTGCCTTTAATATTTTCTCTTTTTCTTTAACTTTGACATTTGAATTATAATGTGTTATGCTGTGTAGCTCTTTGGGTTCATCTTTTTTGGAACTATCTGTGCTTCCTGGAATTGGATGTCTATTTCCTTCCCTAGGTTGGTTAAGTTGTCAGCTATTATTTCTTCAAATAAGTTTTTTGTCCCTTTCTCTTTCTCTTCTCCTTCTGGGACCCTATAATGTGAATGTTATTCCACTTGATGTTGTTCCAAATGTCCCATAAGCTATCTTCACTTTGTAAAATTATTTTTGTTACTATTGTTGTTGTTCCTTTTGGGTGAGTTCCACTGTCCTGTCTTCCAGGTTGCTGATCTGTTCTGCTTCATGCAAGCTGTGGTTGAAATTCTTTAGTGTATTTTTTTTTTTCAGGTCAGTTTTTCTATTCTTCACCTGCATGACTTCTGTTTGATACTTTGTTATATTTTCTGTCTATTTGATGTTCTTACCGTGTTCATCCATTCTTTTTCCAATTCAGTAAGCATCTTTATGACCACTACTTTGAACTCTTTGTCAGGTAAATTACTTATCTCCATTTCAACAAGGATTTTTTTTTCCTTTTCTGGATTTTATGTTGTTCTTTTTTGGGGGGCATATATTCTTGTTTTCTCATTTTGTTTTTCTTTATATTTCTGTTTCTGTGTATGAGGTACAATAGCTATCTTTCCCATTCTAGAAGGAGTGGCCTTGTGTAGGTGATGAAACTTTTTGTTCAACCTTGCCCTAATTCTTGGATGTCTCTTGAACTTTGTGTTTACCTACACAGTCTGATTTATTCTTAACTGGTGAGAGTACAAGTGTGGAATGAACAGGTTGGCATAGTGGGGTGCAGGAAGATATAGCATGTGGGCAGGGTGAGCCTGCTGCCTTCAGAGAGGCTATGGGGGAACCCAGAAGGACCCCAAGATAGGAGGGAGCTCACTGGCAATAGTAGGGCCACCAGAGCTTGTGGAAAGGGCAAATCAGGCAGCTGCATCAGGGCTATAGGATTACAGCTACTACAGGGCTATGTGGGGCAAGCCCTACAGTACTAGCAAGGTTGAATGAGAATGCACAAATGGTGCCACCAGCATCTTTTCCCCTGGAAAATGTTCTACCAGACACCTGTGTCTCCAGCACATGCTAACGAATATCCACTGCATATAGAACTGTGCTTTCCAAACTACCTTTATTGTTTTGTTTTGAGATTCCTGGGGTAAGTCTGTAAGACCTTTAAAAGCAACCTTTTCATTTCTCACAGCCTTTTGGATCTCTAACATATAATCCCTTTTGCTTTGTAGAATCAGATATTTTGGGTGTTCATCTCTCCAGTGTCAACCCCAAGGGTTGGGGTGCCTGATATGGGGTACAAGCCTCTCACTCCTCAGGGAGAAACTCCAAATTTGTGATGTTCCTCCAAATTGTGATTTGCCATGTTGACAGTAGGAATTTTGGCAAGATTATATTTCTGCTTCTCTTACCTGTCTCAATCCTTTATCCTTTGTTGTGGAGAAACTCTTAAGCTAGTTTTCCTGTATTTTTCAAGGGGAATTGATCCTTGCATAGCTGAAGATTTGGTGTGTCCATGGGAGGAGTTGAGTTCAGGATCTTCCTACACCACCATCTTGAACTTCCCCTCCATTTACTCAATATTTATTATACATTCTATGATAGAGGACTTTCTCTTTCCTCTTACAAGCTTATAGCTCATTTTTACTTTCTTGAATATATAGAATATATTCTAATAGTTATTTTAACAATCTTTTCTCCATTTCTATCATCTGTGTCATTTCTGGATCTTTCTAATTTATTGAATTTTCTCCTTGTTATGTGTCATATTTTCCTACTTATATACTAGCCTGGTAATTTTTGATTGAGTGCCAGGTATTAATGATTTTATGTTTTGGAGTACTGGATAGTCTTGTACTCTTACTCTGTTTTTAGATGTAGGAGGTAACTTGGGATGTGTTTGATCATCTGAGGATTGATTTTAGATTCTTTTAGTGGATCCAGAGCAAGCTTCATCCTGGGGTCAGCTTGGTTCCATTATTGAAGCAATATTCTTCTAAGGAGGTGACTTAATGTCCTGCATTTTAGGTCTTTTTACCCTGAGTGACTGAGAAGCAAATTATTCCTGGTTCTGGGATTGCTGTGTTTTATCTTTTCCAGTGGTTCTTTGCCTATGTTGGGAAAGCCTTTTTGGCATGGAGTCACAAATCAGTAGTTAAAGATTGGTTGGAGATACACTGCATATCTCTCTTCCCTCTTTCTTGTACAGTTGTCTTTTCTTATATTATCTGGTTCACAAATTCTATCTACTTTAACCTCCTCCAACTGAGAACTCTGCCTGGCTGTGCTTGGGTTCTCCCCCTACAAGCTACAGACTTGAAACTCTCCTCACATAGTAAGCTATGGTGGTCTTAAGAGGTCACTATTATGAGCTACTTTTTTATTAGTGTTTAAAAACTGTTAATTAATCAGTGCCTATTGTTTGCTCTTTACAATGGGAGGGTAGATATGGTCCCTGTTACTCCATTATGCTTAAAAGTGGAACTATCCTCTCTTCTTTATTATCTCCACTAATTCCCTGATTCTAATCCTTATTTTCTCATGCCTAGAAAAGGGGTACTTAGAGAAGTGGTTTACATTTTAAAGTATAGGCTTACAGAATTCCATCAGAATTCTTTGGGAATCTTTTTCAGACATGGGATTCCTCAGAAGTAGAGTGTGATTAATAGCAAGTGTATTCTATATCACAAGTTTATTAGGAGAGTGGTGTTAAAGAGCTATTACTTTGGTTATATCTCTTGCTGATATCTTTAAATTGAGCTTTTGAAGGAACGATAGTCTTTACACACAGATTTCCTCTAAATCTCTTCACGATCTCCCCATTCACTTCAGATCCCAAATCATACTTTTTTTTTCCCCATGAAAATTTCTGGAGTATTTTACCCATCATCTTTTTCCTTCTGTCCTACTATAGTATATCCCTCCTTGTCCCTACCTAACACAAAAAAAGTTATGATAAATTCATTAATGGGTTCTATCTTATCTTCAGTTACTGCTCTTAATGCCAATCATGTTACAAATTCTTCATGATAGGTAGCCAGGTCTCACTCATTTCCTATACTTCAAACATTTGGCATGATATTCCAAATGAGGTAGGAAAATAACTCTCTTTGTCAGAAAGAACATTAGAATTTAGTTAATCTACTGCTTATATTACTATGTAAATCTAATTTTCTTCATCTATGATTTCAGGGGTAGGAAAATCATATTTACAATTTTAGTTCTCTAATATGTGAATGAAGGTAAGAAGGACAATGGACATATGAGCTAATTGTGAGTTTTGAGCCAAGTTGAATATATAAGGAAAGTGTCTTATAGGCCATAAGTTGCTTAAACTTCTAGAGTATTATTATTATTGTTATTGTTGTTGTCCTACAAATTATTACTTTCTAATGATTAGAGTAAGAAATATATTGTATCACTAATTGCTATGAAAATTCTACTTATACATTATATTCTTGACAAAGTTGTTGAAACATTATTTTTGGATGTTATAAATTTTAGATTAATAAAAATATGAAAAGAATATTAAAAAATACAGAGAAATACTATATAGGTAGTATTAATATTTTATAGACTACTTTTGCACTCCACTCTCATGCAATTTTTGTACATTTCATGATATCTTTAGAGATGTCAATAGAAATGGGAAAAGTGGATATTAAATGAGCCATAGAAGGATAAGTATTATATTAGGATATGTGCCAATGCTTTCTGGAAAGTGAAACCAGAATTCACTGGAAAGATCATTTAGGGTATTGAAGAAATGTTCTCTCTCATTCTAGGAAATATTTGTTATAATTGTTTCAAAGATTTTTTTCTTTTCTTTTTTTTAAATTTAAACTTGTGTGGACAAATATATATCCCATCCCCTAAGGACAGATCCTAAACGTTTTACATTAGTGGGCCTTACAATCAATTCAGTCCTTCAAAATACCATTATAAGAAATAGAAGGAAAACTAAAGGAGAAAGAAAAAGAGAAGGAGGAAAAGGAAATGTAAATAAACTAGAACAGAAGGGAATAGACAGTATAAGAAGGTTTCACATATATTAAGGAGAATTGTAGAAATTACTTAAGATTTAAGTATGTTTAAGACATTTCTTACTGTAAGTTATAGAAAAAGTTTGAAAGACTTTTTTAAATAGATAACAAAAACTGGAAATGGAGGAGAGTGAAGACTGTTTCAACTCAGAAAGAACTTGGAAAATATTGAAAATTATTTATGTTTAAGAGGAAACATATTTAAGAATGAATAATGAATTAAATCATCATACTCAGGATAATTTCTCTAACTGCATTTGCCCATAATTGTTTCATTTTACCCTCTTATTGGTAGTGATTATTTGCAATATAAATTGGTAAAATATTTAAATTGAGTTTATTTTGAAACTGCTATAGAGGATGTTTCCATAGAAAGTCTCTTAAATGTATCCTAGGTACCTAGCAAATAAATATGTGTTGACTCACCGATACAAAAAAGTGTATATGGAATTAAAATCAGCAGCACAATTTTTTTTTTTGCTAATAAAGTAAAAATTGAACCAATGTGCTTATTTTGCCTAAGATCAGTGTTAAGATTTCAACATAGCTCAAATATTATTCTTGATTCTGAGTTTAAGCAATTTTCAATTATAATTTCAATATCTAGTAACTTGAATTTTACTGGATTACTAAAAGTATACTTGTGATTGGAATATAGCTTTGTCTATCCAAATCCATGTAATGATTGACAACTACCGATCAAAAAATTGAATACAATCTCCTCCTGAGTTATGAAGTCAGATTTATGAAGATCAACCTCTGCTTTCTTCTTTAGGAATGGCAAGTTCATTGAAGAAAATGAAAAGTACATACTGAAGGGAAGCAATACAGAACTCACTGTCAGGAACATAATTAATAGTGATGGGGGTCCTTATATCTGCAGGGCCACAAATAAAGCAGGAGAAGATGAAAAGCAGGCATTTCTCCAGGTCTTTGGTAAGTATTATAGCATAGTGGTTAAAATTATGATATCTAGAGGGAAGTCTGAGTCAAATTCTACTCTGTCACTTATATGTCATTAACTTTCTAAAATTAAATCTGTTTTCTCATCTGAAACATATTTTAGCATTGCAGCTACCAGATAGAATTATTTGAGGAATTACATGAAATATGAATGTATATTCTTATAAAATATTGGATGACTAATAACAGAAGATGGAAGAAAATTCCTTTAAATTACACATAACTGGGATCTGTTATAACTTATGGATCATTTATATTTACATATATATATATACATACATATACATATATATATATATATATATATATATATATAGGTTGGTCTTCATAAATCTTTATGTGACACATGTTGAGATTAGTTTTACTTTTAATATACTTCAGAACAACACATCTGTAAGCTAAAATTAGGAAATATTGACCTGTAACCATAAGAAATTACTTTTCTTCATTCTATTAAAAGGGTATATAATATGAATATCTTTCATATTTACCAAAAGCTGTATTGTTTTCTTTGGGGAACTTACAGAAAGTGGATAAGGAGTAAGGTGTTTGTTTTTTTTTAATTGATTTAGCTTCCATTATGTTTGTAAGAAGAAAACCAGTTTTACTTGTGTATTTGGAATATGTCATTGTCTTTAAAAAGCACAACACAAAATTATATGCATTAATAACATTTAATATGTTTTCTCCATTTTTCAAAACACTGTTATCAAAATTCTTTCACAACAAAAAGAGGAAGTGGGAAGAAAGGAAGGAAAATTCTGTGAGAGTAAGAAGGACCATAGTTCATGTAAAGAAAAGAGTAAATAAACTTAAAATTGTTAGAAATCATAAAAAGTTGTTAACTTATTCTAACAGTATTCACCACTTAACAAGATTGTTCTCTTTAGAACCTACACTAAATAAATATGACTCAGTATAAAAAATTATTAATTACTAATAATAGTTTCTGAGATAATCCTAAAGAGTAGATATTCTCAATTTACATCAGAGAGCCATTATGAAATACTAATCATTTTTTTATTAAGATGGCAGTGAGTGAGAACAAAGAGATAAAAGAAAGATTCTAATATTTTCATCTTTTCAAATGGAAAATACTTCATGATATGCTACATCACTGTTGTAATCACTTTTTTATAGTAACACTAAACAAATTTGCATTGTGCTTGAAACAAAATCGAATATATATAGTAGAAATCCAACTAAATCCATTAAAGTCAATGGAATAAACACTGAATTGTTAAAAATTATACATTCCATATTTCCAATATTTGAAAACTAAGTTTCCAAGATGAAAAGCAATTTATTTATATCCCATGATCAGTTGCATTTAAAGATTAAATAAAGTGTTACTTTTCTGAAATACCATGTGCTGGCTTTCATCCCTTTTAAGTTCTACCATGTAAAAATTTAAGAAATGCAGATAATACTGATTTTATAATTGTAAAGATCTGTGGTATCATGCAAATTTGTGGATGGACATATTTTTAATATAATGATAATTTAAATTAGCAGACATAATGTTTTCTCTCATTACTGAAGTCATAATTACAATGAAATGATTAGTTACAATGCCTAAAATTTTGTTAAAATAAACTGAAGTAAAAAATAAGTTAATTGGCATAATGTAAGAATCTAACACATATATACTTACTTCATAAATATTTTAAATATTGTGCATAATTTTACTTACTACATATTCAAGATACAATCATCATTTTCCTTCTTGGGCGGAATTATTTTTAAAACTTAAGAGATAATCACTAAATAAGCAGATGTTACACATGAACACTTACACACACATAAACTTAAAATCACCATGTGGCTTTAAAAGAGGAAATTTTAATTTTGTAGATTTAAGAGAGGGAAAAATAAAGGTCTTTTGAAATTACAAAGTTTCAAAAGGAATTATAATTTGTATGTTGGCTTTTAAGCCACTTCAAATTTTTTTTTATGATAATCGATGAGAATTATTTTCTAAAGCTTTTCCCCCTGTACTTTGTGAGTCTCTTGGCACTCCTTTAATGCAAAGTGTGCTGCTGTAACTGTTAAAATCTTAGTAATTCTATACTGTACTAATGTGAACTTAAGTGCCCACTGCGGCTTTTAAGTCTGAATAGTGATATTTTCCTCCCATACAGATTGAGTAATGTATATATTCTTTACAGTACAGCCTCACATAATACAGCTTAAAAATGAGACTACGTATGAGAATGGTCAAGTCACACTTACATGTGAAGCAGAAGGGGAGCCTATACCAGAAATCACTTGGAAAAGAGCAGTAGATGGCATCACATTTTCTGAAGGAGATAAGGTAAAAGGATCTCAATATATAGTGATTTTCAATACCATTGTATTTTCAGAGTTTTGCACATTACTAAATCTCACATTGGACTTCGGTTTACCAAGTAACTTGTAGGAATGCAAGAAATGGTTGAATTTTTCAAAAGGTAATGCTACCACACTCAGCCCGAAAATTAGTGGAGAAAAAAGTGAAAGTGTAATATTTAAAGATGTTTTTCATTATGTCACAAAATTTTAGGTTGTTGATATTCTTAAGTTTTCTTACAGGGAATTTGGCATACATGGAATTTATAAGTTATTGCAATTTTAGCTCCCCACCTCATGCTGTGAAAATGAGAGTCATCCCAGTTGACCAAATTCTGCTGTCATCATTAACTCTTTACTCTTTAGAATTGTCTTGTGCAGTGCAAAGTTAGGTGTCACCTTCACGAGGTGGGGATCCTGGTGATGAGAGCTGAAATGATGGGGGGACTACTGACTGATGATCAGTAGACGTCTTTATTTCTTACAATCACTTCTTTTATACCTTCCACAAGATCCGATGACAAACAAGATATAGATTTATGTGCAGGGTGTTGGCTACATGCGAGATGTGATTTACGTGCAGGCAATCAAGTGAGACAAATGAACAACAGGGATTATCTCTTAGCTTTAAATGACAGGAGCAAGTTAGAGATTCTCCACACTTATCAGATCTATCTCAAGGAGGACATGAAAACACTCCAGGGATCCTCCCATGTTTATTCTGGGCCCAGGAAGACTCTTGCCCTCCATCTCCTGGAGTTTTCTCACAGGGTTTGACGCGACCCCAGTCACACTGGTGAGTATCTGGGTTGTGTTTCAACAGTTAGGTTTGCTTTCATGTAATTTAGAATCTAATAAAGAGAAATAAACACAAACAGAACAAAATACAGTACTTTGGTAATTGTCAGTCGCATGTAAATGGGCGACCTGTCACCAGAATACATTTACATTACTAATTAATAATAGATTTTCATTATTGCTCTTTTTAATAATTATTCACACAAAACTCCAAAGTATGGACAAAGTGAAACAGAAAGAAAAAGATAGTGAATTAGTGATAAAATGAATTGACATTTCACATGTGTAAAAGAGGGTAAGATTAAGCTTACCAATATCTTTTCTTAATATTAATATTAAGAAATATTTCTTATATTAATATTAATATAAAGGAGAGAAACTCCTTTAAGCTTTTCATTAATTTAAATCAAGTCCTTCAAAAGACAGTGATTTCTACAATTTAAGTACCTTAAAATTTGAAACCAATTTATCTTAAAGACAGTTTCTATCCCTCCAACTCATCATGTAGTTTTGAACAACATGCTAACTCCATAAATTGACAAAACAGCCATCTCCCTAGCTATTTA
Source organism: Lontra canadensis (assembly GCF_010015895.1). Classification (NCBI taxonomy): domain Eukaryota; kingdom Metazoa; phylum Chordata; class Mammalia; order Carnivora; family Mustelidae; genus Lontra; species Lontra canadensis. Next base: position 745,972 of record NW_022631056.1, on the reverse strand, counting down.
CTATTTATTCTTTGTAAGAATTGTATCCACATATATATGTATATATGTATGTATCATATACATCTATATAAGATATACATGATATGTATTCCTATATATATATCTATATATCATACTTTGCTTCATTTCCTCCTCATGATGGCATTTTTAAGAGAGTATATCTTTTTTGGTAATAGTTAAAATATTTTGATATACTTATTTTATATATACAAATTAAAAATCAAATTTATAAAATATCTTCTGGAAACCCAGAGAAACCATACAGACTTTGCTTTAACATTTTCTTAACAGAAAATCCTAAATATTATTAAGGCACAATTGTCAAATCTGAAAGGAGTTATATTTCCATAAAATTATTTTAAATTATAAAAAAATAGATATAAAAGACTGTAGGTAATTGTTTTCCTGCCAATTTAGTACATTTCTTTAGATCTCTCAAGAATAATGATTTTCATGTCTACAAGCTCTTATTAATTATACCTTCATATTCCTAACTCATGCTTTCCTTATATTCTTGACCACTGTAAAATTCCTAAAAGTTCTTGTCTTTTTTTTTTTTTTCACTAGTAGCTGTTGATCAATTTGATGTGAAGTTACTTCAAAGTATGGGACAGGAATTTGCATGTCATCCCTATGCAGGGGTCTTACTTATCTTCTCTGTATCATTCCAATTTTAGTATATGTTCTGCCAAAGTGAGCAAGCCAGCACCTGAAAATTCTCACCTTAAAATAGTGTTTACCCTTCATTTAACGGATGTTTCCTTATGTGTATACCAAAAATGAGAGATGCATTATATCCAGTTATTTTATTATGAAAAGTTATCAAGTGACCAGAAGGCTGTGACATTTTTTTCTATTGTAAACCCTAGGCCACCCAAAACTATATTAAGAAATTTCTTCTCTAGTAGTTATGAAGAATAATCAACTAGTTTTGTTTGAAAAGAATCATCTCTATTAAAATACTCTTTTTATTTTTTATTTGGTTTATTTTCTACAAAACAATTATAGAAAACCATATATGCTTTTGTTTTTCCAAATGTAACTTCTATCCAGTGGGTAAAGAAATGAAGGTTATTCACTTCCTATCATGACATTTCTCCTAAATTATTTTGATTCATATCTTATTTTCTGCATAGTAAGCCTCATTTCTCATTACTAGTTTCTTCAACAACTAAAATTCAAAAACTGAATGGTTGACCTGAGCTTTGAAGTAAGACATACCTGGTTTGAATCTCAGCTCTGCCATCTGCCAGTATTATCTGAACTCTTATTAATATGAGTTTCTTCATCTTTAAAATGTGGATAATAACATTTACTTCCATTAAAGGTAGAATAAATCTGGAAGTAGTCCTAACCCTTTACATTTTGTAAATATTCAATAAACTTTATTTTATCTTTGTTATATTATTTGTCATATTACATAATTTTTAAGGCATAGTTTATCTTGTTTGTTATTCTGAATAAATTCTAGTTGTTAATAGACTCCACAAAGTCTGGTACCTGAGGTTTGATTAAACACTATCACGGAATATATTCAGATCATATCTCTTGTCATGGAAAGCATGAGATTATATTTTCCGCAAGAATCACTTGGAGAGCCTGTTAAAATGCACCTTCTAGAATCCCACTCCCTGATGTTGATTTAGTATGTCTGATACAGGACCCAGAAGTACCTATTTAATAAACTCATAAGGTTGGTATCACATGGATTGACTTCAGGCCATACTCTGGAAAATAATTCTCTAAGTCATATGAAATTTAACATCTAATCCTGTCAACAGAAAAGTGCTCTTAACAGATTACTTGGCACCTGATAGAGGCTTGGAAAATATGGAACAAAACAAATCAAAACTTCCCATCATGTATACACTATCAATGTTTTGATGAAACTGCTCATTCTGTAGCCCATAGTGAAATAGCATCAGTGTAGTGTGCTCATACTAAAAACTTAATCCCAAAATATGGCAGTGCACTTAGCACATATGTTCATCAGTGTAGATTTTCAAAGGATGGGGTCTCAATTAATAATATCCCCTTTCCTTACCTAAATTTTCAATCACTAGTTAAGACAAAAAAAATAAATATAGATAAAATGTCATGTGACTTAAACCAGCAGGTAAGTGAATGTTCTTATACCGAACCAGAGAATTAGATAGACTTACCCAGCACAGTCCTGAGTAGCATTAGACCTTGTAGCCCCCCACTGTGAGAGAGTAGATATCACTGTCAAGGTTACCATCATGGCTGAAAGCAAGGGAGAACCTCGGGTCTCTACAGGAAGGTCCTTTCTGAAAATAAAAGAAGAGAGAAGCTAAGAAAAACATATTCAGTATGATCAGTATGATACCCTCATAGTTACTTACCCATCAAACATCTGCCTGGTTCTTATGGGGAAGAGTAATTAAGGAGTTGGAAAGTCCAGAACTGGTATGTTCACTAGCTCCCTTCCCATGGAATAAATGTTAGGAATCCATGAGAAGTGTTTACTGCCCAAAAGAGCCTTATGTTAATAACATCTTAATAAGCACTGTATATACATTTTCACAACTTAACTTCTGATATTCTTACTGCATGCTAAATGGCCCCAAAACAAAGTGGAACAAAACAGCCATTTTCTTTTGTTCATGATTTTGTGGATCAGGAATTTGCAGAGGCTCAGCAAAGGGGACATCACAAGGCACTTCAACTGTGATCACATGTGTATGTTTTCTGTATCCATAGTTTTGTAGAACAATTGAACTATGTATATTAGTATACCATAAAATATCTTTGCATAATATGGCATCCTTCAGAAGTCACAACAAAAAGTGGGGTCCTTAAATACATTTAAACTCATGACTGTTTCATCCAACCCACTATAATGCATCTTATCTATATTTAAAATAGTGTATGAAATTTTAACAACTTCAGAAAATTTCAGAAATATGTATAATATGTAAGAAAACGAGTATTCACTTGCTTCAAAAATACTTTCTTAGTATCCATTGTTATTTCAAAATAACATTTTGTTCATCATTTTATTGTTAAAGAAATTTCACCTTTTTCACTTTTAGTTACCCATTTATTGAAAATTTCTAGACAGTTTACTGCAATTTAAGTATTATTTATGATTCTCTCTAAAAATATTGATTTACCAGGGTTATCCAGAAATTCATTACACTTACAGATTAATATTAGCACTTTATTTTGGAGTCATCTTAAAATACAATTGTTTATAAAAATCAGAAATCCCTAGCTTCTTCGTTAAATGGATACTATACATATAATCTTAATAATATTTAAATGTTATGTAATAAAGTTTAGGACAAAACCAAAGCTACTGTTTTAGAATATAAAATAGCCATGAATTGAAAGTTATAAATTGTTTTTTTAATTAAGAAACTAAGCAATCTAATTTTTTATACTAAAATCTTTATTTAAAAAAAAACCCTGGGGCGCCTGGGTGGCTCAGTGGGTTAGGCCTCTGGCTTCTGCTCAGGTCATGAGCGCAGGGTCCTGGGATCGAGTCCCACATCGGGCTCTCTGCTCAGCTGGGAGCCTGCTTCCTCCTCTTTCTCTGCCTGCCTCTCTGCCTACTTGTGATCTCTCTCTCTGTCAAATAAATGAATAAAATATTTTAAAAAATTAAAAAAATTAAAAAAACCCTACTTCTTTCACAGAGTTGATCTACCAATTATGTAAGATTAAGTTTCTGTGTTTGACAGAGTGCCTGGCATTAATATCTGTCATCTATTTTGAACCAGTTTCTTTAGATCATTCCTTCTTATCATTCTTATTAATAAATGTTAGTATATGTAAGATTATAGGTATTGGAAGTCATGCAAAACGTCACACAAGTCAACATTTAATCCTAATTCTGTCACTTTGTCCTTTTGACACTTTGGTGTATCACTCACTATATTACTTCTTATATCTGACCTCAGTTTTTGCATGTCTAAATCAGGATAATAAGATAGCCCTGAAAAAAGTTTCTGAAGATGAAATGAAAGTCCATATAACAATATCCTAGACACAAATCAAACATTTTAAAAGTGTTATTTTCTCTTGTCTTTGGATATATCCAGTCTTCAGATATTTTATGCATGAAAAAATGATCATATAGATTCCCTGTTGATGACTGCTGTCACAAAGGGAACCAGATAAATTCTTTGAGCATGGTCATATGTTCTGTATGAATAACACAAGAACAGTAGGATGGTGTAACAGTTGTTACAGATTGTGCTTCCATGACATAACTGTATGTAGAATTTACTATAAAATCACCTCTAGCAATATCATTTCCGGATCTTGTAACTATGTATCACATTCCTCGAGGAAGCTGACAGTGTCCAGCATCTGCATTTGAGTATTCATCTCACTCACTGTATGTTTGCTGTCAATTTCCATCCCTGCAGGGAAGCGTAGATGAGGGCTCAAACTTTCTATCCTGGGTGAGGATAGACTCTAATGCTAAAGAAAGGCTGGTCCTTCTTCTTATGAGACATGAAATATCACAGATTTCTTTCCGCTCTGTCTTCTCCCCTACCCCCAAATTTTCCTCTCTAGGAAATGATTCATTTTTTGCCTTCTTTTGGGCCCATGTAGACCTCCCACATTACATAGTGATACATATTGATTCTAAATAGACTCTTTCACATTGTAAGAAAGGCTAAACAGGTCATTAAAATGCGAGGGAAAAAAAATGCCACACTCCACAAAGCAAAGTTACTTCACAGTGCCTTGTCCATAAATTTTCCACACTAGGATTTCATAGTCATCTGATAAACCCAGTGTCTTTTAAACATGTTTAAAGAAATATTGTTACTTGTTATTTTAAGAGTAAGTGGAAGTAAAAAGATCTACGGGGAGTGATTTTTACTTCTAGAATTCTTACAAAATGGTAAATATAACAGCATGCAAACCTGCCTATATGAATAGAATGTTTTATATAATAATTACAAAGTGCTTATAATTTTGTCTGGGAGATGACATCTCACATGTGCCACTTATCTACTCTTTTAAGATAGAGAATCTATAATTATTTTACTCCTGTTGTACTTGTCCTGCATAGTAAATTATAGGCCTTCCTCTACTGGAAATTAATCCCACCCTACATTGAATAAGAAGTATTTAAAATGTGTAGCAATAAGTTATAACTATCTTAAAGCAGAATTTCTCAAGCTTCAGTCATTTGACAGCTTCCTCACTTTTTCCTTTTTTTAAATTTAAATTCAATTAGCCAATGTATAGTACATCATTAGTTTCAGATGTAGTGTTCACTGATTCATCAGTTGTATATAATACCCAGTGCTCATCACATCACATGCCCTCCTTAACGCCCATCACCCAGTTACTCATCCTCCCACCTACCTCCCCTCCAGCAACCCTGTTTGTTTCCCAGAATCAAGAGTTTCTCATGGTTTGTTTCCCTCTCTGATTTCTTCTCATTCAGTTTTCCCTTCCTAACCCTATGATCCTTTGTTTTGTTTCTTAAATTCCAGATGTGAGTGAAACCATATGATAATTGTCATTCTGTGATTGACATCCTCTCTTTTGTAGTCATGTGTTTCCTGTTATATAGTTTTTTAAAATGAATTAGTTTTCAGTTTATTCTAATCCTGCCCCAAAATACCAGTAGAATCAATATACTAATTATACTTTTAAATATCATTAAATAAATATAAAACTATAAAATAATTGTTTTCCAAAGTCATATTAAAGCTAGCATGCAAATTATTCTTTTACATATCTTACTCTGTGGATAGCTCTTATAGCTGTAAATTAGTAAATAATTTCAATTAGTAAACAATTTAAAGAGCTATGTACAGCTATAGCATATACACAGATCATACTTATAAAATAACTGCTTTTCAAACATACTTTGAATTATCATGCTACAAAATTTATGAAATTTTGGGCACTGTAGCACATTCAAACATATTTAGATTAGTACAGAAAGCCATTCTCTGTCCTCCTATTGATGGGACCAGGCACTTCCTTCCAGTAAATAAATGTGTTTCATTATTAATGAAAGGCTAAAGAGATTACAGATCATAGTAACAGAAACTCATTTAGTTTCAGTCCTTAATACCAAATGGTCCTTTCCAAATGATGCCAATAAACTCAATACATAAAGCAGAGTGGTTAACCTCAAAAACAATTTCTTCCTATTTTTGCTGAAGTGAAACATCACATTCTAGTCATGGTCTGAGTTTAAACCAGTTCAAAACTTTGTGATTAAAATAATAGGATTTTCTGTTCTTTTATATTCATTTTGAAAACTGTGTCTGTGTCCAAGAGAGCAACCTGATTCTACATTAATTTTCGTATTTTAAGTCCATATTGCTTTTTGTTACTTCACAACGATTTATTTAAAATGAAATTTAAGATTAAAAAATTACTAAGCATGAATAGTTTAACATTTAGCTTTGCACATACATGTACTGAAGACATAGTTGTACTGAAATGTTTCTTTCTATTTTAATAGCGCAGAAATGGTGAACAATTTTCTCCATGTATTTAGGCACTGTGATCCGGGCGATACTTGAAATGCTCTTGCAGACTAAAATACCGGGTCAAAGGGATTTCTGGCAATAATAAAGATAGGCAGTCTGTCATACAACTACTTGAACAAAACATGATGTTTTAAATTTTATAACAATTTAAATATCTCAGCATATATTTATTATTACATAAATGTATTCATTATTAGATTATTGTTTTATGCTTTAGGATATTATTCCTTATTGTCCGTGTACAGCTTTGGACCTAGGGAAATTTCCCATTTTAAAAAATGATTTATTTAAATCCCTTTAATAAAAGGCAGAAGGTAATGGTGTGAATGTTTCACATCACATGAAAATCACATGAAATTTTCAGTGTTGAAAATTCTTAGATCTTTTATATTTAAAATGTGAAGATTACATTAACCTTTTCTTGTGTTTTTCTTTTTTTAACTCTAAGGCAAATATGAATTCTTGAAAAGATAAATTTCATAAAATGTAAGCAGTAAAATAATCTTTAAAGTGATAAGATTTTATATGACTAATGTTTTCTTTATCACTTACCCAAATTCATTTAACAACTATCAACAAATACTACCAAGAGCTGTTATGTTTGCATGAACCATGTTAGGCACAAAGAATGCAGCACTGGAAAAAAAAAAAAAACAACAAACTTTTCTGCTTTATGGTGCATACAACTTAGGCGAGATGGAATCAAAGCATACTTAAAATCAGTAGTCTTTTCCTTATGAATATGCAATTTTGAATTATGCAATTTTCACATCCAAAATACCAATTTTGAGAATGTAAGTGAACTTTTACAAGACTACAGATATAGCTTTGGTATGTTTTTCTGTGCTATCACAGACCCAGTTTAACTTGTCCTTCTGACTGGTCTGTGTTCATGCAGGTTGGAAAGTCGGTCTGCTCTCACCAGAATATCTCCAATCAGGTTGCTCCAGGCTGATAAAAATTGCTTGACTCTGATTTTAAAACAAAAGCAAAAAGAAAAATAATGGTAAAATTGGCAGCACCTTTGTATTACGATGAAAAAATAAGATTTTCAATTTCCTTTTTCTCTTTAAATAGAAATTAACAAAATGAAATCAACAAATCCACAATTATGGATTTAAAAAGGAGAGACTGTGGAGTTTCAAGTACCAGCAATTTATTATAACATTCTAGTGAAACGAAAAACTAAAATATGATGACATATTTATAGCATCATCTTTAAGTATGAAGGACAGTATATAAGTATCTTTTATATATCTTTTAAGTAGCTGTACTTCCGGGCAAATTTTTTACAGCTGATTTTTACTGCTTTTATGATGAATTTTATTTCTACCTTTTACCGAACTTAGAAGATGCATTTTGGTATGCAGTCATGGGCAATTTTTAGTGTCTGATTCTAAGACCAAAAAACAAACAAACAAACAAACAAATACAAAAACACAGGAACAGAGAGGTCAAGGTGAGAAGTACAATGTAAAAGAAAATAGGCATATAAAATCAATAAAATGTTTTAGTAAATAATTTAAAGAGCAGTGATGATACATTTGTTCAACTATTTTAAAGACATCCATACATATAGTTGAACTAGCCATTTGCTTAATGTGGGTAATCATATGACAAATGAGGGGAAGTTATAAAAAGGCATAGACTTTCCATGAGTCAGGGATTACAGATAATGAAATTATTACATTTCAAATAAGAGAATGCCCAGTCTGTTGAATTTCTCTAGCGTAATTTGCAAAATCATCAGTGTCCAAAAGGAAATCCCTTCATTTGATGTAATGCTGCATCAGAGGATCTCAAAGAGCTAACCATAGAGTAAGATATGTAAAAGAATAATTCGCATAACCCGTGGGTTCCTAACCATGTTAGCTTTGGTATTCCCAGTTCATATAAAACGCAGTCTAATGAATTAGTGTTACATAGTTGTTATAACATCAATTCTTTATTGCAATTCTGAGATTTGCCATTTACCTGCTCTCTCATATCAGGTGAATTGCCATATTTTTCAAAGGTACAGCTCCATTATTTATACAGTGAGTCCCCATCAAATTCTACCATTTCCTTATTCTATAAATCTCTTTATCAATTCAGTAGGTAATCACACATTTTAATATACAGTTTTTATTCCAATGCTAAGTCCTTCTTAAAATTATTTACTAATTTTCAGTTCATGACTTTTTAATGGCTTAGTATAGTGAGGCAGTGTATTTGTAATCTCCTCCTTCTATAAAGCTTTTCCATATAACTCAGTTATAAGGAAAGTTAAGACTACTTTGGTAATATCTTTACATTGGGAAGAAAAAGTCAATTTTTGATTGTAGAGAAGAATGCCAAAGAATATACTCCTGGAACCTGTAGATTTTAATGCCTGTATTTTTTTTCCCCTTTGTAGAGATAATGGGCTTTTCTGAGGGATTTTGTATTTGAATGACATTTTTAAGGTCCTCCTAATGCATTTTTTCATACTAGTGCTCTGAGAGCAATATTATAGGTCCCTGCTGGGCAATAGGTAAAATGGATACTTCTATTCCCTATCTGATGTAGGTGGTAGAATATAATTAGGCAGGTTGGAAATCTTCCTGGATGCTACTGAGCTTGCTGAGAGGTGGGTTTTCAATCATTTACAGCTTCCTGAAATTTCTTCTCCAGCCCACAGCTTGAATAACAATTATCAAAGAAGTCAAGTCATAAGTTCAACATATCCTTTTAAAAAACTACTTTTGAGAAAATTCTGTGAAATATTTTAAAAAATAAATATGTCGTTCTTTAAAAAAACATTATTTATTAATGAACTAATATTTTTAAATGTCTTATAAGAATTTCCACTTGAAGGAAACTGTCATCAGGTTTGTAAGATGATATAATAGTAGTTCACAATTTTACAGGAATTGTTTTGTGGAAAAGTGTTATTTATACACTGAAAGTGATTTTACCACGGCTTTGTAGCAGAAAGTATTTTTCTTGTGAATACTTTATCCTACATTGACTTCAGTTGATACTTATTTCTTCTTATAAGCAATCTAGTGATATCCCCTGAAAAAATATAAAATCATATAGCTTATAAGGAAATAATGAAGATGTCAGTGAAAATTAAGACTTAAAAATAATTTTTCTGATATTTGTAACTTTGGTATTTTCTGAATAATATTAACTAAATTTAGAAAACAAGATGAAGCAAATTGGAATAAAGGTATGACAGCTATGTAGTCATTTGGGTGCAATTTAAAATAATCCATATAAAAAATAAATTCAAGTTCCTATTTAATAGATACACCATATCTGTGAAAATATTTAAACAAACATCTAGTAAACAGCTTGCATAAAAATAATACATCTGATGTAATTCATTGCCAACTTTAAGCATGAGACAAAAACAGGTGCACAAAAGAATGTTAGCTACACAATAATTAATGAATAAAATTGAATACATTTTAATGAAAATTATCTTAGCATAGTTATTGCAATGCCTTCATTGCACTTGATTGAGGAGTTAACAAGTAATAAAGTTAAATGATATATTAAAAAAAAGTTTTCAATGATAACTCTGTTCTGCCATCTACTGAGCAGTTGTGTTTATGATGAGCGTTGAGGGTGGGACAAAAATGTTTTAGATGTAAACCAGCCTTGGCTATAATGTTGCATTTTCATGATCTGCATTTTGGAGCAGCATTATTACTGTTGCTTGGTAATACACAGAAAGATCTTATCTAGCTTTCTAAATCTCTTATTCTCAAATTCCAGATTTTTAGATGCATTTTTTTAAAAGATTTTATTTATTTATTTGACAGAGATTACAAGTGGGCAGAGAGGCAGGCAGAGAGAGAGGGGGGAAGCAGGCTCCCTGCTGAGCAGAGAGCTGGATGTGGGGCTTGATCCCGGAACCCTGGGATCATGACCTGAGTTGAAGGCAGAGTCTTTAACCCACTGAGCCAGCCAGGCACCCCTTTTTAGATGCATATTTAATAGTGCATCTACATTTAAGAAAAATGTATTTGTGCTCTATCAAATATGTAGAAACAATGTAATTCTAATATTTGTGGATCCTACAATGTTTTCCCCTGACCTAGACCACCCATTTTGCTCACCTTTTTTAATCCCCATACTAAATTTCATTGTCTATTATTATAATTACGACCTCATATGCACTCCTCAATCTTTTTTGGCTTCATGAAATGTTTCTGGCACAACACCACTCATGGTTTAATTAACCTCCACATCTATTCCACAAATGTGTTAGAACATCTGAGCTTACCTGGAGGAGAAAAGCCTGTAATCATTCCGAAAGGCCTCTCTTTAAAGTTGTGGCCCATATTCACTGTGTGTTCTCTGTGTTGTGTACCATTCATCCCACATTTTCCTCGCCCATTTTCTTGGCCAGGTTTCCATCCTGAAATTGGCAAATTTCCTCTATCCCCAAAGGTTTGTTGATGGTCTGATTTCTATTTTACTAAGAAAATAAACAAATAAAATTTGAACAAATTCCTACTACTACATCTACACTCATACATAACTGAACCTATATATTACCCATGAGTAAAATGTTTGAGTTTTTATGTGAATCCTAGTTGTACCCTTTCTAATATGTGATGGATTTCAGTCCAGTAATTCAGATCCCTATTCTCAACAATATTTTTATTCAATACCTTATTTATCATTCCTGTCACCTTTCAAAAATATTCTATCATTTTTTTCTTTTACGGTGTATATATCATATATAACATATATATTTGATATGTATATCTGTAACATATACACATACCTACTACACATACCCTTCATACATGAGAATATATGTATGTATATGACATATACACAGTCAGATGATAGGTAGGTAGATAGATAGATAGGCAGGTAGATAGATATCTCACAGCTTCCACATACCATTTGATTCTACATCCTGCCTATTTAAATAAAAAATGTTTAACATTGATCTAATTTTCTTCCTCCAATTATTTCCTGGATACAAACTTTGATCATGTCACTCCACTGAAGCTCTCTGACAAGTTTACCAGTAACTTTCATCCACTTAAACTTAATGGCAAATTATCACTCTTCTTTTTTTTTTTTTTTTTTTCTGCCTAGTAACAGCAGTGACCCGATGAAATTATCTCTTTCACTTAAAGCATGTTCTTTGGCTTTCTGTATGTTCTTTGCTTTTCTTTTGCCATATTCTCACTCCTTTCAGTACTCTTTGATTAGTCTTTACCTTCTAATTGATCTTTAAGTGATGGAGGACCCCAATATGGACCCTGTTCTTGAATTCCTTTCTCTATGCTTTGTCCCTTGACTTATTCATCTAGTTTCATGGCTTTGATTATCACTTGGATCCCTTAAGCTCAAAATCTCAACCAATGGACCTCTTCACTGAACCTTAGTCTTCTACATCCAATGGTATACCAGACAGCTTCATTTGCATATTAAAAATAGCTTAAAGTGAAAATACCCCATACAATTCTGTACATTTTCTTCACATTTGCTTCTTCCTCAGTCATCCCACCTCATTAAACAATGGCTTTTACAGTTATATAACTGAAATTCTTGGAGCTGTCTTTGATTCTTGTCTATTATTACACCAATATTCTTCTTCTTCTTCTCCTTCTCCTTCTCCTTCTCCTTCTCCTTCTCCTTCTCCTTCTTCTTCTTCTTCTTCTTCTTCTTCTTCTTCTTCTTCTTCTTTTTTTTTTTTGGCAAATCCTGTTAGCCCAATCTTAAGTATATTGAAAATTTGATCATTTCTTAACACCTACCTGTTACTGTTCTGGTCCAAGCCATCATAATTATTTGTCTAGATTATTGCAGTAAGCTTTTAAGAGGTCTCAGTGCATCCACCATGCCTCCCATTAGTCTCATTAAAATAACTAGATTGCTCCACTTGAAACAACACACGTAATATCACTCTTTTGTTCAGAAGCTTCTAGTAGTTTCTTGTATCATTTGGAAATTCATTCTATGGCCTACAGGGCTCTATAGGGTAGGCTACTCTTCCAATTTCTATTATCTCCTTTTTCCCCTTAAATCCCAATTAGTTTCAATCAAGTAGATTTCATATTCCTCCATCAATCCTTGGATATTGCAAGTTTTTCAGTGGTGTGTCCACTTTATCTACCTAGAACATTAACTGCAAATAACAAGTCATAAATGTAGTGTTTTTCTAAAACTATCCAAAAATTATGGATCAATCTTTACAGTTATGTATATCAATGTGTATATATATATATGTAATATATATATATGTATATCAATCATTAGATAATAAAAAATTAAGAATATTATCATTAAAGGGAAATCTGGTGGAGCTAAAGACCCAAGAAGCAGAGATGGTCTGGAAAATTATACTACCTTTGCTACAAGACATAAAATTGATGAGGACCAGTTTTCATCAAGCCTCTAATTGTGTGTCAGAATATGCAGGCATAAGAGGAGGTCAAATAATTATACTAAAGGGCAGAGTGTTGTAATTTTATGAGAAGGTACTAGAAAAGCATACTAATAGTGAATAAATAGGTAAAGTGCTATCTCAGGGTGCTGATCAAAACAGCCAGCCAGATGTGTGCTTGTAATACAGGAAGAGATGGATAAAGCCTCAATAAACCTCCAGCATCTCCTGTATGGTTCACACGGGAAAAGTGTGCAGTTTAATGGCTTGGTTGTCTCCCGCTTCTATACATACTGCACACGGGATCCCCTTAATTATCACCTTTTCTATCATTTGACTCTAAGTATATTTTAATTTACAGATAAACAAAGTATTACTTCACTAAGCAAAGGATTATATCAAATCATCCGAATGATTGACTTATGGATATGCTACTACTACTTTAGCATTACATGTCTGTATTATTAAAAATTTGTGCCTGTATCATCACAGTTCCAATGACTCCAGTGATAGATACAGTGAACTTCAGAGTTGAATGCGAATGTCCACAGAGTAAATGAACTCTCATGTTTTAGACATAGATTAAGTTCTTAACTGGTTTTGAACTTCGTAACTGAATGTGTTTTCTCTTGCTGCTTTTAGGATTTTTTCCTTATCTCTATATTTTGTAAACTTAACTACAATATGTCTTGGTGTTGGTCTGCTTTTGTCGATTTTGCTGGAATTTCTCTGTGCCTCCTGGATTTGGATGTCTGTTTCCTTCCCCAGATCAGGGAAGCTTTCAGCTATAATTTACTCAAATAAACCTTTTGCCCCTTTTTCCCTTTCTTATTCCTCAGGGCTTCCTATGATACAAATTTTCTTATACATTATGGAGTTGCTGAGTTCCCTAAGTCTATATTCGTGATTCAATATTTTTCTTTCTCTCTTCTTTTAGCTTCATTATTTTCCATAATTTTATCTTTTATTTCATGTATTCATTACTCCACATCTTCCATCCTTATGGTCATTATATCCAGTTGGTTTTACATCTTAGTTATAGCACTTTTTATTTCTGCCTGACTAGTTTTTAGATATTTTATCTCTGTGGTAAGAGACTCCCTGTTGTCCTCTATGCTTTTCTCAAGTGCAGCAGGTATCCTTTGATTATTGTTTTAAATTCTAGATCAGGCATATTACTTATATCTATTTCAATTAGATCCTTGGCCTGTGACCTTTTCCTGTTCTTTCTTCTGGGATGAATTCCTCGTCTTGGCATTTTGTTTAGGTCTCTGTCTTCTTCTGTGTGTTCAGAAAGCCTGTTATGTTTCCTGCTCCTGAGAGTAATGGTTTTATTAAGAAGGAGCCATATACTGTCAAGGGCCTGGCACTTCAGTGAGTGCCTTGGGTGTGTGCTGTGGACACTCTTCTGCTGTGCTTTGGCTGCTGTTTCCCTCAGATCAGTCTTCTGCAGAGTTTCCCCTTGCCAGAAGTGGGAAGTGTTTGGACTTTGGCCAGACATCTGTAATAATACAGACATGTAATGCTAAAGTAGTAGTAGTATATCCATAAGTCAGTCATTCAAATGATTTGATATAATCCTTTGCTTAGTGAAGTAATACCAGTTTTAACTAGGTGTATTCTGATCTGCTTGTTATAAAAGAGATTTGATGCTATTTACACTAGAGCTGAAGCTTTGCAGAGCTCTGCGGTCAGTAGATACGGTACGTCTACTCAATGGTGTGAGGAGGGGGTAGTATGAGGGGGGAACATGGTCTGGAGAGAGGGGAGTGCTGTGCTGCTTTTCTGGGGGATGGGCCTGCTATGCTGGTTCTCAGGCACACTTGCTCAAGAAAAGCAGAACCCACAGAGCTCAGGGAGCAGGACTTGGCGTAAGCAGTCTAGGCAGCCAGCATTGGTGTTTTGCTGCTTACTGAGAGGTGGGGGAGAGAAATGGTGTAGCTGACTCTTTTGTCCCCAGAGAGGCAATGCCACCTCTCCCAGATGTGTGTGCTCCAAGAAGGGGGAACCATCTCTCCCATTATGTCTAGGACATCCTCAGAGAGGAGGGCTATCCTCCTCCTCCACGGGAGCACTGCAACGCCCTCAGGGCTCCACACCAGCCATGCTGCACATCTCTAAAACTTCAGTCTTGGAGCCTCAGCTTCTCTCATTTTCCTAGTCAGTGGCTTTGGGGAAGAGTTTTCCTTATGCAATCCCTTATGTGCTCCTCCTCCTCTCTCTCTTTCTCTCTCTCCTCCACTCTCTATGATCAGGGCTCGCTCTCCTCCACAGCACCTGTGATTTCTCCCCCAAATCACATCTATGGATGTGGCCTCTTCTCTACCTCTAGTTGTGCAGTTTGTTCTGTCAGCCCTCAGACCAGGTTCTTGGGTACACAGAGTGATTTGTTATTTATCTAACTGTGTTCAAAGGACAAGGCAAGCCCAGGGTCCTCATACAACTCTGCCACTTTAGCTCCTACCAGTCAAGTACTTTTTAACTTGTGGTATCAGTCCAATAAAGATGATGTTGAAAGTGGTGTGTTGTATACCTAAGAATTCTCATAACTATGACAAAAAGTGGTCCCTAGAGAGTAAATGCACTGCATTTTCTGA
This sequence comes from Lontra canadensis, assembly GCF_010015895.1. Taxonomy (NCBI): domain Eukaryota; kingdom Metazoa; phylum Chordata; class Mammalia; order Carnivora; family Mustelidae; genus Lontra; species Lontra canadensis. The sequence continues at coordinate 730,502 of NW_022631056.1, read as the reverse complement.
TGTTAAGTATGGAATTAGTAGCAACTTAAAATACTTGTTGGGGTGCCTGGGTGGCTTAGTCTGATAAAGGTCCAACTCTTTATTTCTGCTTGGGTCATGATCTCAGGGTCCTTGGATCAAGCCCCAAGTTGGGCTCCCCACTCAGTGAGCAGTCTGCTTGTCTCCCTCTGTCTCTGCCCTTCCCCCCATTCTCTCTCTCAATAAAATACTTGTTAGAGCTTCTCTTTTATAATGGATAAAGCAGGGCTTGATTTACACTCTGGCTTTAAACAACAGCAACAACAAACACAATTTATGACATTATGGGCAGCACATTGATCCCTGAGAGAAGAGAAACAAATGATGTAAGTCCTGTGATTGCTCAAGCATAATGTCTGGAGAGAGTTTCCAGGCTACGGCAAAGGGATGAATAGTCTGGTTGTTTATCTTAGCTGAGGGGACAGTGTTCTGAATTTGAGTGATCCACGTGCTAGAATTCTTTGTATGGGGTACTAGAGAGGAGAGAGCTCTGTGGAGAAGAGAGGAATTTGCACAGGGAGAGGTCCAGAGATCTTCGGCATTTTCCCCTAGATTCTTCAATTGAATACCAGTAAGTGTATGTGTGGGAGAAGACTATTCACAGTCATAGAAAGAACCACTGGAACACTGAACAATGTTCCTTTAGTAATGTGACCAGATTAGTCCTGAACTAAAGATTGCTCCCAACTCCCCCAACAAAATTTAAAATTCTCAGAAAAATAAAATTGTTTTCAAGGAATGTAATAGTGTCTCAGAGAAGAGACCACACATATCTAAAGGAATAAAAAAAAATAGTGTACTCAGAATCAGCATCGAATAAAAAATTATGAGATATGCAAGAGGCACAGAAATATAACCCATAGTTAGGAAAAACAAATCAATCAATAGAAACAGATCCATTAATGACAAAGAAGATGGTATTAGTAGATAAGAACATTCACATTTGTATTTTTTACATATATATATATACTGTATAAAAGAAAGCATGAGCGTAATAAAGAGAGACATAAAGTTATAAACAGATTAAATGACAGTTCTAGAGTTCAAATAATGTCTGAAGTAAAGAAATGAGATTAACAGCAGATTAGATATTACAGAAGAAAAGATTAGTGAAATCAGAGAACAGTGTAACTTACTCAAATGAATACAGACAGGAGCAGACTAATATGTTCTTTGAGTAGTTTTTTTTTTTTTTCTTTAAGTATGGACTGAAGAAGACTTAAGATAGGGCCCTTATTTGTCCCATTAGATAGAACAAAGAAAAAATGTTCCCAAAATATTTTTGGTTTCTTCATATTAAAGTGTAAAAAATTCCATTATATAATGAATATCTTCCATGGATTTAAATAACAATATATTAATGGAAAAGTATAATGCCTGATTATAGTTAGTGCTTTTTGAAAATATAGTATATAACAGGTACTTTTTTAAGCACTTCGTATAACTTTATTGTACTACTCCTTAGTGTTGTACTTCTTGCTTTTAAAACTTCTTTTATTTGTCTACAATTTGAGCTGGATTACCATACTTCTTAAACTGGTTACATAACTGATTATAACATTTCTCATGTATCTAGAACAGAGCTTGCATAATCTTATATGATTCTAACCAGACGTGGGAAGAATCAACAAAGAGTAAATACTGTGTATTAGACAACTTGTACTGTGATAGCTCTAGCAAAGTGAATAACATTTAAATCTCATTGTCTTTCAGTTAAAGAACTTTATGGATTTTTAAGTAGGTTGAAGCAGCAGGCCATAGACTTGACCTTGGGTTCAGATCTCTACATTGTTGTAACAGTCTAGGAAATGGTCTAAAGGAAAGTTCCATCTTGACTATGTTGTTTAAAATTTTCTTTGGTGAAATATATGATGTAATTAAAAGCAAAGACAAACAATTATAGTAAAATTAAATCTCATGTCTATTGCTCACCTGTAATAGTTACTAATATCATACGATTCCAATTCTAATATTTTTAATGTTGTGCTTCATCTGTTTCCAGTGGGCTATCTTTGTGCTAAACAGCAAAACATTTACATTTTGGATTAAAAAAACATGAAACCAGGTGACCTATGGATTCTTCATTGCTTTATAATCATGGAATCTATGCATATTAGTGATTACTCACATTACTTCCAGGGCAGTATGATATAATAACATGATATCAATGTTCACAAGTTAAGTTTAGTTATGTGACAGAAGTCATTGCAATACAACTGAGTATCTTGTAATAAATGTTGACTAGGAAGGTTTAGAGTATAATATGCCTCATTTTTTCACATCTCTTTTCTGTCTTCTCATGGTTGTGTGACATGAAACTAAATTTTACTTTGATAGAGGATGTAATCAGAGTTTCTTCTTGGCTTCTTTATTTCTTATTGATTTTTTAATAAGCAGTTCTTACATTTCTTATTTTCCCTTATGAATGATACACAGGAAAAATGGGAATCCAGAAAAGGTAGTGACCATCCTATTTTTCTTGGTTTCTTAACCTTGAAGAAAACACCGGAATTTTACATAGCTTGAGATCTTGAATCAGTTCTATTTTCTAAGTCCTGAATTTCCATTCTAGCCCCATACTTATTATTTAATTTCATGTGTTCTGAATTTTCTGAACAACCCTGATATTCAATATTTTGTTTTATTATCTTTAGATGAAAATTCCACACACAATTGCACAACAAAAATATAAGTGTCTTGTAAGACAGAGTAGTCAACAGCTATGTTAGAATTATGGTCAAGCACATTCTCCTTACTTGGATTTATTTTCTTGGAGCTTCAATCACAATGAGGAGCCATAATAAGTAATGGTAATATCACAGACATGGGGTCAGGTTACTTTAAATGACTTAGACTAGTGTAAATTTGAAGGAGGTGGTGCATAATCATTAGAATCTTAAAGTTTTAAAACCACTGAATGGTATCATAGAGTTCGTATCAATGTAACACTTACAAGACTGACCCCTGACACCAAAGTCATGGTCTTTGAACAGGAAGGTCATCCTGATGAATAGCAAAGTCAGGAATACAAAGCAAGCCATCCACAAATGTAATGGAAATTACAGACAAATTCAATATCTAGAGTTTTATTAATAACATTATGGGTATAATAAAATATAAATCCCATTATTCTGTAATTTAATTATTTATGTGTGAAATGTTTTATCATTTATCAGTAGGAATTTTACTCTCCTATAGCAGTTTTTTCATCCTAATTTTAATTTTGCTCTTTACTGAATATACTACATATTTTTCATTGACAAAATATTATAAATAATTAGGATGTAGTTCATGAGATTGTAAAAAAAGTCCAGGAATAGTAATGCACTGGTGAGTAAAAAGAAGATAGGAGAGTTACTATTTCTTTGTGAGAGTAGAATGCTTTTAGCTATCACAATGAAATGTATATATATAAACTTATATATTTATGACTTAGATCCGGATATAAGGTGTTTTATGATAATTTATTTATCATGTACTAACAAGTCCTAAGCTCTATAAATATTCACTCATTTAATCTGCACAGCAATACTATATGAATGTTGCATTCTTATACCCATTATATAGAGAAACTGAAGTACTACTTTTTTTTTTTTTTTCCTTTCCAGGTAGATTTTTTTTCTTTTCAGCGTAATAGTATTCATTGTTTTTGCACCACACACATTGCTCCGTGCAATCCAAGCCCTCTCCAATATCCACCACCTGGTTCCCCCAACCTCCCACCTCCCGCCTCTTCAAAACCCTCAAATTGTTTTTCAGAGTCCATAGTCTCTCATGGTTCACCTCCCCTTCCAATTTCCCTCAACTCCCTTCTCCTCTCCATCTCCCCTTGTCCTCCATGCTATTTGTTATGCTCCACAAATAAGTGAAACCATATGATAGTTGACCATAAGATCTCCATTCAGCAATTTAATTACAGTTCTCCTCACTGTTGGGGATCTCCTAACAACTTTTTTTTTTTTTTTTTTTTTTGCGCTACTAGCTCCAATCAGTATTTTTGTTTGTTCATGTGTTTTTTTAAAAATCCATTTGTATGCATCCACTGTTAGGAGACCTCTTTTGCTTACCTAATATGTATAAATTTTTTAAATTAAAAGAAGATAGAACAGTGTCATCTACTACATTAGATTGGCATACTCTATAGCAATAACCTATGTCTTGCTAAATTGCCTTCCCCAGACCACGTTGTAACTAGGGTTATTGATATATTGAGGTTCTGTCAATCAGATCCAATCTCATAAAATCTAAATTTAGAGTTTATTTATGAAAAGACAGAATGCCACCACTTGGTACTACATGGGCTATCCATTCACAATTAATGATCTAACAGAGAAGGTGTGGTTCTAGAATGAAATGTGGAAGCAGTGTGTCCCTAATCCATTGACAGAAGTGGCAATGGTATATTTCTGGAGACAAGAGCTATACTGATGTTTTTTTTTTTTTTTCTATTTCTTTTTAGAGTAACAGTATTCATTGTTTTTGCACCACACCCAGTGCTCCATGCAATCCGTGCCCTCTCTAATACCCACCACCTGGTTCCCCCAACCTCCCATCCTCTGCCCCTTCAAAACCCTCAGATTGTTTTTCAGAGTCCATATTCTCTCATGGTTCACCTCCCCTTCCAATTTCCCTCAACTCCCTTCTCCTCTCCATCTCCCCTTTGTCCTCCATGCTATTTGTTATGCTCCACAAATAAGTGAAATCATATGATAATTGACTCTCTCTGCTTGACTTATTTCACTCAGCATAATCTCTTCCAGTCCCATCCATGTTGCTACAGAAGTTGGGTATTCATCCTTTCTGATGGAGGCATAATACTCCATAGCGTATATGGACCACATCTTCTTTATTCATTCGTCTGTTGAAGGGCATCTTGGTTCTTTCCCCAGTTTGGTGAACGTGGCCATTGCTGCTATAAACATTGGGGTACAGATGGCCCTTCTTTTCACTACATCTGTATATTTGGGGTAAATACCCAGTAGTGCAATTACAGGGTCACAGGGAAGCTCTATTTTTAATTTCTTGAGGAATCTCCACACTGTTTTCCAAAGTGGCTACACCAACTTGCATTCCCATCAACAGTGTAAGAGGGTTCCCCTTTCTCCACATCCCTTCCAACATATGTTGTTTCCTGTCTTGCTAATTTTGGCCATTCTAACTGGTGTAAGGTGGTATCTCAGTGTGGTTTTAATTTGAATCTCCCTGATGGCTAGTGATGATGAACATTTTTTCATGTGTCTGATAGCCATTTGTATGTCTTCATTGGAGAAGTGTCTGTTCATATCTTCTGCCCATTTTTTTTATATGATTGTCTGTTTTGAGTGTTGAGTTTCAGGAGTTCTTTATAGATCCTGGAGAAACTGAAGTACTTCTAAGTTAAGTAATTAACTTCAGGTCACAAAGGTTGTAGGTGACACTATCAGGATGCAAACTTTCCAGTCTGATTCTGCAGTCTTAGCTGCTGTGTTATACTCAGGTTAGCAACACACCCAGGCATTAATATAAAATAAGCAGTTCACGTTCTGAAAACCATCATTTTGATAATTGTTAGTTGCAACCTACCTTATATAATATTTTAAAATTGAAATCTCTGAAAAGTTTATTCTACTTTCACTTTATATCAACATTTCATTTATTAACATTTCAATTTTAAATATCAGTTTTAAAGTAATGAATATATAATATGAAACATGCAAGTTATTATGCAAGTTATTAAAATATGGGTATATATAATAAAATATGAATATATACATACATATGTATAATTTATAAACATAAAGTAGTTTACTAATGATAGAGAATATTTACCATCTGGGGCTCTGTGACAGGAACCTAGAAATACTCTTCCTTTTTTCTTTCATCACCACTTCTCATTCAGTCATTTACTAAACACTGTTGATTCCTCCTCAGAACGTTTCTAGAATGTATTCACTTCTCTCCATCTCCACTATCACCACCTTTCACCAGCACCTTATCAGTGCAGTATGCTTCCAATGGGCTACCCTTCCTCCTCCTAAATTCCTCTTCACTCCACAGGGTGAATGATCTCTTCAAAGAGCAAATGCATTTGCCCTGCAGGCCTACAACCTTTCATATCCTTTTCCAGTAGCTTCTAGAACACCTAAATTCCTTCCTTTGTCTTTAATTATGAGCAGTTTTATTTACAAATAATTCATAGAAAATGCAATTCATTCATTAAAATGTGCAATAAAATGTGTCTTAGTATATTTGCAGAGCTGTGCAATCATCCACAGAATCAATTTTGGAATATTTTCATCATCTCAAAAAGAAATTCCTCCCTTCTTGGCCATCACTTCCAACTCCTCACACCACCTGCCAGCCCTAGGCAACCACCCATAAACTTCTGTATCCATAGATTTGTCTATTCTGGAAATTTTATATAAACGGAAACAGTCAGTATGTACCCTTTGTTACTACCTGTTTTCACTTAGCCTAATGTTTTCAAGGTTCATCTATATTGTACCCTGTGTAAGTACTTAATTTCTTTTTATTGCCATATAATATTCCATTATATGAATATATTACATTCTATTTATGCATATATTAGTAGATGGACATTGTGGTGCTTTAAGTTTTTGGTTTTATTAGTAATGCTATTATGGACATTCACGTATAAGGTTTTGTGTGCATGTATATCTTTAATTCTCTTGCGAGTATAATTGCTGAGTCATATAATAAATCTGTGTTTAACATTCTGGGTAACTGTGAGATTTTTTTTTATCCAAAGCACCTGCTCCATTTTTCATTCTCACCCACCAGTTGTACATGAAAGTGCCACTTAGCCCACAGCTTCACCAACACTATTATCTGTCTTTTTGATTACAGCAAGCCCAGAGGGTGTGAAGTGGTATTGGATTAACCAATTGGATTAACATTTTTATGGTAGCTAATGACATTGAGCATCTTTTCATGTTCTTACTGGTCTTCCCTTGACCTCTGAAGCTCATTATAGCAGCCTTGTCCCTCTCCAGCCACTTTATCTCTTACCCCTCAACTTTATATTGAATATTCCAGTTCTCAAGAGCTTCTTTCATTGTTTTGAATGTGCCATTTTCCCTTCTGGTTTAGGCCTATGCAGTTCCCATTTCCTTCCTCCTTTCCTTTCCTTTTTGCTTGAGCAGAGCTGACTTTGTGAATGTAATACGTGCACAGTTGCATAGAGCCTGACACTTGGAAGGACTCTGCGTTTGCTTCAATCTATTGCTGTGGTTGCCTTGAAATTCACAATATGTTTTGGACAAGAGACCCCACATTTCATTTTGGAGTAGGTCTGGCAAATTATGTAGCCGGTCTGGTGCCTGGCTGATCATTATTACTTATCCTTCAGATCTCAGTTTAGACAGAGATACCTGCAAGACATCATCTCCCATCTCTGTAGACTGTCTTCTGTGTGCTTCCTGAACTTCTTTCATACCAGCATGTATTATGATTTTTCATCTCTTTCCTCTAAGCCCTTTGACCTATGAGACTAAAGTCTTTGCCTTTCTGATCCATTGTTCTGTCCTCAGAAACCAACATAGTGTGTATCACATAGCTTCGATTAGATATGTAGATCAACCACGCAGTTATGGCTCAGGTGATGGGCCACAGAGGGAAAGTAATTTCTAATATGAACTCCAGGGCCAGACAGCCTCGACATCCAGTGCTATCATTTGTAAGCTGTGTGGAGTCTGGATATTTAATGTTTCTGTTCCTCAATTTCCTCATCTTTAAAGTGTGAGTAATATTAGTCCAAATCTCATAGTAGTATTACTGGGATCAATTGGGATTAAGTGAACTAATAAATGTAAAACATTTAAAATACCGCCAACTACCATTGTTACCTGCTATCACTGTTTTATTCAGTTCCTACTTGTTGAGTAAATTATTGACACTATGTACAAAGAGAGGAAGAGGGTACTAGAATGTAGGGAAAAATTATGTAACTTAAGAAGTTACATTGTCCATATTACTCTTCCTTACATGAATTTGCAATGCTAAGAAGAAGGCAGTTGTACAAAAGTTCAGGTTAGGTAATCAAAATAGGAAGAAAATTAAGAAGCTGAGAGCAAGCTCAGAGCAAAGAGAAATTAATGGTAAGAGTAAGTATAGGAATCTTATAAGGAAGGAAGAGAATCTTTCTTTTAAAATTCTTTGCAGAAATTATTCAACTTAACACAATGTTAACACAATTTTGAGAGGTTAGTTTGGGTGAATTAATGCCAGTAACCTTTGGAAAGTTTATTTAATTAGTGGTTATGCTTTGACATTACCACTAAGTATTTGAAGCTGTATTTAATTTACAGTCAGTAGAGATATAACACCATTACAAAAAAGCAACCAAAATGTATAATAAAGGAGTGCATGTTTTCTGTATGTCTGGATTCTTCTAGGGTTTGGCATGCTGTCTCAGCTTGCCCATCCAACATCAGGGGATCCCATGTGCCCTGACTTTCTTCTCTGTGCCTGCCTGTTTCTCTCAGTTCCTTCATATGACTTCTGGGGGGATAGGCTTGGAATTCTCTCACAAATCTGCTCTTCTTTCACGATTTTCAGGTCATAATACATACCTCAGTTTATCAGGAAACATTCTTCTAACTCTACCCCACCCCTCCACTGACTCAACCCCAAGATAAAACTTTGGTATTCCTACATGGTACTTGTCAGTATATTTGTATTATTTTTATAAATTATTATCTCCTGAACTTTTATTTACCAAAGGGTAAAAATTATTCAGATTTGCTCAACATGTATTCCCAGTGCCTGGGTGCTTCTTGTACAATAATTCCGCAAGAAAACAATTACTGGGTAACTAAGTGACAGGATTCACCAATCTCCCAAAAGACCAAAGAGGTTAATGACAACAGTATGAAGAAGAAAGATGGTGAATACTGTCACCTCAAATGTGTTATGTCCTACAAGTGGGTTCTAAACTTGGCAGTAAATGTCTAGTCAGGTCAGGTCACAAAAACAACCTATAAACACGATACCTTGTATAATTTCAAATGTCCCACAATTAAAAGGGGCAAAAGAATATTTGTGTTGGAACCAAACTCCAGAAGGTAGTTATCATATAGGTATTTCATCAAGTGATTCTTGGAAAGACAGTAAACTCTATAAATGACCATTTTTTTCAATAAACTCTATAAATAACCATTTTATAAAAATATTGAAATACTATTCAAATAAACAGTTCTTAAACTGACCTTCTGGAAAGGCAAAAATATAACATTAAATCAAATTTCAAAAAGTGCCTTTCTGTAAAGGATTAGAGAAATAATGTATATAGTCAGGCACTTTACTTTCTAATCATCTTACCTAATGCATTGATAGAACCTGAAAATACTAGATGGACAGCTAATATGCCCATTAACCTGTCTCAATCAAATATCAGATGTCTTAAATGAATCTTCAGTAGGTGGTGAATCAAAGCCAAGATATAAATTAATTTTCTTTCAGAAATGTGTAATGCTTTTTTGTAGCACAAAGAGAAAGATGTCCTTTAAATGTCAGATATGAGAGGGAATGACTTTGGGCTTCTAGTGTAAGTATTTGAGACAAATGAATGTTATAATTATTATAGAGCCAGTGTCAATTCTGAAAATGACTTACGATTTCCCAGGGAATCACACACCTTCCCAAAGAAATTCTGTTCTTCCTATTAATAATTCCAGATACATTGAAAATAACTTTTCAATTCCAACATCTTTACTAATATCATACTAATTTTATAGACACCAATAGATTTTTGTAAGTCAAATACCATATCATTTATAATAGTTAATAACATGAAGACCTATTTATTTTCAAAGGACTATTTTGCCTTTCAATTCTGTGAAAGAATGGTATTTTTCCTAATAGAAAAATGAAAAATTTGTTTTGTATCATTAAAATGGTATTTTATCCCATTAATAAAGATACTAAATGTAAGTTTTTAACTCATAGTAAGTAATAGCTGGAGGAATACTTTTCCTTTACTACATCTAAATTTCACTATAACTTAATTTGCTTTAAAGATATTAGAATATAATGTTTCTGTCCTTGGTACTAGTCCAGGTGACTTTAACATAAAGTACCATAAAAATAAAAATGTTCTCACATTTGTCCAACTATAATATCACCCTACAGGATGAATTCTGAAGTTCTAATAAGATTAGAAAAAATAGTGTGTCCTAGGAAAAGTACAGACTTCAAAGTAGTACATTTAATAATTATATACAATAGTCAATTTTTTTACATAATTTGATATTTTCCCAAGAAATTAAGGGAATGATGAGAGAATCCTGCCATGTAAATATGGAAGGGGGCAAGGGGGAAAGGTTGAGGCAGGGCTGTGGAGGGTACTTATGGAAATGACAGTAATTCAGATTAATTGGAAGTCAAATTAATAGTATCCAAATTGTAAAGTGTGCTCAGACAGAAAAGTGATGTCTTAGAAAGGCAAGGAAGTTATTCAGAAATCAATACAATGTTAGTCATTATTATAGAGCGGTGGGAATATGAAATCTTCATGAAATTGTTATGAGAATTAAAAGTTTGCTTTTTAAAAAAAACTTATTCTTAGCTACACAAAGAAATAATTTCTGCATCTGCAGTGGGACTTTGCTAGAGAAACATAGGGAATCACATAATGCTGATGGCTTTTGCAGAGTCAGGGAATCTTTTTCGGTCACATTCACCCTGAATGTGATTGTTGTTTCTGAAATCCAGAGATGCCCCTTAGTGTTCCTCGAACTCAGCAGCATGACTAAGACTGCAAATATGTGAAGCAGAGAGCAGAGACGTCCATGGAAACACAGTTGCTAGACGTTGAAGATGATAATTTTGAACACGATGATAAACTGACATTTATCATCATTTAAATTATAAACAGGTAAATGTTCAAAAACTGATTCAAACGGGAGATGTAGTCCAGCATGGGGCATGAGAAAGAATCTGTACCATTCACGGAGGGGAAGACCGCAGGAGTAGAGTCGGTCATGCTGGGTGAGGGAGTGATATGTTCGGATCTCTACATGCTGGTTTGAGAAACATCAAATGGGCATGCCCTGAAAGAGACATCTCTTGTTCCATAGCTCTCCAAGGAGAGAGGGATCCTGCCTGGAGGAAGAGTGACTAGAGATCACAGCTGCTAGTTTGGGAGGGGATGAGGGTGTCTTAAGCAGAGTGCATTGGTTGCATCCATGACAGAAACCAGGGGTCCCCAGGGAGAGAGGAAGCTGCAACCCAGACTAAAAAGTAGTCAGGAAAGAGACACTGGAAGAAAAAATAGGAGAGTATGGGTGTCCTGAAAGCCAAGGGAAGTCTGCGCTTAAGGAAGGAAGGGTAGTTCCCTAGGGTCCAATGATAGAGGTGCGATAAGGTAAGGAACTACTAACACATTTATATCAGAAAGTAGTTAGTTACTTTGTATAACAAATTGGCCATTCTGCTTTTGAGTTTACTCATTCTAATTTTAACTTCTGTGAGTTTCTGCATTTTTTTTCTTTCCTCTCAAGTAAGTAATTGGGTTGGCAGACGAACATCTTAAATATTGCCAGCAGAGAATGCCTTCTGCTTGAAAGCCTCACCTTACTATTTTTTAGCAATACTTGAGAATTGGGGTACATATTTTTGGCCTGATTGGGGTTGCATAATACATTCCCAGCATGTTTTTGTTTCTTTGTTTTTGAAGAACATTTTTACGATAATGATAGTAAATGAATTATGAGTGACTGATTTGGTTGTATAGTAACTGCATGCCTGTATAAAACTAGAAAGCAAAAAACAGTGATCATAGTGCATCCCAATCAAATTCATGTTTGAAAAAGAGCTTTAAAATAGTCTGTTGATATAAATAAAAGAAAATAAACACGTTTTAATAATACAAAGTACATGTATTGAAATTTATTTGAATTTCAGTTATATAGAAACTTAAACAACCATTATATTATTACATAATAACTTACATATTTCAAAACCCATGTGTGCCATGCAGTTTTATTGAGGCACAAAAACCTCAAATACTGAAAACAATCAATTCAATAATAGTAAAGTACATGTTACAAGTGAATTATAAAATGCAAATTTCACTATATTCCCTGATTGTACAAAATAAAATTCAGTAAGTAAACTATCTCTGTCTTAATATGTGTGCTATAATGGTATTTAAGTGATTTAAGAAAATAATTGTAGGTATACCAATTAGGTTGCACACAAGAATTCTTATTTGAAATGTAATCTATAGGCTATTGGATTATAAGCAAGTCCTTGATTTGCATCAATATTCATGGAGCAGGTGATTAATCTTTTTCATGTTGTTTCCATTGACTTTCTAAGAAGGACTTATATAGTGCTGTTTTTAATAATTTATCTGTTATGAGTAATGTACTACATAGGCTTATGAGCAGTGCTGTTTCATTCATTCCAAAATAACTATAAATTCTTCTTCAAGGCTTTAATTTTCATACATCTTGATACATTGTCTTTACACGGTGAAACAGGAAACTAACGTGAAGGAGGAATATCATTTTCACTGGGGGGTTTCAGCCAGAATTGAATAGGCATTGTTGTTCTGTTATGTTTGCAAGAAGCGTAATTGGAAGCCAACAAAGCCCTTTCTAGAAGAACATGCCAGCTTTTTAAAAAGCACAGAGTGCACTAAATAAAAGGGGTTGATAAAACACCTGTTGAAGTTTTTACTACATGTTAGTGTCCCTGTAAGCAGATGGGCAGGTACAACAGAAAAGCCAAAATCATTAAGTCATAAATACAGAAACATTGTTTAAAAAAAAAAAAAGTAATGCAGGTAAGACGTTATTTTCATTTATCATATATGTGATAAACACCCTATGTTTGGTCATCATTTCACACAAAACAAGCGTAAAATCTTTCTTTTTCCTGAATCGATGTAAACAGAGCCCAGACGGCCGTATCGAAGTCAAAGGGCAGCATGGAAGCTCGTCACTGCATATTAAAGATGTGAAGTTGTCAGATTCAGGGAGATATGACTGTGAAGCTGCGAGTAGGATTGGAGGGCACCAAAAGAGCATGTACCTTGATATTGAATGTAAGTCATTTTCCTTTTGTATGTTTATTAAAACAATTTTGTCTGCTTTGAAAAATACGAATTTTAGTAAGATCCTCCAAATACCTCTGTAGTTCATGATTCCGTATTTGACGGATAGCTCTAGAACTAACATGGCCATTCAAAGTCAGTTATTAGAGACATCTAGTGGATGTTATAGGACATTTCACAGTGCTATAAATTTTAATGGTTTTGATACTGCTTATTCAGAAAATTGTGATTTTCTTTTTTGCAGTGTTTAAGCCAAACACAGTATATTATTGAATTGCTTTAGTTATCAGTTATTGGTTAATATCTCCTTAGAGTTTTATCTGTTTACTTATAATATTAATGGCCCTGTGTTTCACCTGAGTAGTTTTTTTGTTGAATTATTTTAATTCTCATAAGATATGAAGTAGTGTTTTTACAATGATTGAATAGATCAACATTCATATTTTATCAGAATAATGCTTGTTGTCTGTAAGTGGGAATTATGACCTGAGATTTGGAGAATATGAGGGCTGATGTAAATGCACAATCCACCTGATATCATTGAGTGGGATTTTATGTCATATATATGTTCATAAGAGGGAAGAAATTTAATATTATTTTCAATAAATATTCAGGAATCATCAATGTTGGAGATTCTCTGATGTTCAAGAGGACATAACTGTCATAGTGGGAGTGTACAAGATACTCTGATCGACAAAACATTCCTATTGGAGAATTTCTAGTACGTTAATATTGATAGAAGGTGGTGATCACTGTGATATAAGATTATTTTCTTTTTGAGAATGTCTCTAGAAAGCAAATATTTCCTCAAGAACAGACACAAATAATCCATATTATTTTACATATTCATAAGTGTTCTTATTAAGAAATTCATGGAAAGGCCACTTATACAATTGCAAAAAATTGTGGAAGATATTAAATAATTATTTCACAAAGCACAGGTTTCGTTTGCTAAAGTTAGAGAATCTCCAAGAAAGTTGTTTAATTGCCATCGTATTTCTTAAAAAAATCAAAGAGACGAAAAAGCCATGTTATTCAGGACACATAGAGAAAGAAGTGATGCTAATAACTAATTTAGCTTTTTTCCTAATAGTGTTTTCTGCTATTTTCTCATTATTTTATACATACATATATATAAATAAGCTACATATTAATATATATATATTTCTTTTTCAAATCATCAGCACTTGTAACAAATTAGAACTATTTCTCAAACTTTCAACACATTTGTTTAGATTTTGTAATTCAAAATATGTATTTGAATCCAAAATTTACTTTATTATTTTTTTCTTTTTCTTTAATGTGAATCTACTTGAGCACAAATTTAAGGGTGCCAAAACATGATTTATATTAGAGCTGTCCAACCTGTTTGGAGGGCAAGTTCATAGACTACTCCCAGCCTCTTCTCACTGTGCTAAAAAAGTGGTAGGAATCATATTCTCTTAATAAAACTTTTTTTTAAAAATTTTTACTTATTTATTTTTTTAAGATTTTATTTATTTATTTGACAGACAGAGATCACAAGTAGGCAGAGAGGCAGGCAGAGAGAGACCTGGGGAAACAGGCTCCCTGCTGAGCAGAGAGCCCGATGTGGGGCTCTTTCCCAGGACCCTGGGATCATGAGCTGAGCTGAAGGCAGAGGCTTTAACCCACTGAGCCACCCAGGTGCCCCTCTCTTAATAAAACTTAATTTAGTTTTTTTTTTCCTTTGCATTTTGTAAATATTTAAAAGCTTATTTGACATATCATAGAATTATTACTAAATCACTGCTGTAGGTACTCAGAAACGTGGAGCTCGGGAGAAATGAGCACTGTCGATGTTTCCAAAACCCAGTGAGGCTTACTGGGTCATATAGGCAATATTGGGTAGCTGTACCAGTGCTAGGATTGATGTTAATTAGTTGTGTGACCTGCATCCCTGGGACCTCAGTTTCCATATATGTAAATTAGGAGGGTTGAAGGAAGAAATTCTTAGGGGTTTCATAATAACTAACCATTTAAAAGTACATAGCCACATCCTTCAAAAGTGTCCTAGAACTTCTGAATTACCCTCCATGCATGCCTACCTAAGTTTTAATTATGAAATAAATAAAAAAGTTAAATTAAGGTCTATAATTTCTGTGTCTATGTTTTAAAACCTCATTGAAAAGAATTTTAAAAAACCATACTAGATCAAACTTAGGGTGTTTTCATTGATCTGTTTAAGATCTAGAATCAGTACTGAGTGACTGTGGACACAAAATAAATAAAACAGAGCTCATGCTTTACTAGAACACTGGGATTGACAGAGATTTAAATCAAACCTCAACTTGAATTCAAATTTTGAAGTGATGGATGGAGGAAAATATCAAGATAATGTGAAATGCTGATATAAAATGATGTGAAATTTGTAGTTATTAGTGTTTTCAACTAGATAGAAAATAATGGGGTAAACACATGATTGTATATATCAGTACAGAGTGCATGTTCTTGTGATCTTTTAATAAAATAAATACTTTAATACAAAAAAAAGTACTAGGGCACTCTGTTTTTCAAGGATTGATACTATGAGGTACAAGTTGCTTTTGATCGCAGAGGTATTCCTCCTTTGCTTTAAAGGTTTAAACATTGGTCAGCCTGTTTAATTTTCTGAAGTAAATGTTTAGAATAAAGCTCATGAGCAAATAGTACCTCTTATTTAGGAAGGATTTTTTAAAAACTTGCTTTGCAAAAGAATGTTTTGAGAATTCTTTGAACAGTCCTTGAGATTGTTGTTTCTTGTTGATTAGAAGCTGGTTAGATAAAACTATTTCAAAAATCATAACATAGTTTTTTTAACTATTAAACCATTGTTTAAAATTAATTTTTGTTTTTATTTTATTGATAGCTTTCAGAGCACGTGATCAATTTTTCCTTTTTTTTAAGATATTAAATACTTAATTTCATTCTTTAGTAAACATAATTAGAACAATAAATATCCCCTGTTGACAACTTTATTGAAATATATTTGGACCACAGTACAATGCCGATTTATGAAGGGCAAAATGTGATCAGTTTTGACATATGGTTGTGCCTGCAAATCTGTTACATCATCTAAACAAACATTTACATCACCTCCATGAATTTTCTAAAGCTCCTTTGTAATGTATTTATTCATTTACTCTCCCTCCCAAGCAAATGTTAGTCTGCTTTCTGGCACTATAATTTAGTTGCACTTCCAGAACTTTATAAACAGAATCATACATTAATTTTAATTTTTTGCTAAGCACTTTCAGTCAGCATGCGTTGATATGTTGAATATGAATCAAAAATTTATAATGTGTTCTTGTCTTTGCATTGTATGGGCAGAACAGACTTTGTTTATTCACCTGTTGATGAGCATTTGGTTATTTTCAGTTTAGGGCTACTACAAAACACTTTTGTGTACATTTTTGAACATTGTGTGGACATGGTTCTTTTTTTCTAGAATAAATATGATTCTTAGAAGAGCAAAAGATTTAAATTTTGCTCAAGTCCAGCTTATCAAATTGAACTCATATGTGATGTTGTTCACGTTCCTTCTAAGCAGTCATCATCTAAACAAAGGCCACAAAGATTTACGTCTAGACTTTCTTTTTTATTTTATTTTATTTTTAAAGATTTTATTTTTAAAGATTGTTTTTTAATTTGTTTGACAGAGAGAGCACAGGCAGTGGGAGGGACAGAGGGAGAGGGGAAGCAGATTTCCTACTGAGCAGGGAGCCTGATGCAAGACTGGATCCCAGGACCCCCAGGGATCATAACCTGAGCCTAAGGCAGATGCTTAACCAACTGAGCCACCCAAGCGCCCCCTAGGCTTTCATTTAATGTTTTGTTGATTTAGATTTTGCATTAAATCTGTGATCTGTTTTGGATTCATTTTTATGGAGTCAATACATATTATTTTTTCATACATCTATCAAAATAATTCAGCACTATTTTTGCAAAGACTTTCCTCTTTCTAACCAAGGATTTGCCAATACTGTTGATATTTACAAAATACTACCTTTGGGTTTTGTTAATTTACATTCTTTATCTATAAATCTATTTTCTAATTTGTTGGTTTCCATTTTATTTTCATTATTTCCATTCTATATATTTTGGACTTACTTTAAACTTTGGTTATAAATTCTTGAAGTGAAATATTAGGTTATTACTTTAGATATATCTTATTTTCTAATATAACCATATAAAACTCTAAACTTCCCACTAAATAATATTTCAGCACCCCCCCCAAATTATGATATGTTGTATTTTTGTTGTCATTCAAATAGTTGAAAATATTTTCTAATTTTTTCTCGTGATTTCCTCTTTGGTCCATATTTATTTGTAAGGATTTAATCTCCAGATATTTAATGTTTTCCTAGATATTTTGCTGTTATTCATTACTAATATCATTTAGTTCTGTTTAAAAATACTCCGTTGTGTGATTTTTTAAATTCTTTTTTATTTATTGAGATACATGTCACCGCAAATGATCTATCTCAGTGACTACACAGTGTGTTTAAGAAGCATGTGTATTCTGCAGTTATAGATTGCTGTGTTCTAGAAATATCAATTAGATAGAGGTAGGTGACAGTGTTGTTTGAATCTTCTGTCTTTACTGACTTTATTTATATAGCTGTTTTATCACAGAGAGCAGAGTGAGAGGTGTTAAAACCCTCCTCCATGATTGGGAACATTTCTCTTTCACTTTAATCCTGTTGATTTTTGCGTCAGGTATCTTTAGGCTCAGTGAGGCCATGCCCATGTATAGCTTGTTAAGTTGTTTTTTTTTTTTTTTTTCCTGCTAAAACCAGTAACAACAAACTTAATTGCTAGAAACCACACAACTATGTTCTCTTTTAGTTCTGGAGGTCAGTGGTTCAAAAGGATTTTCACTGAAATGAAATGTCAGTAGGGCTGTGTTCCTTTGTGTTCTTTTGTGGAGATTGTTTTCTGTCCCTTTCAGCTTCTAGAATCTGCCCACATTTTTTGGCTCTTGGTCTGCTTCCATCTTTAAAGCCAGCAAAGGCAGATGGAGTCTCTCTCACATCACCCCACTCTAATTCTGCTGCTTTTCTCACATCTTCTCTGTCTCTGACTTTTCATTATAGGAGACCCCCATTGGATAATTCAGGATATTCTTCTCAACTCAACATCTTTAACTTTATCACAGCTGCAAAGTTCTCTTTGCTATAGAATAACATGCTTACAGGTTCCAGAGGTTATGATGTGAATATCTTCCGGGGGGGGGGGCGCGGGGGCAGGTCATTGCCCTCTCTCCCACACATGTCTTCCTCATGAATTATTTCTTTCATTTTCTCCAGTAATCATTTGCTTTAATATATATTTATCTAATATTCAGATAACTACTCATACCTCCCTATGCTTACTGTTTATACACCCTTTTTTCATTTTTTTACTTTCCACCTAGTTGCACTTTTATGTGAAATTAAATTGTGTCTTTTTAGGCAGCATATGACAGAGTATTGCTTTTTTATTAATTCTGTCAATCTGTAACTTAACATTAATATTTGAAGTAGGAATCTGCAGGAAATGGGCCAAGTAATAAATATTTTAAATTTTCCTTATATGGTCTCTGTCACCTAGAAACTATCTTAAAAACTTGTGCATTTCTCTCTTACAACAGTTAAAAATGTAAAAACCATTCTTAACTGTAAGCACGCATATACGAGGTCCTTGGACTATATTTTGTTCATAGTTCATAGGCTAGACTATTAAACTGAATGCTGTATTTGATATGATTTCATTCAGGTATAAAATTTTGTTTTCTGCGTTTTCCCTCTGTGTTTTCATATTCTATATGTTTTTTCTGCATTATTTTGAGTTATATGAGATATTAATGATTTATTTTAATTTGTATGTTGGCAATATACTTTTGGTATTATTTTGCTTAAGTGATTCTCTAGGAATTTTTTTGTTCCTATTGATTTCAGAGGTATTACATCTACATTCACTGAAATCTCACCATAATTTATGATAAATTTTGTATTGAAGAGTCATACAGGTTTTTAGGAATTGAAGACAAAATATTTTAGGGGCCCCTGGGTGGCTCAGTGGGTTAAAGCCTCTGCCTTCGGCTCAGGTAATGATCCCGGGGTCCTGGGATTGAGCACCACATCAGGTTCTTTGCTCAGCAGTGAGCCTGCTTCCTCCTCTCAATCTCTCTCTCTCTCTCTCTGCCTGCCTCTCTGCCTGTTTGTGATCTCTATCTGTCAAATAAATAAATAAAATCTTAAAAAAAAGAAAATATTTTAATTTACTTATCCATCTACCACTTATTTCACTCTTTCTTCATCTCTAAAGACCCAATTTTTTTTTTTTTTTTGATATTTTACTCTTTCAGCCTGAAGAAATTTCTTCTCCATTAATTTTGACCATGTGTGTTTGGGATAGATTCTTTTTTTTTTTTTTCCCCCAATCTGGAAATATTCTCCTCATCCTTCATTCCTGAAGGATTTTTTTTTTTTTCCCCCCGCCTGGAAGGAATTATGGTTTGCCATTTTTTCAAAGGCTTTGTTCCACTGTCATCTGACCTCCTTGGTTTCTGATGAGAAATTCATGATGATTTGAATTGTGAATTCCTCATATGCCACATGTCGTTATTCACTAGCTGCTTTCAGGTTACTTCCTTTATCTGTATTATTCATTGTTTTGATTGGGATGGGTTAGGTGCAGTTTTCTTTGAATTATCCTGTTTGGGGTGTACTGAGCTTCTTGAATCTGTAAATTTATATTTGTCTATATCTATTTGAGCATTTGGGGACATTATTTCTTATTAGTTCTTTACTAATCTCTTTCTCATCTCTTGGGCTTAACTTATGCATGTTAGACCTTTTGAAATTACCTAAAAATAATCTCTGAGATACTGTTCAGTTTTATATATTTTAACTATTCACCATTCTTTAGATTAGATAACTTCTGCAGTTTTAACTTCAAATTAACAGAACTTTTATTCCATCATCTCCTTTTTGCTCCTAAGCCTTAATCAGTGAGTTCTTTAAGATAGTATTTTTTTTCCTGAATTTCTAATGTTGTTCTGTTTTATATTTTCTGTTTCTCTGCTGACTTTTTAAAATTCTTACTCATTTTACGTATTCTCTCCTTTATTTCATGGAGCATATTTAGAATAGTCACTCTAAAATCTATAAATCTAAAATCTGATAGACTCAACATCTGGGTCATCTTGGAATGCATGTGTTGATTATCTTTTGGGGGGGTGGGATGGGGTGGTTGGGTGATAGACATTGGGGAGGGTGTGTGTTATGGTGTGCTGTGAATTGTGTAAGGCTGATGAATCACAGACATGACCCCTGAAACAAGTAATGAATTATATGTTAATATAAAAAAAAAAAAGAATTGGTCATGTTCTTCTGGTTCATTGAATGTCAAGAAATGTTGGTTTGAATCCTGGGTACTGTAAATATTATGTCGTGCAGACTCTAAGACTTTTGACAAACATCTGGAAAAAATGTATTAAGAAGAGATTCCCTCCTAAATTCTGTGCTGCCTACTATAAGCGGTGACTCAAATCTCAAATAACTTCTTAAAGCCTTTGCTATATGAGTTTGTGCCTGTCCCATGCATTCAAAGCTCAGGACTTAGGCTGATTTTTGTGACTTATATGAAGAATTACGGCATCTCCTTGTATGATCCCTATTTGGGATTGCCCCCTTCCTACTCATCCTGTATTGGCTTCTCCCAAGGAACTCTGAACTTCTGGACAGATTTTAACTCCAGTATCACCGTAAGGCACCTCAGCGATGGCCTGCCCTCTATACAAAGTCATGAGAGAGAAAAAGAAGTGGGAAAGTAATTTTAATTATCTTCCACAATCTCATTGATTTTGTTTACAGAAGCCTTAGGTAGTGACTTTTGCTATTGTTTTTGTATTTTTTGTTTAGTTTGACTCATCTCTGGAGCTTTTAATCATTACCAGTAGGGGAGATGGGCAATCACAAATTTATACTGCCATTATGGAAGCAGAAATTTCTATATATTCTTCATACAACCTTAAATCATAAAAATACTTATTTTCCCTCATTTCTGGAATTAAGATACAAATGTTTTCATTTCAGTTTTTTTTTGGAGTTTTTAGTATATCTCTTCCTTCTACTTTTTTTTCAAATTTCATTTTTGGCCTTTATTTTTTATAAATCATGTATTTGCAAACAAAGCATTACTTCAATCAAAGATTATTTAAAATGCAAAGTCCTAAAAGGAGTTGAGTTTCTCTTTCCCTTTTCAGTATATTGATATTCTGTGCAGTCAATTTCATTTATTTCTACACAAACCTTAATTATCCTGAAAAGTGTATTAAGTTCTCCATGTGTAAATCACTTCAGATTTAAATTAAGAGACAGGATAACTTTAGCTGAGGTTTAGAATTAGATGTTCAAAGTTTTTAATAGTATCCTTCAGCTATAGAAAGATAATTCTACTGATAAAGGCTAAATTTTAAGTAAAACAGAAGAAAATGTCTTATATTTGAAGATGAATAAACATACATAATTGTGCATTCCATTGACATTTTTCCTTCTTCTTTTTTAAAAAATCTCCAACTGAAAGGAGCTTCTCCTGTGGTTCTAACCTACACAGGGATGCTATATACAAGATGTCGCTTCTGGTTTTCTCCTCATGATGAATATCATTTAAAAAATCATTACAATTATTTGTAAGTCCCTAGACGTGTACCTTCCTTTTTGATTAATCCAAATTTTTATACTATTTCTTCATATACCTTAATGAGAATTCTTTATTTTTCACAATTAAAATTACTTATGATTTCTAGGACAATACAAAATATGTTGGGAGCCTAGCCCACTTTTCCAAACTTATACTACATTTAAGAATAAATGTTAGCTTTAGCATGCTAAAATTTTCCCATCCATGTGTCTGACCTCTTCTCTATGCTATAATCTCTTACAATTATATAAGATTATTACCTCTTGGATAATATAATTTATCAAAACTGAATCATAAAAATGCTTAAAGTTGATGAAAAAGATGGTGGAAAATTCATTTATGTTAAGTTATGTAAATATGCTGGTGAGAGATGAATTTTAAATAAAAATTAACATAATTATTAATCTTAATTTCATTAATTACTAAAGTTCAAATTTTATTCTTGTGATAGAAATAGAGGAAATGGCATATCAGTATCATCTGTCTACAGTTAGGATTATCTTGGGGATTATTAAATGGTCATTTGGAATATGTAACCATGGTCTTCATTTAAAATTTAGTCAGCCTGCTCTTCTCTTTCAATTATTTTCCTTGTAAATTAGTGTAATTTTATTACGAAATTTGGAACTTTTTTTAGACTTACGATACCACCACTGTAGTAAGTCTTATATTCCTTCATATAAAGATTAGTGGACATTTTGATTGGATATTATACCAATAATAAGTATTGACGCTATCTAATAAGCTTATTTCTTGGTAATTGAAGCCTGTGTTGTTATAAGATAGGACTTTTATTTAGCAGCTAATTTATTATACCACTGAAACTCTTAGAACCTGACATGTAATGCTAAGAGAAGTTATTTTGTAAATAAATATTTACAAGTTAGAAATGGTAAAAATATTTTTATTCTGCATCTTTAAATCAAGGACAGTATAGGGAACTGTGAAAACTACAAAATCACACAATGTCATAAAACACTGATCAAAACAGTCTTCCCTGCCTTATTCAAGCAGCTAGTCTCTGATTTCTAAAAAAGAGTGAAAAAGAATCAAGCCATTTATAATTGATACCAACCATATTTACTATAATAGCACTAAAGTTAAGGTCTTTAGATTCAGCCCCCCCCCCCTTTTTTTTTTTTTAAATTCAAAACCTCTTTTATGTTTCATCTGAAACAGATTTCTTGGCTTCCTGCCAGTTCAATTTCAACATTTCAAAGGCATTACCTTACTATTAAACATAGGTTGAACTAAAGTTCCAATTTGTAAAACAAAGGAGGTAACAGGCATATGATATGTGGTTTAATGCAATAAGCACCGATTACATGTACATTTGATTAAAATTAGTATTGTGACAATCTACTTATTGCATATTACCTGTTAATTAAACTTAATTATTTTATGTGATAATTTTAATTTAACAGTTACATGGTAACAATGCATGTTAAGAAATATTGAATTTTTCATTTACATTTTTTTTTCTCATCCAGCTTTCTGCACCTGCTTTTGTTTCTTGTTAGACATAATAGCAATGTTTACGTGCATTTTCTCCTGTGGTGTAAAAGCATTAGGAATATCAGAAACCTTTTAAAGATGTGGCAATATTAATTAATCTTATAACAGATGCACATTACTTCCATATTTACATGCCTTTCCTAGAACTGAATTTGCTTTATCCCATAATACTTTCTTCACATTTTACAGTCTCCAGATAACAGTGATTCTAGCAGCATGAGCTGCTGCATGTCCAGGATAAGGTAGATAAGATGTAAAAGGATTTTAATATTTTAAAAAATATATCTTAGTAAATACTTTGAAATTAGAAAAATTTCCTGGTCGTGGCAGACACACATTTGTATCTGTGATTGAAATCTTGTCTTATGATCCCAACTTTTATACTCACCGTAATACATTTAAGCTGTTCAGACTTTAAAGAAGAGGGTTCATTTGTAGAAATAAGTTGGTTCTAATGCTAACAACTGTTTAGGTTTTATATCCAGTATGAAAATTTCAAGGACAGTCTCTGAGAGAAATATAAAGCTATCTCTATCTGAAGAAGATAAGAATGGCATATGAAAAGAAAAAGGTGAAAAATCTTTTACTGCTCAGGTGTATTTTTTTAACCCAAACTTTACATGTATCCCCTGGGAAAATTCGAAATACCAAGCTCCTCAGGTAAAGATACCATCAGTTACTCGAGTCTATCTCTCATAGATACCATTTGATTCAAATCAAATCATTTTGTTTAAATGTACTTCAGAGATTACGATGATGAAAAGTTGTTAAGGAATTTTAGGAAATATCCAACTCTTGAGAAGATAAACCTAGAAATGAACAAACAAATATTAAAGAAATAAAAATAGTCATATTGTATAACTACTGTATTTATCACTGCCTCTTGGCATCTGCTTAACTGCCCAGAAATAGTGAGCTCTGCCTCCAAGTCATCACAGCTTTCTGTCCTTCCTCTGGACTGAAGACCTTGCCCCAGAAATCCCAGTTCTCCCTAGCAAGTGAGTGTCTTAATGTGAGCTGTGATAACAAAATATTGTAGACAGAATGGCTTAAATGCAACCATTTATTTCTCACCATTTGGCAGTCTGGAAGTCCAAGATCAGGGTGCCAGTGTGGGCAGGTTATGGGGGAGACCCTTTTTCTAGTTCTGTCCTTACAGGGCCTTTCCTGGTTGCAGCTACACTGAGACACTTCCTATCTCTTCCTCTTTCCTTAAGGGCATTAATCCTGTGATGGGATTCTACTCTCCTGACTTCTACAACTAATCACCTCCAAAGATCCCCACTTCCAAATCCCATCAGCTTAAAGATTAGGCCTTCAACCTGGGAATTTGGGGTAGGGGAGGGAGGGTACACAAACATTCAGTGCCCAGCAGAGAGTTTTCCAGATTTGATGGAGATCACCTGAGAGGTGAAACTAGTGCAGAACGTCACAGAGTGAAGCCTCCCACCAAGATCACATCATACCAAGACTTGACTGACTTCACTGAGTTTTATGTCTTGAAGATCCTGAAAGATATGCTAAGACCCTGTGGCCGACTGCTTACAGCCTGTCTTAGTCCCTTTAGGCTGCTAGAACAAATGCCACAGATTGGGTGGTTTATTAACAGCAGGAGTTTTTTTTGCATGGTTCTGGAGGCTGGAAGTCCCTGATTAGAGAGCCAGCATGGTGGGGTTCTGGTGCAGACTATGGCTTCTGTTTCTGTCCTCATAGGATAGAGAGCAGAGCTCAGGAACAGTGTTCTCTCCTGACTCCCGCAGGGCACTGATCCCGTTCATGAGGTCTCCACCCTTATGACATCATCAGCTCCTCATGCCTCCCAGTGCTGTTATGTTGGGGAGCAGGGTTGTTACATGTGAATTTGGTGGAGATGAGGCACAGACATTCAGTTCATAACAGTGCTTCTCCTCTTTCCTCCTTTCCCTAGGAAAGGTGCCAGTAGACTTACCTTATTGGATTTGCTACTTTACACCTTCACCCACAAATACCATGGCCACCAAATGTTATGATACTGAGTCTTGGAAAAGGCCAGTCCAACAACTTGAATCCAGCCAGCCAGAATTCTGTGGCCATAAATCCTTTCATCCTCTGAATTCTGTCCTTTGATCTCAGTGGAACACTAGCAAGAACATGATTTTCCCAATATTATCTATGTATTCTTGATACCTATCCCCTGACAGAAGTCCACTTTTGTTTGTGATGATTTAAACTAGATAGTAGTTTTCTAATATATTGGGCTTTACAAAAATAATATTTAAATGTAATAGTATTAGCAGCCATTCTTAGATTTTAATGAATCTGCTGGATCTAATCGTAGGAAATTAGTCATCTAAATGATCAAAACTTAAGTTTCCTGATTTGTAAAATGGGAGAGATGGATCAAAACTTGTTATTTTATGAACTTAGGCATGCCGAGGTTAGAATATTAATTGTGTATTTTTTCACCCAACAGTATTTATCGGGCATGTTCTACAATCCAAGCACTTTTCCATGTGTCGAGTATAGAGAATTAAACTAAGCAAGCAAAAATGACTTTATGAGCCTTACCCTCCAGCAAGCAAAACAGATACTAAACAAAACAAAGTAGCAAAATCTGTAATATGGGACAGTGAAAAGGGCCAAGGAGAAGAAAATAGAGCAGTGCAGTGAGATTCATCGCAAAAATTGCACATAATAAACACCCCAAAACTCAGTGGCACTTGGTAGTAATTCTCCTGCTCAACTGGAACCAGCTGATGCAGTCAGGCTTTCTGTAGGGGGCTCTGTGTCAAGCAGCAAGGCTTAACTCCATGCTTTGGATCCAGTAACACTTGTAGCCAGGCGGAAGAGGTGACAGCTACAGGGATGAAGGCATTTCCTTGTAATGGCAGAAGCATGAGAGATCAAACCCCCTAACAAAGCTGCTCATGTCACATCCAGAAAGTCAGGCGGCTAAGCCTATCGCCAATCCAACAGGGAGTGGCCTCCTATTGGGAGGACTTTGGGAGCAAATATCTGCTGCATAAATCAAGCCATCTCAGAAGTGTCTATCTGAATGAAAGATCATTTTAAAATGATATTCAAGTTTATGAAAACATGTATATTTACATTTCTCTCTAAATTGCTTCAGAATTGTGTCATCACATACTGAATAAAAAAAACTGACATAATTTTCACTACATTGTTTTAAAGATGTTAAAGAAGTAAATGGTATTAGTGTATCTTCATTTAGTGACCTTCATAATAATTACTCAGGTTCACAATATTGTATAACATT
Organism: Lontra canadensis; assembly: GCF_010015895.1. Taxonomy (NCBI): domain Eukaryota; kingdom Metazoa; phylum Chordata; class Mammalia; order Carnivora; family Mustelidae; genus Lontra; species Lontra canadensis. Next base: position 703,971 of record NW_022631056.1, on the reverse strand, counting down.
TGAAGTAGTATATTATTAGTGCTTTTCAAAGATGCAAAATGACTGACGGGATATGCAAATATTTCAGTATATCCAGGAAGCTGGAAATTACTTATATGGATCAGCTTCGGAACTATCACAAAATAACATGTAATTTAATGCAATTATAATTAAAAATGTGTCATAGAAACTATACAAATGGGCTAATAAAAAAACACACACAATCCTTTTAGAAATGTAATATCATCATAGTATTTTGAAGAAGAAACTAAGATCAGATCATATTGATTCTGTATGCATACAATTTCAAAGATCTATGTAACTCATTTGCCTTACTACACTTACTCACATAGATCACTTTATTTCATATGTTTTAGGTCCTCCAAAGTAAAAGTTACTCTCTGCTCTATTATCGCTGATACGAGAAACCATTTATGCTCCTCTGATGAAGATGAAGGCTTGATAAGAGCAATTCATCTCTTTACAATAATTATGTTTATCACCCTTGTTATCTTAAAATGCTTCCTATGTAGCAGGATTTCAAACATTACTTGTTAGATACAAGTAATTCAGTGATAATCCTGTTTGTTTAAGAAATCTTTGATTTATCTTGGGCTTGCCAAAAAGTCTTCTAAAGATTGTAAGAACAATTATCAATGTAGTCAGCCCAATAATATAAAAGGTATTCTAATTTTTGATAATTTTATTTTTTTCTGTGATTTTTCTCAGATTTCATGTGATGAATTTCTGCTCCCAGTTCTTGCGAGTAATCAATGCTAACAATTGATTTGACCATTTGTCTTGCCCTAAGCAACAGTTTATATTATGATTACTTATTTTAACTATTTTTAAAGAGTGTTATTTTAGACTTTTATCCAAGAATAATGATTAGATATGTAAAAATTCCAGATCATATCCTAGTAAACCAAGATGATAATTTCACTTGAATATGTACACATTTATTTTAAAATATTATTTAAAGTTTTTTTATTTGCAGAATGAAATATTCTTTCCTAGAATGAATAGAAATGTTTCGACTATAGCATAATATGCCCAAAACCAAAGCCAATTATTCCTAACATCTCTCTTTTTCTAAAGTGAGGAGAAAAAAGGAAGAAAGTGAACGAAACACATATTTTTGATTTTCCAGAAGCTCTCTGGGAAATCCCAAAGTTATTTAGATATGTAATAGATAGCTTTAAATCTTTTTTTTTTTTTTCTGAATTTAGAGATTTATCTTGGGAAAGCAAACCAAAAGCCTTTCCTAGATTTGTTCACCTGCTTGGATTAAAATTGTAGGTGACTGAGAAACTGATTACCTATTTAATCAAATGGATAATAAAATCATTTAAAATAAACATAAAGGGAAAAAAATGTTTCCTTGATCATGTCTTTTTTATATAGTGGTATTCTTCATTCAGACTATGGTTTACACTGTGTTCTTAATCCCAGAACCTGAGATCATGACCTGACCCTAAGGCAGATGCTTAACTAGCTGAGCCATCCAGGCAGCCCTCAATCTTATTTTCATTTAATCTCTCTACTCCTTACATCCAATAATATTATTATATAACTGTTGATTATTTGTAATACAGATTTTTTACATAATAGTATAGAACCAGATGCTTGATACTTATTGACACATTCATTCATTAAACAGATACTTATTGACACATTCATTCATTAAATTAGTATTTATTTAATGCTTACTGTATGCTAGGCAGCATATTGCCCCTAGGGAAACACAAATGAAGAATGCACATATTTTAGCTCAAAAACAAAGAAAAAGCTAAAGATGGAGACCCATGTCAATATTACTTTAGTAGAGGCTGTACAGTTTTTGTTTTTGTTTACTATGATGCAATGCTCTGAAAATATATCGTACATTATTCATTTCCAATCATACTTGAGTTACTTTTATTCCATTTGACTTAAAATATTTTGCTTTGTTATGTAAAAATAATTTTTAAATGATAGCTATTCACCTCTTTAAATAAAAAGGTGTTCTAATCAAATGCACATCAAAAGTATAAAATACAGGGGCCCCTGGGTGGCTCAGTGGGTTAAGCCTCTGCCTTTGCCTCAGGTCATGCATGGTCTCAGGGTCCTGGGATCGAGCTCCCCATTGGGCTCTCTGCTGAGCGGGGTGCTTGTTTCTCTCTCTCCGCCTGTTTCTCTCTCTGCCTGTCTCTCTGCCTACTTGTGATCTCTCTCTCTCTGTCAAATAAATAAATAAAATCTTAAAAAATAATAAAATAAAATACAGGAACACCTGGGTGGCTCAGTGAGCTAAACGTCTGCCTTCAGCTCAGGTCATGATCCCAGGGTCCAGGGATCAAGTTCTACATCTGGCTTCTTGATCAGCAGGGAGTCTGCTTCTCCCTCTGCCAGCCACTCCCCCTGATTGTGTTCTCTCTCTCCCCTCTGACAAATAAATAAAATCTTAAAAAAAAAAAAAAAAATATATATATATATATATATATATATATATATATGCCAACATAAACTGTAGTTAAGCAGAAAGAAATTGTGATCTAAGTCCAATTAAATAATACTCTGGGGGTGCCTGCGTTGATCAGTCAGTTGGGCTGCTGAGTCCTGTTTTCAGTTCAGGTTACGATCTCAGAGTCATGAGATCCAACCCCACCTTGCATTCTGCACTCAGCAGGGAGTCTGCCTCAGAGTCTGTCCCTCTGCCTGTCCCCCTACTTGTTCACATTTGCACACTCTCTATCTCAAATAAATACATCTTAAAAATAAATAATCAATAGATAAATAAAAATTAAAACATAGTATGATTATTTGAATATTAAAATATGTGACAATTTGATACCATTTTTTATTTAAAGGAAGCTAGAAGAGTTTTACATAATTTCCCACATTTCAGCCTTTCAATTAAAAGGCAATAAATATAAAGGTAAAATAGTGATGATATTACCTGATGTAATTGCAACTTAATTTGTTCATTACATAAATTACTAAACATTGCTTGACCGGTCATAAGCACCATATTAATTGTTATAATCATTATTATTTCTAATGTTGCTATTATTATTGTTGTTGCTATTGTTATTGTATTATGGCAATAATACTGAGGGTTTCTGGTTTTTGTTTTCCATTACTGTGATCCAGACATTCCTCTATGCATGTAATAAGCAACTTTCTAGAATGCACAATCGTGCACTTTTAGATATAATAGTGAAAATGTTTTAGTTTGTTTTTGAAATTTTTTAGGTCATCAGTGTTTGATAAGTTCATGAACGGAATTAAACTTACTGCATATAAGACTAATCACTTAAACATCAAATTGCATCACTAGATTAAACAAATGTACTTTTTACTTGATAGGGCTTTCTTTTCCATTCTAATAGTAGTGACAAACTCCAAAATTGTTTGACATCAATAAGCATAAATTACATAAATTTCAGAATGTACTACAGTTAAGGCAGATTCTGAAGAAGCTAACATTATCATTATTTATAAAACAATTTAATGCTGCTATATCTGTATGACCAATCTTTCTTCTTTTGACAGATCAGAAATTTTTCTGTCACAACACGTATTCTGTTGTTGTGCTTTCCAGTTCCCAAGCTTTGTTTCCTAAATTTCTATGTAAAATTGTGCATAATAATATAGTTCTTAAAATACTGTAGCTTTATGGAAAATTCAATTATATAGAGCAGCCATAGAGGAAAAAAAAATAACTATATGTAGTGAAATGTTTTTATTAGTATATTTATGTATGATTTAAGGGAGGTAAATATTAAGACAAGGAAAAGAAGAATAGTAGTACAAAGAATATTCACTGTACTTATAATCAAGCTTTTCTTATTATCAGCAATAATTCTATAACTGATATCAATCAAATTAAAGAAAAACCCAGTGTGTGCTAAGAAGTTCTATATAGGCATTATCTTCATATGACACTTATGACTCCAGGGTCATAAAATATGCTAAGATTTATGCATAACTTGGTTGCTCAACTTTAGTACAGAAAATGCACATCCAACACTATGGTGGGTTAATTGGCAATAAGCACACGTCTAATTTAGTATTCCACATAGCCACTAGAATTCCCATGGTACATGGACTGAGTCCAGTTAATTGCCATAGCTGATTCTGCCTATGAGTGAACATGCAGTAGAGCTGGATCTATGAAATTATTAATTGAATTATCCTCTAAATGTGCCAAAGGATATATTAGTTTTTATTCCCTTGGTAGTTTCCCTCAGCATAAATCAAATGTGAAAATTCAATGACTGAAAAAGTGTCAAGGTATTTTAGATATTAAAAAAACATGTGCAGTTAATTCCTGGTTAATTTAAGAGGCTGGCTTCCTCACAAAATAAGCAATAAGAATCTATGAAAGACATTGTATTACCACAGAATTAATGCTGCAGTATAGTCCTAAATTCTGCCATACTGGGAAAATGAAACACATGTCGGTGTACCTTTCCTTCTCTATTAAATGCAGTGATGATATTCAGAATCTGTACTTACCTGGATTTTTACTCATTTATTTTACTATTATTTACTGAACATCTACTGAATGTCAAATATAAATTCAGGTGCTGTACAGAACTGTGAGAAAAGCAGTATTGTCCTCACTCTCATGGAATTTGTGCTTTAATTTGGGAACTGGAAAGCATTAAGATGAAATGTATCAAAAAGTGACCAGACAGACAGGAAGCTAGTGCAAAGTGTGGACAGCAGGGAAGTAGGTTAGGGATAGTGAGTGCCTCAGGATCGAAGTTATCTTAAATAGAGACAAAGTAGACACAGAAATAGGCATGGGCCAGCTAATGCGGAACCTTATAAATCTTTATACAAGTTTTTGATTTCAGAAGTGTGAAAAGGATCTTGTAGAAAAGATTAATCAGGATAGTAACGTTATCTTGAAATAGAAGCTGGAAGGCTGGTGAACCAGTAAGGACCAGCCTTCTAAAGTTAACCAGGTAATGATGATGGCCTCAACCAGGGACATTATAGTGACAACTGAGAGAAGTGAATGGTATTTTTATATACTGTGATTTACTGGTGAGGAATGAATGTCAAATGTTTAAGAATATCTTATTTATCGTGGTTCTTAAAATCTAACATTAAAGAAAAAAAAATTGAAAATGTTATACCAGAAGATATGACGATTAGAAGAGAGGATGGTATTTCATGGCAGTACACAAATTATTTGGAGAGTATACAAGACAGATTTTCTATAATCCCAGTACTGTTTTAGAGGGGCAATACGTGTTGTGTCATCAATATGATTTTCAGGGACAGATTTATTTTTCATTGATTGTAAATCTTATGCTCTTCAGTTTGATTCACAAAATGAGTAGTGTACAGTGAGTTTGTGTAGTGAGTTGCCTGATTCTATTATTTATGAACCTTTGGAAATTCAGGTCAAAGGTTTTTATAGTTCAGATCCCAGAGCCTGTGTGTTATCTTTTGTTATCATTTTCAGCCAGCTCATGAACAAGCAGAATTCAGGAATCCAGGCGGGCACTCAGCAAGCTGTAAGGTTTTAGTCAGGTCACAGGTACCAACCACAAATAAACTGTGTTCAGAAAAAAAGCCTTCAGAGCCTGAGAGGGAACAACAGGAGAATGTGAAAAGCTTTCATTGAGCAAATAGCCAAGGAGGAACGTTTGGTGCCATGTCAGGAATGCCGTGATGAGCGCTGGCTGCATGTTCAGCCTGAAGTCTCAGCCATAAGGCAAAAAAATAAAATAAAAAAATACATTTACCAAACAAGAGTAACTTCACACCAAGTCTGAAGGCAGTCTGAAAAGTTTCTTTAATATCTCCCGGTAGGCCTGGAACATACTTTTCCTGATCCCCATTTTGAGGGAATGACAGATTTAGATCCTGACACGCTCTGCTATTTCTTCTTATGCTGACAACTTTAAATTAGAGATTGAGTCAAGGTCATGGATAGAAGTGTGGTTGAAATGTCCTAGCTCAGCTGCCATGTAATTAAATTTAAATAATTTCTCTTTAGACATCTTTCCATTGTGATAGGAGCTAGGAGAACATAGTTCTTTGATTTTTAAGGTCTGTGTTCATTTTACATCCAGTTTTACATATTCTCCTTCTCACAGTCAATGCAATAATGTTTATAGTCTTGTTAATAATCTATTCATAAGTAGGAGATGCAGGAGCCTGAAAATCAGGTGCTTCCTGATATTTTCACCACCAAGGAACTCACATGATTTTCTCTCATGCATTCTTCAGTTTTAGAGATATTAACTTATTAAAATGATATTAATAAAAAGGATTATTCTTCATTTTTATTATATGCATACATATATGTATGTAATTACATGTATGTGTGTAAACTCCCAAACAGAGGCTTTTATAAATATGAGATAATTAACATTATCCTGAAGGATTTATAATTCTTGCCAAAAGCAAATTTCATCTCTATATAATCCAATGCTTCTTTATATATGGTAAATATTATAAACCTATCTCTATATTTTTAACTTGTCCAAGTCTCTCGTTTTCTGTGTTATGAACTCCTAGAGGTTAAAGAAACAAATTCAACTCATAATTCTATAAAGAAAAACAGAATCAAAAACCCAAAGCTCAAATTAATAAACGGAAAATCGAGGTGACATAATTGTGATATGGCAAAGTTGGGACCCAAATCCAATGGCAGGCCTGACGCTATTTCTGATATATATTTATAAACAGCAAGTGCAAAATTCTGTCTTTCACTGTAGTTCAGCCACTATGTGTGTGTGTGTGTGTGTGTGTGTGTGTGTGTGTCCAGATTCTTATAGTCAGTCTTGATTTGACAGTCCATGGGAAGCATTTAGGACTGTATTCATCGTATTTTATGTGCTCAAAAAATGTTAGAGGTAAGGGGTCATGATGTTCCAGCAGTTTTCTTTGAGCCCTCCCCCCACAATGTCCTAATTAGGCTCAGAGCTAATACCTTTGAGACAAGAACCTTACCCATTGCACTTCCATTGTATTTATGTGCATGTACATGTACTTATATTGCCTTCATTAGACTTACGTATTTCTGCATCTGCCTGACCCACTAGAATGGATTCCCTGTTGACATGAATCGCCCACATTTTAATAGTAGTTAGCAGAGACACACAATAATAATTTGGGATAATGAGTGCAGCAGCTATCTTTCCCAGAGCAGTGTATTCGGAATTTTTATGAAGAAGCCTTAGAAGTCTGACTATTTTCCCACAAGCTCAAAATATGATTTAATGAATAGCTAGGTCGGTGAAACCTTTATACCTAAACAATTATATCCACACTTGTTAATGGTTAGCTTTGTGTCAGTGGACATAAATTTTGGTATTTTGACTGGAGATGTGCAATCAATTCAATGATTTAAAAACTGCAGTGTTTTGTTTGGCCAGGCACCCTAAATATTATTTAAAATGTCAAACCAAATACAACTGAACCATAAATAAAATGTTAATCATTCACAGTAGATTGTAGAATATACTTGAATCTTAAACAAGTTAATGTACAAGGTATTGTTTATGGGATCTAGTACAATATATGATATCACAATATTGAGTATTGAAGATGAATTTTGCCCTTTTGATAAACTAAGGAAAAAATATGATACTGTTTTTTAACTCTCAAGCATATTACCACATGTGCAGTACCTTAAGTTTTTAAAATATGAAAATGAGGCCACTTATGATTTAATTCCAAATAATATCTCTCAACAAATAAAATAGATAGCTTGAAATTTCCTTGAAATGATGCACATCTAATGTTCACACTAGAACACACACACACACATATAAAGGTCTGTAAGTTCACTGAGACTAAAAAACATAAAAATTAGAATTTCACTGTTAAGAAAGGTACCCGTATTTTTGTTTGTTAGTTTTGTATATGGAGAATATTTTGCAGTTACATTTAGTATTTTTTGCTATATCTTATGAATTATATTTTCAGTAAAAAAACTCCCTTACTTTTCATTATATTCTAGAATATTCTTTTATTAGAGGCATCATGTACTCAAGAAAAATATATTTAGGGGTGACTGGGTGGCTCAGTCAGTTAAGCATCTGCCTTCAGCTCAGGTCATTATCCCAGGGTCCTGAGATGGAGCCCCATATCAGGCTCCTTGCTCAACAGGGAACCTGCTTCCCCCTCTCCCTCTGCCTGCCACTCCCCCTGCTTGTACTCGCTCTCACTGTCTGTCAAATAAATAAATAAAACCTTTTAATAATATATTTGGACATTAACAAAATATCTATAAATTGTAATGATCAGATTCAGATATGAAGGTATCATACTCAAAATGGCAATTGCATAGCACATGTTAGGAATTATAATGATGGAAGCAATGTAACACACTTTCAACTCTTAATGTTTTGAAAAGGAATAGCAACTTGATTGAGCTCAACTTGGGAAATTCCTATGAATTTTCCTGATGTAAAAATTACATAATAAGTTCACTTTTTTGAATGATTTATTTATTTATCAGAGAGAGAGAGAGAGAGCGAGTAGGGGGGAGGGACAGAGGGAAAGGGAGAGAATTTTTTTTTTTTTAAGATTTCATTTATTTATTTGAGAGAGAGAGTGAGGGAGAGCATGGGAGGGGAGAAGGCAGTTGCTTAACCAACCGAGCCACCCAGGCGCCCCAAGAGAGTTTCTTAAACAGAATCCTTGCAGAGCTTGGAGCCCAATGTGGGGCTTGATCTCAGGACCCTGAGATCATGACCTGAGCTGAAGGCAGAGACTTAACCCACTGAGCCACCCAGGCACCCCTATCTTTGACTTTCTGATATTAAAACAATGGATTAACTTTTCTCTCTGTTTACAATTTTAAATAAACTTATAATTTATTATTTTAGCTTTTGGTATCTTGATGCTGAAATTGATGAAAGTGTATCTGTGTTATTTCATATTACCTCAAATTATAAAATAAACTTGAGAGAACACAAACACTTCAAGTAGGTGGAGGACCTTGAGCATTTGTTCCCCAGTACCCAGAAGGGAACACAGGATGAAATCAGGAAATAGTTATAAGATGTAAATTCTACAACAAAGCAATATATACTTTATTGTTTTGTCCTTGTTCTTATTTTCCTCCTTCTTTTCCACTTCTCTCCTCCAACCCTCCTTCATTCTCCCTCCTCCTCTTTCTCCCCATTCCAGGTTTTGTTATTTTTCAATTCTTATGTAAGGTTAACTTTCCTGCATTTTTACCTAAGCAACTTTTATTCAAGGATATGTCGCTAAAATGTGATTCTAACCATTAAACCCTTAGTGCAGAAAATAACTGGCATGCCCCAGAGTACATTTCTTCTTACCTCTTAGCTTCTCATATATCAGCAGAAAAATTGGAAAAGTGACGATGATTTTAATTACCTCATTTTATTGGCATCACCTAGAAATAAGTGAGTGTGCAAATGTGCACCTGTTTCCAGCAAAATTTTTCCTAAACTGTGCTGCATGTTTCCTTTATTGCTTGAATACAGCATATAGGACTAATAAAATACTTCCTTGATTACTTGGTATAATCATTTTAAATGCTAACTTCACTATTAATGATCTACAGAAACCACTCGCTGAAAATGTACTTAGTTATTAATAGAAAAACTGACACAGTGGTATGGTTTCCTAATGCAATCATAAACAGCCAAAAGACTATGGGTTGGCTCGCCGCCACCTTCCCAAATATCTCGGAATCAGTTTCTTGTATGTAGAACAAAGATTTGCATATGACTCTCATGTTCCTTTTCAGTTATTAGGTGCCATGAAATCTGTCCAGTTCTGCAGAACTTGAAATGACCATGTGCACAAAAGTATTACAAGTTTAACTTTTTCATAGGTAAATACAATAAATACAGAGATCTCCTCACATAATGAGAATGTGGGGGAATTCACACACAGTTGGTTATAAATCTTTTATATCTCCCTGTCTGAAAGTCTGACTGGGGTAAATTTCTTTATTGTGTGATTGGTTTTCAAAAATTGTTTAATTCTGGAGGACCTGGGTGGCTCAGTCGTTAAGCGTCTGATATACTCTATCATATTTTGTCAAGGAAAAAGTATGCTGACACTGAAAAATGGTAAAGAGGGCCATATTCAGGTCTATTGCAATGGGGGGTGGTCAAGACTGTTGAATAGGAGAGAGAGCTTAAACTCAACTCCAAATATAACAAAGACAAGCGGGGACTTAAAGCCAATGAGCAGAATGACAGAAGTCAGTGGATGGAAAATTACTAAGAGAAACTTTATTACATTTCAACTATAATGTGCTTCTTGCTAAACGAGCCTGACAGAATTCTTGCTAAAAGCAGGCCATGGACAAGGGCATTAAGGGAGGATAATAAAGGACTTGATCAGATTTCAGAGATACTCGGATATCAGTGGAACAATTCCCACTGAATCGACTTAGCATGATTCTTTAGTAAAGGAAGAAGCCGACTAGGAGAGGGCCTGAGGACAAAGCCAAGTCCTTAGAGAAGGGCTTATGGAAGCGTGACAAAAGTTTTGTCAAGGAGGGCATTGTTGCCACGGTCCTTGGTTCTCATTGTGACCAAAAGCTTTCTGAAACGATTCCTTTCCTTTTCCATCCACTAAAGGACATATTTCATCTTGTCACGAGGCAGATTTCTCTGATTTTTTCCTCTACATTTTGCTCACAAAAATGCTCTTCCAATAGAGTTATTTCTGTTCATTGAAATTTGTAGAATATTTTATTTGAACTTGAACGGAATTTGGGGGACATACAATGCCTTGAGAGACATTTCCACTACTTTATGTGCTGTTGATGCCATATTCTTCTCTCCTCTTCCTTCCCCCTGCTGTTTGGTTAACTGCCAAAGTTTATTTCCTCTGCACAATATTTGAGGCCTTTCATGATGTGAAAGGCCTACTTTTTAAAAAAGATCGACACTCTGAAAATTACTATTTTTGATTTATCAACATGAAATATGGCTACTGGTTTTTAGCCTGAAGTTTTCACATGTTGCCTGTGCCAGAGTCACATCCTTCTTCAACCAGTGACCCAACACTCTTTGTTGGGTTTTATTAACATGCCAGTCTTGTGCCAGTGAACATTGCTGCCTTGCTATTGATAGGGTATCTACAAAACATATAATGTAGAGGAATTTACTTTATGTATTATTGTAGATAGACGTTATCAATATTTTCTTGCCTCGCTCCACAAATACATTTTTTTTAATGTGGCTTTCAGTATAGCATGCATTGCCTGTAAGCATGTTTGCATTCAACATCAGTGATTCCAAATTAAATTCCTACTGAGATCATCAGGCAAACAATTAGCAGCAATTGCTTGCTTTTGTAGAAAAATCAAATCTTGCCCTATGTTTATGGTTAAATTATAATACTATAACACATATTCATGCAGATGCTACATCATGGACAGAGTACACTGTGAGTCAGCTATTAATAGTTCCATTAGAATGTATGATTTTCATATTGGGCTGTATTTATATGCAAATAAATTATCCATAAACCTTTCCTTAGAATATTAGAATATTAAAGAGATTATGTTTCATATTTATTAAGAGTAATAAAATGTTTTATAGATAGAGCTAGAGATGTAGATATAGATATAACCTTAGCTTTTGACTCTGAATATCAGGAAGTTTGGTTTCTCTTACAGTTACACCCCTAATTAGTTACACGTCTTTAGAGTTTTCACTTAATCTTCCCAGGCTTTGGGAAAAATTTTTTTTTTCTTTTATCCTTGAAAATACCTTCTGTTAAATTTAACCAAACTGTTGAATTGAAAATTCATTGACTTCTCAATTTCAAGTAAATTCAATGTACAGTTTTTAAGAACCACATAAACATCACACACAATGTAAGCTATCAGGTATATAATTGTGACCAAGACATATCTTAACCCATAAGAGTCAGATCATTTGGTGGATCCTTCCACTGCCTATTACCATGCTGAGGGAAAACACAGAATCTGTGGGAACACAAAGTACAGAAGCTCAGTCACAGCTGAAGGTCATGGAAAAGCTGTGTTTAGGAAGTGTGGAGCCTAGTTTTGAAGGCAGCCAGAGGAGAAGGACAGGCACATTGCAAGTGGAGGGAAAACCATAGGCAGACATGTCTGTGTAATATTTAGCACACCTGAGTGCCAACATGTGTTATTACTTACTCAGACAATTCTCTTTTATGGGACGTTAAGCTTTTTTGAGTTTTTGTTAACATAGCGATGCATTAAAAGCCTTTTATATAAACTTCTAATATTTCTACTTATTTTCTCTGGAGAGAGATCTATGACTGGATTGTAGAAGCAAAATTATAAAGCTCTTTAAGTTTCTTTTTCTTTCTGAGGAATTGTTCAAATTCTATTCCCTTCAATAATGTATGATAGGATCCACATCACCAAAATGTTTCTAGCACTGAATGATATAACTTTGTTGTTGGGTTGAATGGATCTATAATGAATGATCTTTGGTTAAAATCATCATGAATTCATATCCTAGACCTACGATGTAGTGCTGGAGTAAACTTGACAGCTCTTACTCCAGATCCTTCATGCTTACAACAGGGTAATACCTTCCTCACAAGGTTATTGGAAAGATAGAACTCAATGTATAATCTCACTGTCTTAGATAGAAAACAGTCAATTAATATTTCATACATCTGTGTGAGATTGACATTATAAACATACACTAAAACAAATAAAAGAATTTTTCAATTACTTGTGCATTTGTACTACAGATTAAAATTCTTATGTATCTTCTATAAAATCATATACAACAAAATTGGTGTAGCTCATTTTTAAGTACTTGGGGTGAGTAAAACAAAACATTTAAGTTAGATTACTGAAGTTGATATTCTATGAGGTGATATTAAGTTTTAAGTAGTTAATATTAGTGACAATAATAATAAATATCAGCAACATTTTAGCTACCACTTTATGTAAAAATTTTAAAGATGAATTCTTTCAAATACTTATGCTGTTAACTACTGAGACTCAAAGAGGCTATGGTTGATTGGCATTTGTGCTACGTCATCGTTCTAGAATAGAGCAAGACTAAAAATCATGTTTGTGGGTCTTCACAATTAGATAATTTCAATAAGGTAATATACTAATATTGTCTATTTTCTCTGAACTGTTTTTATAGAGGTCAGAGGTAGGCTATGGAGAATTGGCCAAGCTTCATAGGAGCTGATTAATCTTCAAGTCAACTTTGCGGATTAAATTAAATAATCTCTGGTTTAATTGAAACTGGAAATGATATTTCAGGAAACACTTGTTTCTTAATTGTGATATTGACATTTCAACTTAGATTTTATATCTGTTTAAAAATATCTCATAGAAGAAATTATATGAGTAAGACAAGATTTTATTTTTTTTGAGTAAGACAAGATTTAAATATGACCCAAGACCACCGATTTTGTTATGCTAAACTCACACCTTATTATTAGAGGTTTGTTCCAGAAAGAGATTTCACATATGTAGATACCTATTAATTAACTGAGTAGATAATTTTTGTCAGGTTATCAAAAGCAGAATTAACTCTGAGCATTAATTTTTCATACTTTAATAATTGGCCAACTTTTAATATTTGTATATTAATTAAAAATTATTTGATTAAACAGTCAAATAACATATTTTTATGAGTTCTCATGTCACATATTAAATACATGACAGAATTTCTGTGGCTTCTTTTTGCATTCAAGCAGTAATTATTGTTGTACATACTAATCAAGTGATTATTTATCTTAAAGAAGAGGTCTATAAATGTTATATTGTTTTGCTTTACAGATGCTCCCAAGTTTATATCAAACCAAACAATTTATTACTCTTGGGAAGGAAACCCGATCAATATAAGCTGTGATGTGAAATCTAATCCACCAGCATCAGTCCATTGGAGAAAAGAGAAATTAGTCCTTCCAGCTAAAAACATCACTAATTTAAAGACATATAGTGCAGGGAGAAAGATGATATTAGAGGTAAGTGTTCATGTACATATGAATAAGTTGTATTATTTTAGCAGTCACCTATTTTAGAATGCATATAAAATGTTAATATAAATACAATTATATAATATACATTTATATTACATAATATATATATATACACATACAAATTTTATTGTGTCTCTTTCATGTGTATTTACTTAAAAAGGAAATTTTGTGCATTTAGATCATGGACCATTAATGATTAATAATATCTCACTCGTATAAAAAAAAGTCTATGGTAAAAGCCATTATTTTTCTTTTTTTTCTTTTGGAAAAAAGTCAGTTATATCAGGAAAAAATAGGGTGAGGGAATTAGTAATTCATCAGTTATTAAGGACCAGAAGTGTTGCTGATACTAGTTATTGATTTTGAGATTATGCCCTCCATCTAAGATGCATACATAACTTTTTGGTGGGTGCATATTTACAAGTTTCTAAATAAACCAGATTTACTTGTTCAATGCCTCACTTCATTTTATATTTTAAATTAAGATTATAGATAATTGTCTTTATATTGCCAAGTACCTGGCCTTTTAATTCTGTTTGAATACAATACCTTTTATTTATTAATTATAGATTATGTGTGTGTGTATGTGTATCGATTCCCAAAGTTTTTGTGTCTATGATCACAATCATGAACCTTCCAATTCCTCATGTTTTCAGTACAATTGGGAAGCTCTCTCAAATAACCTTATTTAGCCAAAAAGATGCTATGTTTTTCACTGTAATTCAATTTACATTCATTTTAAAAATTCATGTTTTAAAATAACATTTGACACTCAATGTGTTAACTTAAAGGTGTTCTCATTGGTGCCATATTTACTTTTCTACCTGGTAATTGGAATTCATGAAAAATTTGGTTGACAGAAGGATTTAGCCATCACTTCCCCAAGTATTTGGATAGCTGACTCTTTGCTCATTAAATGATTATCTTTATCTGTATCTTTCTTTTTGATTTTGTATTTTATTTTATTTATTTATTAATATAGCCAAAAAGATAAGAGGGTAGGACTCTAAAAGGAACTATTGTTTTATATCGGTTTTCTAGGCCTAGGGCAAAAAGGCTTTGACTATCACTTACATGCCCAACAAATACATATACTGTAAAATATTAATAAGGCAAATATCTGTGCACACCACCCATTCCAAAGGATTTAAACACCTCGGGATGGGTGGTGTCTAAATTTGTTTGAATTTAAGTTGGTTACTTTGTAACTTTATTAGAAGAACTATTGGGAATTGACACAGAGGTCAATTTCACAAAGAAACTTGGTTAGATTTAACATAAAATTTACGTTTTTAACTAGTTAAAAAGTGAGGTGAGGTTTAACTTCAGTTTGGGGTACTTTGTTCAGGCTGCCATAATGAAGACCACAGACCAGGTAGCTTAAATAAAGTAACCTCCTTCCCCCCACATATTTCTGTAGGCTCTAAGTCCAGGATCAAGGTGCCAGAGGGCTGGGTTTTGGTGAAATTTCTGTCCTTGGGTTGCAGGTGTGCCCTCTAACCATGCAAAGAACAAGAGAACTGTGGTGTCTTGTCTTCCTCTAAGGACATTAGGGCCCATGTTTATGACCTCATTCAATCTCAGCTACTTCCTTAAAGACCCTATCTTCAAATAACATTAGAAGTTAGGGTTTCAACATATTTATTTTGTGCTGGTGACACAATTTATTCCATAACAGGTAGATTTAAGTTCATTCATGTTTAAATGACTAATGTGTAATTTCCGCTTTGTTCATTTTACCACTTTTCAGTTTCTGGGATAGCTCTAATTCCCCGTAGTCAGTATTAAGCAATGACATTTAAATATTTTAAACATTTTATATTTAAATACTTTATTCATATAAATCTCTCACGTTATTTAATCTTCTGCTTAAATGGCATTCTTCTCCACCCCAAAGTAAAAACTAAGTGGTTTTTGTTTTTACAGACCACATGATTTATTGGTTAAAAAGCATTGACCTTGGGATGCCTAGGTGGCTCAGTTGGTTGGGCAGCTGCCTTTGGCTAGGGTCATGAACCCAGGACCCTGGGATTGAGTCCCACATCTGGTTCCTTGCTCAGCGGGAAGCCTGCTTCTCCCTCTGCTTGCTACTCCCCCGCCTATGCTCTCTTTCTCTTTGACAAATAAATAAAATCTTAAAAAAAAAAAGCATTTACTTTGAACATACACTTTTTATGTATATACTATTTTTTAAAATTAAATTAAAGCCCTGAATAAATAATTAATGGGTAGCTAATACAACTTAAAATAAAACAAAATGACAATAACTACCAAAACAAAGCAATGATAAGTATTACAGATTTTAAATTAATAGCATTCATATTTGCTTAGGATAGTACATTATTATTTTTTTGCATAGGAATTATTATAATAGTCACATAATTGCTAATTCTTAAGAACGTATAATACAATATATAAAAATACAGTGTGCAGTTGTTAACAAATTGGTCAATAAAGGATTTCTTAAATTGGTTTTTAAAGTTTTTCCTTTTTCATTGAGCAAATATGTAATTCAGTCTTTTAAATTTATGAATTTTAAAACATAACAGAATATTCCATAAATCCTTTGGATTGGTGCTAATAAAATAATCTGTAAAAATCATCCTTTTTTTTTTCTTCTGAGCACTTCCTAAGGTAATAAGGTAATAAGCCAACATTTTAATATATGGGCAACCATTGATGTAGGAACTTTCTAATAGGTTGATTAGAATAATATTGCACTTTTGATCATCTGTGGTGTTGTTCTTTATCTTAAGTAAAAGGCTAACTATTAAACATATGATTTTCTCACTATGGAACACATAGAAATAGGAAATGAAGTTTATGAAAGTTTAGGAAAACAACTAAAGAACTCCTTTATTAGCATTGCACTCCTAGCTCATATTTTGATGTTCAAAATTATATTTGTTGATCAATATATTATGTACTATTAAAGCCCACCATCTTAACTAATCTTAAATTATTTTACCTGCATATTAAAATGTGAAAAAAGTGGAGTCATATGTAGGTGTTCCTAGCACTTCCTGGATAAATATCAGCAATAATTGGTATATTTTAAATGTGTGAATATTTTTAAACTGCTTTATAACATACCTTTGCTGTACAATTTTTTTTATATAAAATTACCTATCATTTTATTGAACTGGGATGGGTCATAAAGGCACTATTGAATGCTGCATTCACATTGCTTTCCTAGGACACATCAGCTATGCAGCAGGGAACATGATTTGCCAGGTTATATCTAAGTCTGTGGGCTTTTTTTTTTTTTTAATAATCTGTACTACTAGAGGTGTTTTCTGAATTTGTTAATCATACAACATAATAAAGAAATGATTTCAGATAAAACTGTAAAACTTTTATCTTTGATAGGTCAACTTCTAGGAACAGAAAACAAACCAACAAATGAAAAAACCCTGAATTGAGCCTTTTAAAAGTTGTTCCAATGAAACTAGCTATTTAAAATACTTGCTTAATATTGAGGGGCTGCACAATAGTCCTGATTCTTTGTCATGGCCATCCTGTCTGTATTTTATCAATTCAGTGCACATTGTTCCCTATGGACTGTACAAATAACTCTCCTATGCCTGCAAAATGTAGAAATGTTGGGGGCAGTTTCCTTTCTCACTAGTAAAATTATGGCCAAGTCAAGTTAGCTTGGTTTATTAAAAGCTGAATGTAAGAAAAATGAATGTTTTAATCACTCAGGAGTACTTACAAAAAAATGGTTAAAGTCTCTACTTCTTAAACTTACGATCTATTCCTAGATAGACAGCTAACCAGGGAATGAATGGCACAGCTTTTTTGTGCGTTTTCAGAATTATCATCTTCAATGGACCTCAAAATTGCACTTTTAGTTAAGAGCCTCCCATTACCACAAAATCATTTTCCCCCCTTTTGGGATAGAGTTGAAATTAACAGCAACTCTTGTAAGCATATTCTCTCTTAATAATAGTTACTGGGATTGAAAATTATATCTATTACTATCATCAAATCTCTTTTCTGAATTGATACTTCAGAATTTCGGTACATTAGAATTACAGGGTTGGCCCCAATGTTCAGCAATAAATTCCTGGAAGGTTAACTTAATTACGGATTTCAAATGTGTAAGGACTGAGGTCAGCTGTTTTCCACCTAAACTGAAAGAGAATGATAGGAATTGAACAGAAATGGAGGCAAGATACTATTATTAGCCATCAAGATAATGTGCCTGTCTACAGGGATTGCTACCCAAGGGCAACATTTTCTAGCAAAATACATACCTGGAAAGATTCTTTTTCTTCCTTCCTTCCTTCCTTCCATCCTTCCTTCCTTCCTTCCTTCCTTCCTTCCTTCCTTCCCTTTTCTTTCTTTCTTTCTTTCTTTCTTTCTTAGGATAAGTAAGTCCTCATCCTTCATTAATATTTTATATTCAATAAAATCATGAGAGGGGGAAATGAAACCTGATATATTTCCAGCCTTTCATGAACTTTAAATCTGCTTGACTTTAGTCTAAAAGAGAAAACAGAGGGTTAATTAACCATGCTTTTGGTACAGTGTTCTGTTTTCAAGCTCATGTCTGCAGCAATTGCAGAATATATATTTTTCAAACTGTGAGCCACTTTCTGAGCTTTCCATACAAAAATATCTAATGACTTTTTCTATTCAATAGATATAATAAAATGATGGCATTTGTCTACCAAATAAATTAATAGTTAAACTATATTTTACCTAGTCCTGTGAAAATATAGGTCCAAGCATTACATCTTAAAAGGCTGTGATGCTTACTTGACAGAGAGAAAGAATTATGACAAGGATTTGTGAATAATTGAACAAGTGTGAAAATGGTGGGCATACTAGAATCTATTTTAAAACTGCCATGATTTTGTTTTAAAATTGTTAAACTTCTATTATTATGATTATTTTAGATAGCACCTACATCTGACAATGACTTTGGACGATATAATTGCACAGCCACTAACCGTATAGGAACAAGATTTCAAGAATATATTCTTGCTTTGGCTGGTAAGTATAGCACAATAATTTCTGAGATCTCATAAAATATTTCTATAAGCAAATAGCTTCATTTTTATAAGTCATGATATAGGTTATTATTAGGAAGAATGAACCAGTGCTTAAAAATTTAGAACAATTGTGTCTGACAGATAGTGAGCAATTAGAACATATTTACTAATCAAGATTGATTTTAAACCATGATTCTGATCACCCAACTTTATAAGTGAGCCATCTACAAAAGAAGTAAAAAAGGTATGTCTTAAGAAAGCAAATTATAGGGGCGCCTGGGTGGCTCAGTGGGTTAGGCCGCTGTCTTCGGCTCGGGTCATGATCTCGGGGTCCTGAGATCGAGTCCTGCATCGGGCTCTCTGCTCAGCAGGGAGCCTGCTTCCCTTCCTCTCTCTCTGCCTGCCTCTCTGCCTGCTTGTGATCTCTGTCTGTCAAATAAATAAATAAAATCTTAAAAAAAAAAATAAAAAAAATAAAAAAAAAGAAAGCAAATTATATTTTATGTTGAGTAAGAATCCTATCAAAAAATTTAAAAAGACATCTTGAAAGAAAATAAACTAAAATTCACCTATTTTAAAATCCTAAGCTTGAAAGTACAAAGAATAGCTTATTTTTAAGGCAAATAGAAAATTTAGAGTTATATAACTTTCAATGAAAAGTGTTTCATTTTATATATGAAAACATTCTAGTTCTTCCCCAAAAGCTTAAAGATAACAAAATAATAACATGCAGATACAATGCATTTTAACTAGAAATTGTTATGTTTTTAGTTATATAAGTAAGTTATATATAACACACATATTTATTTCTAGAATTTGCATTATGTTTTACGAGACCGATTGGAAGTCTGAAAGTATACATTGGAGTATATTTCGCATAGCTCAGAAGATACAAAACATGATTTTTGCCTTTTAGAACTACATAGAGAAATATCAGAAAATTATTGTAATTTTTTTGGATTGTTATGTTTTAATAGAATAAGTAGTTTCCACAAAAATATTTTAAAATGTTTTCTAAGTAGAGTTCTAGTATATAACTATAATTTTATATTAAGAAATATATTTACTTCTGTTGATATGTAAAGTCATGCCATTAGTTAGAAAGACCAAAAGGGAAATTTAAAAGTTTACAAAGCTAATAATACTCAAATTATTATGTAACTGAAATCTCTTTCTCTCCAATTCAAGTTTTGCTACACTAGAGAAGGGAGAGAAGGCGTTGTGCAAAAGAGCTTAAGGGAAGAAAGGAGGAAGGAAAATATTGAGATAAGAGGGAATTTAGGGAGAAAAGGAGGGAGGAAGGAATTAAGGAAGAAAGGAAATAACAACTATATATCATTTACCATGGAGTCTTCAGAAAATTAATCTCAGAGGTGCCTGGGTGGCTCAATCTGTTAAGCCACTGCCTTTGGCTCGGGTCATGATCCCTGGGTCCTGGGATGAGCCCTGCATCTGGCTTTCTCCTCATTGGGGATCCTGCTTCTCCCTCTCCTCCCCAGTAGTGCTCTCTCTAGCTATCTCTGTCTCTCTCTCTCTCAAATAAATAAATAAAATTTAAGAAAAAAAGAAAAGAAAATTAATCTCAATGAAAATCATAGGACGTAGACTATCCACATTTAGGGATATGAATAAACCATTACACAAGCAATTAAATTCTAGGAAAATGAAATGTGCTAAGTCATATAAAAATTCACTGATAATAAATTGAAGTGAGCATGATTTTTACTGATCAAAAGCATTCACTATTTACATTAATTCCAAGCCTCAGGAAATTAGGCATATTTTCTTCTAATTAGTATGAACTTTTTTCTAGATAATAACCAAATATGTGATCATTATATGTATATACAGTTATATTAATACTGATATACAATTTTACATTGCTTTCTTACAAATGATGTAGGTTTGTATAGGTAAACTTGCTAATGACTAGATTTTTAAAATTTTTAAGTACTTATAATTCTGGAAAAAATACAAAAAATAGAACATTATATTCATGAGATTTTGATATCTTATTAAATTCTCAGGAAATATTTATTGTCTGTATACCTTCATATCTAACAGTTTTGGTTTTTTTTTAAAGATTTCATTTATTTATTAGAGAGAAAGAGAGCACACAAGCAAGGGGGAAGGGCAGAGGGAGAAGCAGGCTCCCCGATGCGGGGCTGGATTCCAGAATCCTGAGATCATGACCCAAGTCTGAGGGCAGACACCCAGTGGACTGAACGTGAACCACCCATGTGCCCACATATCTGACATTTCTTACTGTGACATTTTCACTGAAAAAATATATTTGATACCTATCCTCCTAATGAAGATACTAACTTAATGAGTTTCCCTCAGCTTAACCATAAAAAAGAAAGAAAGAAAGAAAGAAAGAAAGAAAGAAAGAAAGAAAGAAAGAAAATGTTCCCTCAAGCTAAGAGCTAAAATGTTATTGGAAATATTTCTTGAATACTGCAACTTTCCTAGTGTTTCAAAATTTTGTGACAAATACATACCTAAAATTTGTTTCAGAAAGAGATAGATTCGACTGAAATTGTAACAGAGATATAAAAATAAATTAGGCCCTGAGCCTTAGATGGGAAACATATATTTAAACATCAGCAGTAATAAACATTATTCCTTTGATGGGACCTCTTTATCTAATGCTTACAAAATTTAGTCTTTCCTGAAGAATTTGAACAATGAAAGTGCAATGTGATTTTAAATTAAATGTAAGAGAAATGTTATGTAGAAATTTAAATATTTCAAAATAGATGTCAGTATCATAGCTCAGTATCTCATTGGCCTATCTGACCCTAGTAAAAGGCCCAGATCATTTGGCATGTGTTATTTTATGTTGTAACAGATTACTTTGATTTAAAAGGGCAATGAATTAAAACAGCAGCAACTGCACATGAAATTATGTGTTATATATTCTGAGAAAACTATAGGAAGAAAACACTTTTTAACTTCCTTTGTTTCAAAATCTTTTTTTTTTCTTTTTTCTTTTCCTTCCTTTTTTACCTCCTTTATAATTAAGTCTTACATCTGAGCACAATCGACATCTGTATGCAAGTGGGGGCGCAGCCTATCATAGGGCATCAGACCCTTAGCAGAGTTAATAGACTAAAAGGGGGTTCAGTGGTCTAGTGTGGGGTGTTGGAGTCTGGGCAGGTAAGAAGCATTTGCATGTGGCAAGATAGAAACAGCAACCCAGAGAGGAATGTTGGACCCAATCAGTGTAAGGGGTGGTCCAAGTAAAGTGGTACGGTAAATGATGGATGACTAATGTCTGCAAGCACATAGGTGACATCAGCAATTATATAAAAATAACAAAAACTAGAATGACTCTGGGATAATGGTTGGGTATTGGAGTTATTGGTGTGAAGTCTGGTTTTAATGTATGTAGGTAGATACAGAAAGGGGAAAAGAAGTAAAGGTGTATGTGTGTGTGTGTGTGTGTGTGTGTGTGTGTTCAGTCATTTCCACAAGGTATTTCTTTTTGTCAGGAATCTTACTTAGAAAGCAATTTCTGTATATGTAAATGATGAATCACTAAATTCTACACCTGAAACCAATTTTACCAATTCTACACCTGAAACCAATTTTACTGTATGTGGTAGCTAACTAAAATTTAAATAAAAACTTGAAATTTAAAAAAAAAAAAAGAAAGAAAAGAAAACAATTTCTCAGCCAGCTGTATCCACAGAGAGGACTTGAGATCTCCAGCACCTCAGCAGCAAAGACCAAACATGGCTGGCAGACACATTTTGGTTTCTAAATACTAAAAGTAACTAAGGCTTCTTATAAAAATGGCTGATTCTAGGAGTGGGACAAGGAAAGTACAAGATAAGTCTGGAACAATGTGTTTTGCTAGAATGAAAAGAAATTTTAAAAAAGCATCCATCAACCATTTTTAACAAATACCATAATACAAATGAATTCACCTGAGGGGCATCAATGGTTGCTAATGCAGGTATATGTTGAGAAAAAATTTAGCAAGTTAGATGACAAAAAAAAAAATAAATCAAAATACTTTTGAAGTGTCTACCCCCAAATTATTTTTTAATTACAAAGGGAAAATAGCAACATTATAGTTGTAAGCCTACTAGATCCCACTTTAATTAAGTGACCAAAATTAACATCACCAGTAATGAGAAAATTAAACTTGAATGCTACCAGAAATAGGCAACGAGAAAAACACAGAATAACAATTATAATTTTCCTGCCAAAAATGCATAATCAGAATCTAGTATGAGGAAAGGGAAGGCAAATCTGAATTGACGTGCCTCCAAAGTGTCAAAGCCATGCAAAGGAATGATTAAGGCAACTTTCTATATTAAAGGACAATAAAGATAAATAACAAATAAGTGCCATGCCTGCATCTTTTGTTATAAAGGACATTACTGGGATGATAGGTGAAATTTGATTGTAGTCTTTGGATTAGATGGTAATTTAATTGTTTTCTAGAGTTTATGTAAGAGTGAGATTTGTTATGGTAAATACACACTTAAATTGGCACCATGTCAACTTACTCTAAATGGCCCACATTAAAAAGATAAGATCTGTGCAGTAGTCTTACAAATTTTCTAAAAATATGAAATTATGTTTTTAAAAATAAGTAGGGGCATCTGGGTGGCTCTGTTGGTTAATTGTCCAACTTTTGAAATCATCTCAGGTCTTGATCTTGGGGTTGTAAGTTCAAGCTTTGCGTTAGACTCCACACTGGGCGTGGAGCCTACTTAAAAAAAAAAAAAAAAAAAGGGAAACTAAGGCCAACAAACAAATACCTAAATATAGCAATTTCAGAAAAGCAACATAACTTGTGAATATAGCTAGCATTCTTGATTAAAAGAAAATCTTTTTTGTGTGTGCATACATCGTTTCTATATGTGATCTTATAAATGGTTTTAAAATAGTTAAAAGAATTTTTGCATACTAAATAATCATTGATTCACAGAAAACTGGTGTTTTTGAATATAGAGGTCTAATTTTTACTCTAAAATATAGTAATTTTTTAAGTATTTTTTTTTTAAGATTTTATTTATTTGTCAGAGAGAGAGGGAAAGAGAGCGAGCACAGGCAGACAGAATGGCAGGCAGAGGCAGAGAGAGAAGCAGGCTCCCCGCCGAGCAAGGAGCCCGATGTGGGACTCGATCCCAGGACGCTGGGATCATGACCTGAGCGGAAGGCAGCCGCTTAACCAACTGAGCCACCCAGGCGTCCCTAAAATATAATAATTTATTTAGACATCTTTTTAAATGTTTTAGTAAGTATGATAATAGTACTTTTTTTTTTAAAATTTTATTTACTTCTTTGACACAGAGAGACACAGTGAGAGAGGGAACACAAGCAGGGGTAGTGGGAGAGGGAGAAGCAGGCTTCCCACCAAGCAGGGAGCCCGATTGCCTCAATGTGGTTCTTGATCCCAGAGCCCCAGGATCATGACCTGAGCCAAAGGCAGATGCTTAATGACTGAGCCACCCAGGTGCCCAATAGTACTATTCTTAACAATGGTGGTCTACTCTTCATTTGGCAGGATATGGAAGTGTATGGTACAGCAATGTATGGAAATTGGCATATAGATACCACTTATATTTGTAAGCTGGATATTTCATCTCTATGCTTCCCACTTCATTTGCTTTTATCTCTGCTGGGAAAAAAAGCTTGATAAAGTTCTAGCAAGAAGACACATTGGAGTGGTTAGCTAACTTGAATCCTGAGTAGTCATAGACATAATTCTCAAAGTAGCTCAAAGACATACATGAGAAATTATTTATACTTATTTTACAGAAAAACGACACATTCAGAAAATAGCAAAAATATGTAAAAGCTCAATTTGTTATTGTATCTATTATGATGATGATTTAAATAGTAAGTAGGATAAAATATTGGCTAGGTCAAAGGTCTCTTATGAGTAAAGGGTCAATAAGGCAGAGTCTTTTTTTCCTCTGGTGCTACTTCCTACATGATCTGAATTGGCCAAGTCCTAACTTTAACTCCATTTTTTTTTTACATTCTCACAATTAGTATCAAGAAACTTATGTCCATTTTTCAAATGATTTTTTAAAATAAATTATATTTAACTGTGCTTGAATTAAATCAGAAAAACCATGAACAGGGTCTTCCTCTTAGGCCCTGGCTTCATATTCAGGAGCAAGGATTGGTTCAGTCCTCTTTGGTTTAATTCTATCTTTAGAAAACCACAATATATGGGAAATATCAGATATTTCCCATATGTGTTTGATAACCAATTTTTCTATATTATTTTTTTATTAAAATACCACATATAAATACAATTAGATGAAGAGAAGGACAGAGAGGTTTTTTAAAAAAGACTTCTTCAATAGTTTTTTTTTTTTTTCAAGTGCACTTCTTAGGGTGATAATCTTTTTTTTTCTAGCTAGAAACATATTTTCTTTTTTGATTTAAATACTCATCTTAGAGAAAATTAAAAATATAGAACACATAAAGGAGAATCAAGTTGTAACAATATAGTTACCAATTATCATTCCTTCCTTACATTTTTCTACTTCTAATAGTCATGATCTGACAAGGTAGTCTATACGTATTTATATGTGTATTTTTTGAAGTTTTTCTCAAAAGACTATTAATCTAACTGTTGCAGATTATCAAATGATTTCATTCATAATTTTAACTTTCTTACATCATTTCATCTCTGTTATATTTAACTCTTAACTGTAACCTTTTTCATATTAAATCTTAATATGATGAGCTCCCAATTGCCCTCATTAGTTGATAGGCTTTCCTGATAAAGTCACCTTTTCCTGGGCACTTTTAGGGGAGGTACTCTGCCGTAAGCTGTCAGGCAACACATCTCACATTGGGAATGGGTGCTTCTGTGCTGAAGGGGGTTTCAGTGCTCCACAGAAGCCACTCCAAGATCCAGCTGAGAAGAACTGTGTGAAGACCAAATGAGAAAATGAATTCAAAGCCCCAGCACAGGGCATGTACTCAATAAATACTAGTGGGCTACTATTATGGCCAAGTTCTAGTTCATATTGATCACTTTTCTTTGGGTAAAAGTCAGTTTGTTAAATGTCTCTTTAGATATAATGCATAGGTCTAGGGAAAAACAACAACAACAACAACACATAGATCTGGTAATTGTAGACCAATGCAGAGTAAAACTTGATTGTATGGTAATGACCTCCCTTATACTGGACACTGTATTTCTATTAAAGGTTACAAAATTTCAGGTCATTTTGCCATTTGTTTCCTTTAGTCCTGTATCTTTTTCACACAAACTGCTCTTAAGTGAGTTCTCCCATGCTGTGCTTCACAATTGATTTTTATTTTAACCTCAGTCAGGACCCTTTACTTACCTCTATTAAATCTCATCTTGTCCATCTGGACTCATCTTTTTAACCTACTGAGACCTTGTCAAATCCAATGTTTTAGCCCTCTTTCCAGGATTGATTTAATTCAAAAATACCATAAAGTATGGTCATCTGTATTTTCACCTAAGTCATGGGGAAATCTATCAAGTCATTTTTGGGAAGAATAACCTGTTTACAGGCTAACCTGGATCAATTGAACAAAATTCTGTATTTATGGAATTATAGACAATCTGCACATCCTTATAACTGAATCATATTTGATCCAGACCCTTGTTACATAAAACCTGAAAGCAGATTAAAGTTGGTTCATTTGGAAACAAACTTTCCTCAACTGAATATAAAGCCAGGTTTCTCTTACATGATCAGTTTTAGTAACTAGTCTGGAAAAGTCTATGTCTTGCTCTCTTTTTTCCAAAACTATGAGGCAAACTTTTGTGTGCCTTCAGAAACTATGTATAACATCAGCTTAATTTTGTAATTCCCTGGTTCCTCTGGAAGAAAAGGAAATTAGGATAGCTAGATATTGTTTTCTAGGAGCCCCTCCTTGCATCAATTTTTAATCATTTTTTAGTTCACTCACTCACCATGTGTATCATGAGTTTCTAGTAAGTACCAGGCACTGTTTTCGACTTTGGGAATCAGGAGATGAGTAATATATGGCCCCTGATCTTTACACTGAAGTTAGAGTACAAAAGAAGGGTAGAAATCTACATTTAGAGAAACATGGAAATTGAAAATTGGCCCATACCCTATACCATATTGAGATCAGTCTCTATAATGTTACCATCATAAAAGGATCTTTCTGCTTTGTAACTAAAAACTCCAAACTTCCCTTGCCATATACATGATAGAGACGGATGCAATGAAATGAAATGAAATGCTCGGGAATACAGAATGGAATTCCCTTCGGAATTCTTGGGGATGGTTTCAAACAGGTGTCAACTTCTGAGTTCAGTCTGAAAGACTGAGTAGAAACAGGTTCCTTGAAAAGAAAGGGTGAATTGGCAAGAATCAAGGGTACCATGTTGTGAAATAGCATGGACTGCACAATCACGGGAGACTGGAGGCCGTATTGTGTGAGGACATCAGTGGTGGTGATGAGAACAGGAAAATAATGAGGTGGTCAAATTATGCATGTCCTTAAAAACATTTAGCATGTTTGCATTCATCTACATGTTTCATTTCCATGTTTCTCTAAATAACCTAAAATTTATAAGTGTAAACTCAAACATCTTAACATCTTAAGGTAATGTCCACTGTTCCAGAAAGGGAGATAATAGAATGTATATATTCTTTATACACATATATGTATATATGTGTGTATGTATGTGTCTGTGTGTATAACAGGAAGACGGATTACTTTTCTTTTGATTTGGTGGGTGTCAGTGTAAAAAAAAAAAGTAAGCTTTTTATTTCTGTAGTGGAAAATAATTCTTATCTTAAAAAAAAAATCATCCTGACCTTATAAATTCTTCTGGCAACCACATCAATTCTTTGCCCTCTACTCTTCCTTAATAAAAAAAAAACTTCACAAAAGAATTGATTATATTTTCTGTACCTAATTACTTTTCTTTCATTCTGTCACAAACTCTTCCGGTTGGGTTTTTACCTTTACTGCTCTATAAAACCTATTATTAAGGTTCCGTTGAGCTTCTTCATGCTCAATCCAGTGGCTCATTCTCAGTCCTCATATTTCTTGATCTAGTGGCAGAATATTACCCAATTAATCACTTCTTTCTCCTTGAATCATCTCTTCAGCCTCCAACTTAGCTAGCATGTCAGCATGCTTTTCTTGTTTTCCTTCCCCATTGGGCTTTCCTTGATATCTTTTGCTAGTTGTTATAAATCTCTGACCTGTTAAAAACCACTGTCCCTCAATTTTTGGATCTTTTTGTTTTTATATAAACTCATATCCTTGATATGCTAAATTCTTATGGATTTAAATACCACCTGTATTCCACCTATAACTCCAATATATATCTTCATCTTGGATCTTTTTCCTGAATGTTACACTTTCATAACCAACTGCTTAATTCCCTTTCCCTTTAAATGTTCTATAGGCGGGGTGCCTGGGTGGCTCAGTTGGTTAAGCCACCGCCTTCTGCTTAGGTTGTGATCCTGGACTCCAGGATCTAGTCCCGCATCAGGATTCCAGCTCCCTGGGGAGTCTACTTCTCCCTCTGACCTTCTTCCCTTTCATGCTCGCTCGCTCTCTCTCTCTCTCTCAAATAAATAAATAAAATCTTTTAAAAAAATAAATGTTTTATAGACAATGCAAATGTCCAGATGTCCAGATATCCAAAACCAATCACCCCTACCTACCATCCCTTGGCATTCTTTCCATATCAATAAATGGCAATCGCCACTTTTCAGTTGTTCCTTTTCAGTCATCCTTGAATCTACTTATTTACTCAGGCCCAACCCCTTGATGTGTCGTGTTGATTCTACTAGCAAGGTATTTCCAAAGTCTTCTTGGTTTCGTGAAATCAAATTCTATATTTTAGTTGTTTTATTTCTTTGGTTTGTTGGTTTGCTTCGCTCTTAATATAGATTGTCACATAAATTCCTAAATTGGTCTTCCTGCTTTGGCAAGAAGTTTCCCCCTGGTGTATAGTTTAAATAAACAACAACAACAGGAGGAATTCTTTAAAAACAAAAACAAACAAATAAACTAGTTAAAAAACATGATTTTCTTCTACTCAACGCATTTTGGTGGCTTAACGTTTTATCCAAGTATAAAGCCATAGTGATTATGAAAGCCTATGAGGCTTCACAATGTTCCTTCCTACCCTGCCCTCCTTGACTTCTCTGTCCTCTGTCTCCTTTTCCCCCACCTTAGCTGTACTCCACTGCCCAGATCATCCCCCTTCTTTAAAAACCCAAGACATAGCTCATCTTTTTACTTACTATTTTCTGTACCTCGCATTTTCATGAGTTTTTTTTTTTTTTATTCCTTTAGGTCCTTGGTTAAATATTACCTTTTTTAGCAAAGATATTCTTGTTCACCCAATTTCTTTTTTTTTTCTTTTTAAAAATTTTTATTTAAATTCAATTAATTAACATATAGTGTATTATAAGTTTCAGAGGTAGAGTTTAGTGATTCATCAGTTGTCTATAACACCCAGTGCTCATTACATTAAATGCCCTCCTTAATGCCCATCACCCTGTTACCCCATCTCCCCACCCACCTCCCCTCCAGCAACCCTCAGTTTGTTTCCTAGGATTAAGAGTCTCTTACGGTTTGTCTCCATCTCTGATTTTGTCTTATTTTATTTTTAAAACTACAACACTTCAACTTTCATCCCTATCTCCCAACTATCTCCCATGCCTGCTAAATTTTTGACCACAGTATTTACAGTAAATAATTTATATATATATAATTACTTTTATCTAAATACAATGTAAAATTTACATATATAATTACTTTTATATAATTACAATGTAACCACCATAAGAGTAGGGATTGCTATCTCACTTTTGCCTCCAACATAAAACTGACTGACTTGTAGTAAGTTTAAATGAATTATTGAATGTATAAAGGATTTTGTATGTTTTATTTAATATGTTTGTTAGTCATAATGGAAATGCCCCATTAATAATGGGATATGGGAGTCCATGACTTGTGAGAAGGGTCAATACTTGAGTATTACAGAGGGAAATAATTTCCACTTATACCTCAGGCGTAAATGAGAACTTCAATGGAGAATATTAGAAGTAGAAATGATCTCATTAAGGAGAGATCCCTGGATTACCTCAGGTTAATCATTGGACTTAAAAATATAGGAACGAATAAAACGAGAAACAATTATTCAGAGAGTTAATATAACCACTGTACAAAGAAAATTTTAAAGATGTGTGATCAAGTGTTGTGAAAAGATCAGTAGAATGATGCTTTAGATTTGGCAATTGGAGAAAACCAGATAGGTAGTGAAATAAGAAATGTATAAGGTTTTAGATGTGTTGTGAATTTGCTATTATGCTTAGATGAAGTTTGTAACTGAAATAGGAACAATAGAGACAAAATCTTATTGGAAGGAAGATGGTCACTCAGAGCAGAAGCAGATGGAACCCATCTCAGCATAGTCCCCAGATGCATTCAATTGATATGACACTGCACATTATATGGCCTTGCTGAATCCAGAAGGTCAGTCCTTTATGAGACAATCCCTTAATATTTGAGTCTTTTATCAGATGGAGACTGACTAAGAAACCAAGCAGAAAAGAACTGAATATTGAGAGTTGAGTGGTTATAAAATCATTGAAAAGACAGAGGAAATGGAAGACAAGAGAGTCACCAGTCTTCTGGCTCCAGGGGTCAAATTAGCAAAGTGCAATTCAGAGGTCAAGTCTGCAACTGCTAACCAGAAGTCAGGAAACCCTACTGCCAAGCTACCCCTCTGTTGACCTGACAGCCATACCACACAGAAACCTGTGAATAGGCTGTGGAGTAGGGGGTCCAGCTTCTCCCTCCATTCACATCTGTAGGGCCTCTTGTCCAGATGAACCTCCTCAGAAAAGTGGGAGTGGTCTTCCCTCCCCACCAGTATTGTAAACCACTTACTTGATATCTCACCCTGAGTGCCTTCATAGCACTTAAAACCATACCAGCAAGTAAGTATGCAAAATGGAAGATTTTGTCTTCCATTTCTTCTGATAAAGGGGAGTAGCTTAGATGATAGAAATGGATGTGATGCATCAACAGAAAAAGTCTAAGACATGTCTGTTACCTAGATTTAAAGCACCATTCTGGCCCAATACTCACTTGAATACTTTCCCTTTAGGAAAGGTTGACAAATATCAAACTCTTCCAACTGATCTAAGTTTAGCCATACCCACATCCTCATCCATGGGGAAAGAGCTGAGTCAGTGACTCTGAATCATACCTTTGTCACCAGCTTCCCAGTGTTTGAGAAAAACAGATTCCCAGGAGTAAAGATGTTAGGGAGGAAATTAGGAACAGCCTGTTGAAATAGCAGGACAGGGAAGCAAAAAAAAAAAAAAAAGTTTATGGCCTGAGAAGAGAGTAGAACTAAAGAAAGTGTATCATGTGAGAGATCTTTATAGTTCATGGTAATAAGATACAAGAAAGACTAAAAATACAAAAGACTAAAAACACAAAAGGGAAGAGAAGAGCTCTCCGGTGATGCAGTGATCTAGAGAAGAGAGAAGTTAAAGAAATTACATTCAGAGATGTAGGGTTTGGCCTTCAAAACAAGAGGAAGGCAGCCTTCCATTTTAGGTTCATCCAGAAGTGATAGGGTACAATTTTTTTTTTAATTTTATTTTTTATAAACATATAATATATTTTTTTCCCCAGGGGTACAAGTCTGTGAATCGCCAGGTTTACACACTTCACAGCACTCACCATAGCACATACCCTCCCCAGTGTCCATAACCCCACCCCCCCTCCCAACCACCCTCCCCCCATCAACCCTCAGTTTGTTTTGTGAGATTAAGAGTCACTTATGGTTTATCTCCCTCCCAATCCCATCTTGCTTGGGGGGTTAAGGGGGTACGAGAAGGTAGATAGGGTACAATTTGAGCAAACTTGCTTGATGACTTCTATTTGTTGGTCTTCATATTGAGATCGATTTATATTTGCGAAGAATCGTGGATGCAGTTGAGGAAGAGTGTGCGAGCTAAAGCACATGTGCAGAGCTAATCGTTGTTGTTGCTGTTGTCTTCAACAGACTGTATTTCAGCTTAGGCTATAGCCAGAGGAGTTACTGCTCTGTAATTCCATGATTCATCTCACTTTAAAAATATTTCTAAAACATTTACTCATCCAAGATTTCCTATGCAGTCTCATATTCATGAGTTCCCTTCCGTTTCTTCCACATGTGTACCTTTGGATATACACTTTTAGAATTTTGCTTTATAGAGTGTATCTTTACTTTGGGATTCTTTTTTTTTTTTTTTTTTGTTAGAGGAATATGATACTTAATGTATTATTTTGAATCCGTTTTCAGACATCTCTATCTATATCTTATTGTTGTGTTTTTTTTTTTTAATAAAGCTCTTTGTACCATGTACTTCCACTTCACTTACTAGTTCCTCTTTTTTTTTTTTTAAGATTTTATTTATTTATTTATTTATTTATTTATTTAAAAAAGAGAGAGAGAGCATATGTGAGCAGGGCAGGGAGCAGAGGGAGAGGGAGAGTGGACTTCTCACTGAGTGTGAAGGCCAGGACCCAGAGATCATCACCTGAGTGAAACCAAAATACTCAACAGACTCAGCCATCCATGCGCCCCATAATTCCTCTTAATATTTTATTTTATCAGGATTAAATTCAGAGAAGCAAGTTTTCTCATTTTTTTTTTAACCTTTCACAAGATAACATAATCACCAAGTCAGACTTTCTGGAAGTTTTCACTTTTATACTTTGATCAAGCTGTGGCTTTAAGCATATGTATAAATATCAAAATCTTTATCAACATTATTTATACTCTGACAGCCTTTTTAAAGAAAAGAAAAGTGAAAATGGTATTTGTAAATTTCCAGTGATTTATATCTGCCAATTTATCTTCACGACTGCAACTTTAGTATTGTCATTATTACCCCTTTTTTTGATGAGGAAACGAATAACTAATGCATTTAATTTAATTGCATACAGCAATTCCTACAACAGTCTGCTAAAGATTGTTTTCATCCTGCTCCTAGATCATGGCCCCAGTTCTTTGGTATCATACACCATCCACATCTCTAAGCTGAACCTCAATGTTATTATATCTCTTACATTACATTTAATTAAAATATTACACTCAAGGTCAAATAAGTTACTTTATATTGTTGAATTTACTTTGTTCCTTGGCTTCAAAAAATTCTAAGCAGGTATTTGTGTTCTCTGAAGCCAAACTGATGGTATTTTGTGTCCAAAAGATGTTGGGTTATACATAAATTATTAAGACATTTGGATTTTTACTCCTAGAATATGATGTTCTTTCTTAAGGTTCTATGCAGGATGATGTATTGGATAAAAATAATTCTGTGTGTCTAACACTGAAAAGAAATAAAATAAATTGGAAAAAAAGCAATTCTGTAAGTCTGTAAATATGTCATAAATAAATAATGCCTCAGTTTAAAAAATAAAATATTGATATTGTGGATATGCAATAATGCAACAGAAGGGATATGGTTATCAGGAAGGGTAACAAAATGACAGTGACAATATTTGCTAAGTACATCTCAGGTCTGTCTTGTATACTGCATTACTTAATCCTTATAGCAAACTTAGCAGTGGGTATCATTCTAATTTTCACTTTAGAAAGAAAAATACTGATGAAAAAACAAAGGATTTGTCTAAGATTGCAGTTCAAAAAAGTAGCAAGGTCAGACTTTGGATGCATAGATTCTGATGATATATATCCAAGCTCTCCATCTAACTTTTTGCTGGATCTAGTAGAGGTGAAAAGAAAGAATAAAGAAACACATGTTTGTACAATTGTTTTATTCATTCTGCATTGGGTGGCATTCATTAATTATTGAGATGGAAGGTGCTAGGAAGTAGTTTAGAAAAAATATACTAACAGTGATGGAAGCTTTGTATATGGAATCCGATATCCACAAGACCCATTGTAAACATAGGTCCGTGTTTGATAGTCTTTGACAACATGATTCTCTGTTTGCATAGACCCAGTGAGGTCAGATAATTCAGGATATTGAAAGCCAGACTGAAAAGCCCAAGCCTGATGTTATAAAGAAGAGGAAGCTCTGAATACCATACCCAGGGAAGTGACGTGATTAGAGTGGTGCTTTAGAAAGATTGATTTTGCATTTACATGCCGTATGGATTGAAACTTGGTGGGATGTCCAATAGGAAAGGAAGCCAAGAGCCACTAATGGCATTGCAGGTAGAGGCAGATGAGATTTGGGCTTAGAAGTGGAAACAGGAAGGAAGAGTAGAACACAAGAATTATGATGTGGGAATGATGAAAATAACTTT
This sequence comes from Lontra canadensis, assembly GCF_010015895.1. NCBI lineage: Eukaryota > Metazoa > Chordata > Mammalia > Carnivora > Mustelidae > Lontra > Lontra canadensis. The sequence continues at coordinate 669,748 of NW_022631056.1, read as the reverse complement.
GTGACTTATGATGTATAGAAGAGATAGACTTGAAGATGAACATGATTATAAAACAATTGAGAGTGGAGGGATGAATCAGAGATATTGGTTCTAGGCTTATTAGACCCTTTCCACTTGAATAGGTTTTGTACCTTTGTATACTATTTTTAATTACTGAAATTTTCAATTCATCATCTATTTCCTGGGGACTGAGTATAGTCCAGTCACTTTTCTCAATGTTGCATATATGTATGCATGCATATGTGTAAGTGTGGAATATGTTGGTAGTAAGTGGTTGGACATCTAAAATCAGGAGGTAAAAGAAATAAAAGTATTTAGGGATATATGAGAGCTGCAAGTCATAAGCATGGTTTTCCTTTTAGTCAGTAGCAGAAAGAAGAGACCAGCAAAACATAAATGCAAATGAAAAACCAGGGTAAGAGTCAGCCTGTTGGAAAATAGACTATCTGGCTAGAAAAACATACCCTCTGGCTCGAGTTTTGGTAATGGTTCCTTTGTGCTAAGAAAAAAAGCTGCTTATTTCTCTGTAGTTGTATCATGTCAAGGGCACAGGTTAGCTATTGATGCATACCTCTGTGATCAGAGTAAGAACCAAGGACCATGTCCAATCTGAATGTGTGGTCAAAGGTGGAGTCCAGGATGTATCACATCTCTCCCTTCCCCCCTCTTTGTATATGGAATCCGATATCCACAAGACTTTAGCACCTTTCCTTTTCAAATGTATCCTTAAACTGAAGATTATAATTGCTATGATGTCCAATTTAGACCTGGCTCATAGTAGAGCATAAATAGGCTTTAAGTGAAGAATTGGCAGTCCAGTTATAAGCAAACATGGAGTCGGTGTATGTTTTGTTTTGTTTCTGCAAACTTTAGGTCAAACCTACAGATTAAAAGAATGTACAGTCATAACCTGGGGATTAAAGAAACATGAAACTATGGTAATGTTTATATATGGCATCTTTCATAGATTTTTTAGGACATTTAAAACTTTTATTTCCAGGTAAGATTTTAATAGCGATATGATTTTGGGTTACATCAATATTCTTCACATTAATCTCCAAATCTTAAAGTTATTCCATAATGCACTTAATAGGATATCCAAATAATTTACAGTTACTAATTAAAGTTGAAATGTACACTGTTGCATTTCTCTACAATATTCATATCTAAAAGGCTATAAAACTGCCTTCCTGGTTCTTTCCCAGTACCATTTATAAGGCGTATTTTTATGTGATCTATAGTGCTCTCTTTCAAGTCTAGCAAATGAGGCACACTTGACTTTTGACAGCCATTAAAGATTTTATTATGAATGTTTGATTGTGTCAGAACAGGAATTTACATTTACTGTATTATTTTCAATCAAGTTTTTTCTTTTCTTTTTTTAAGATTTTATTTATTTATTTGAGAGAGACAGAGATAGTGACAGAGAGCATGAGTGGAGAGGAGAAGGAGACGCAGGCTCCCTGCTGAACAGGGAGTCCCATGCAGGACTCGATCCCAGAACTCTGGGATCACCACCTGCGCTGAAAGCAGGTGTTTCACTGACTGAGCCATCCGGGTGTCCTCAAGTTTTCTTTTGTTTTTGTTTTATAAAATTAATTTCAGAGATTGTGTGTGTGTGTGTGTGTGCGCGCATTTTTTTAAAGATTTTATTTATTTATTTGACAGAGAGAGAGAGATCACAAGTAGGTAGAGAGGCAGGCAGAGAGAGGAGGAAGCAGGCTCCCTGCTGAGCAGAGAGCCCGAAGTGGGGCTCGATCCCAGGATCCTGAGATCATGACCTGGGCGAAAGGCAGAGGCTTAACCCACTAAGCCACCCAGGCGCCCGTGTGTGTATTCATTTTAAAGATTTTTTAATTTATTTTAGAGTGAGAGAGCAAGAGGAGGGGCAAAGGGAGAGAGAGTCTTAAGTAGACTGCGCTGATTGCAGAGCCTGGCACAGAGCTCAATCTCAGGTCCCTGAGATCACCACCTGACCTGAAACCACGGGTCATACGCTTAACAGACTGCACTACCCAGGCACCCCTTACTTATATATTTTTATAATATAAGTATATATTTTAAGTATATCATATGTAAATTTCCAACTTTATGATTGTTTCAAATATGATATTGAAAAGAAAGAGAAGAGGGCCATCTGGCCGACTTAGTCACTAGAGTGAGTACGTGACTCTTCATCGTGTGTCATGAGCTCAAGACCAAGGATGGATGTAGAGATTACTTTAAAAAAAGGGGGGGAGGAGAAAAAGAAACTGGCAGATAGAGATCCCTTCAGTGTTTAACGTACCTCTAATTCTTTATGTTTCTGGAGTAGAAGTTTCATTAATTTCCTCGTGAGACTTTTTTCTCTCTTATTTTCTCCTCTTGCCTCTTTAGCACTTTTGATAATTATTTATAAAGTTTTGTATACTGGAAAAAACAAAGTTTCACTCAGGATACATTATTGAACTTGAAATAATGTAACGGATGGACACAAAAACATACAAGACAGACTTTCTAGCTGTTTTTAAAATGTAAGGGTTTCACATAAAGGTTTATTTTACTTAATTAATACATAAGCAAAACTAGAACAGGTAGTTTACAGTTTTATTTAGTTTATAAGGACACTTACTCTAAACTTGACACTTTCCCCAAAATTGTTAATATAATTTTAATGAACAAAAAAATAAATCTCACATCTTCACAAAAGATATTTGTACTGATGATTCAACAGAGTCTTTGTTTCTTCTTATTTTTTTTTTATAAAGATTTTATTTCTTTGTTTGACAGAGATCACAAGTAGGCAGAGAGGCAGGCAGCAAGAGGAGGAAGCAGGTTTCTTGCTGAGCAGAGAGCCCAATACGGAGCTTGATCCTAGGATGGGGCTTGATCCTAGGGCTCTATGATCATGACCTGAGCCGAAGGCAGAAGCTTTAACCCACTGAGCCACCCAGGCGCCCCTCTTCTTATGTTGTTTTTTAATTGTACCTTCAGTCTCTGTCCCTTTCTCTTTCTTTCTCTTACACACACACACACGTACACACACACACACACACACAGACATACACAGGGGAGCTTGTTTTCCTTGAATGCAAATAAAATCCCCATATTGTATAGAAAAGGCAGAAGTAAAATTAATGCCTCCATCAATGGAATTTGATAGCAAAGATTTTACTCTTCATTTTCTATAAAGACTGACTAATGTATACTTTCTTGCAATTTGAAAACATCATTCAGCAGTTTATGCAAGCTATCTCATTCAAATATATTAAGTGACATAGGGAACAATTTTCCTTTATTCCTAATTGTCAGCACCATTAAGCCTTAATAATGGCCACCCATATTACCTGGCTTATATTTCCTTTGTTTTTGCTTTCCTGTAGATGTGCCATCCAGTCCCTATGGAGTGAAGATTATAGAGCTGTCACAGACCACAGCCAAGGTTTCTTTCAACAAGCCGGACTCCCATGGAGGTGTACCTATTCATCACTATCAAGTGGATGTCAAAGAAGTGGCATCAGAAACCTGGAAAATAGTACGCTCCCATGGAGTTCAAAGTGAGTCAATGATTTCAAAGTTTGTTGGTTAATTCAAGCTGACCTTCAGTGTTCTTGTGTGATGGGGTTTTCGTTTTTCTTCAATGTGGACTTTCTTTTTCTTTTAATAAAGTAGAGTTGGGAAGACATTTCCACTGCCCTTTTCTTGTTAGGAATAATTTTAATACAGAGTAGGAAAGTTTTCATCTTTAATAAAGATGGAAGAGTTTAACAAACTCACCGAAGTTCAATTTTTGGAGAGAAAATTTAGTATGTAGAATTTTGGTGGTGGAGAAATAACTACTGACATGTCAGATTTGATGGCTGGATATTCTGAAATATGTTTTTTTTTTTAATTTATTTGTAAGATGTCTTCCATAAGTAGAAAAGTCATGTTGTAAAAGGTAGAAATACAGACATGTAAATTGTAAAAATCTTATATATGTATATATGAAGCCATCTATAAAAATTATCTGTCTACTAAAATTTATTTCAAAACTGTGTTTTGAAAACTCAAGTTTTCCTACAATTTGTGGTCTTTCAAGTAATGGAATAAGCTAATTCTAAGAAGTTAAAACAATTTACAGCATTTCTTTTCACATACAGCATTTCATCATTGTGAAAATGTGATTTGTTTTCCCATTATAGGAAGAAGCTAAATTAGGAAATGACAATTAATTACAAGAGGGAGACTGTTTGTTGGAATATAGATCTACATTGCATAGTCCAAAAGGACAGTAAAGAAAATAGTGAGGAAACTATTGTTCTGTAGTGTCCCTCCTCTGCTGGCACTGTCCCTGGCTTGATCCTAACATGCCTGGTGTAAGGGCTCTGTAAAAGGCATCAGCTGTTCTATGAAGAAAAGCATGAGCCCTCCTGTGAAAAACTGTCCTAGTGGACAGCAGAGACAGAACAGATAAAATCATTCTAGTTTTACCTGTGTCAATACCCCCTAGTTCCATTTTTACTGAGAGTAACTACAGGTTTTTGATAGAAGTGCCAGAAATATTCATTAATCTGTCATCAGTCATTTACTACACTCTTCACATAATACCCCCAGACATGTCCGCTCTTACCGTATTTTGTGGTTTTTTTGTTTTGTTTTGTTTTTTGGGGTTTTGTTATTGTTGTTGTTTGTTTGTTTGTTTAATGATGAGAGGATTTGGATAGGTACTGTTTTTTTGTGCAAATGCTATGTGTTTCAGGAGAGAAGACAGTACCCCAAAAGAATGAGCAAATGAGTTCTGAGACTTTAGTGGAAGAAGCCATTATCCTAGATTAAAGAACACTATTTTTTAAGAGAGTAAACAAGAGAAGTGAAAGATGAGAGACAGAAAGACAAATGAATTATTTCGGACACTACAGAACACTCCAAGTGTGTGCTTTGCACAACCATGAAGAAAAGTAAGGATAAAACTGAATATTAGAGAAATTAAACTTGGCAGAATAATCTTGCCACACCTCACCCCTCCATCCTGGTGAAGAAGTTTAATAGATTCTCCCAAGACTTCTTACAAAGCTACAACACAATTATGGATTTATAATTGCCTTGATCTGATGGAGTTGTTCATGTTCAAAAACCTGTTTTGTTACTCCGGGTATCCATGTTTCAGAAGCAGATTTCTATGTTTATAAAACTTATATATAAGAAAGAACACAAATCAGTTCATAGTTCATAAATATTTATTTTATTTTAGTCGCCGTGTTAAGAACTGAAAATAAATCAATACTTTTTGAGCACAAACTGAAGAATTTGGTATTATCAATATCTTCTATTTTACAGAGGATAAAGCTGAGGACTATCTATATAAAGGAGAAAACTGAGACTATAAAGTTTAGCTTCTTATCTGAAAGGTAATATGGGTAAATAATAGAGCTAAAATTCAAAACCTAACAGGAAATCTGATTCCAAAGCCATACTGTTGACAGTTATGCACCTTTTCCCCCTCTATTCAATTAAGAGTTAAGAAAGTGGAACAAGAATTACTGCCTTGTAAAGTCTGAATATGACCCATTTTATAAATATATATATATATGTGTGTGTGTGTGTGTATAAAATTTGAAAGTATGTTATACAATTTAAATATATTTATATATAAATAATTTTTAATATTAAAATATATATAATATGTAATGTGTGTGTGTGTATGTTTGTGTTTGTTGGCAATACATTTTAGATAGCTAGTGGAAGGAGTTATATAGGGAATTTAGGGAATAATCTGCCTGACCAAGTTAAATATGAATTAGAAAGTTGAAATATCACTATTATTTAAAAGTTTCTTTTTAGAAAAGAAGAAAGCAGGAATGAAGGGACAAGAGTGGGGAGAGAGAGAAAAAGGAAAGAAGGACAACCTGTCAGGATGGCTAAAGTTGGACATTTTAAACATGTTTCTTCACTCCATCCCATATATGTATGGTTGACTAGACTACAGGGTCCAGAACATGTATGATAGACATTGTGTACACGTGAGTTGTGATTATGTGATGTAGTCATTGATGGTTTCAAAAGGATTATAACTGAGAGAGAAATAATTACATAGTTCCTTCAGTGGAAACATTATGCTTCAATGCAATACAAAGATATAAGAACAATTTAGTAAAAAATTATTATAAAGGATCTAAAGAATGTGGGCCCAGTACACAGCTGTCTAATGCAGCTTGATTTAAGGGTGAAAGTTCAATGATTTGGAGCAGAGGGCAAGCTTAACAATAGTGAAAATATTAAAAATTGTCTTCAACTTTATAATTATCCATACATATTCTGGAAGGGAGATCTGTAGCTTTCATTCATTTCTTTAAAGAAAAGTATCTTAAAAATGTTTTTTTAGTTTGACTTTATTCTCAAATTATAGTTTAGCTGAGTATATAACTCCAGCTTGATCATTACTTTCCTTTGGTGATCTAAAGAGTATTTTACCCTCTTCTGTCTTCCCTTGTTATTTTAAAGTCTGCTGGAAGTTGTCCTTTCTTTGTAAATATTTTGACTTTTTTCTTAAGATGGTTTTGTGATATCTACTTTAATTTGGTATCTTGAGGTTTAGTTACTTGTCCTAATGTAGAGCTCTTCATTTCTTCTGTTTGAGGGTCTTGGTATTCCTCAATCTAAAGATCCATCTCTTTCATCAATTCTGGAAAATGTTATTATCATTACCTTGCATATCTTGAATATGAATATTATTTCTTCCCTCATTCTCTCTATTCATTTATTCTGATAATCCAAGTTACATGCTACATTTGTTACTTGAGATATTAGACTATCGTATCTCTTTACCTAGATTTTTTTGTTTCATTCCTTTACTGTGTTATTTTTGTTCTACTAGTTCACTAATTCATAATTCACTTATATCTCCCACTAAAACTCTCTATCAAAATTTTAATGATCATAGTTTTAATGTATATAAGTTATATTTGTTCATTGTATGTTTCAGCAGTATCTCACTTATGGTGGTTTGTTTAGTAGTATATTTTATGATTTAATTGTGATCTCGTATTTTGTTAACCTTATTACTAGGATCATGCAAAGCCTGGGGTTTGGGGGCTTCTTCCACAAAAGATATTCTTTTGCTTCAGGTAGTTGCCCTGGAACTTTCCAAAGGTGGAAGTACCAGAGCACCTTAAATTAATTTCTTCATTTGAGATTTTCTGTGCTATGAGAGCCAGTTTATAGTTACTAATTTTCAAGAAGTTTTTATCCAACCCCCTTTGCCGAATTGGGATTTGGTTCAAGGCCAAGCCAAACAAAATTTTTCTAACCCACAGTTTTACTTTCTTCTAAGGACTTTGGCATTCCTGGGTCCATGAAGGGATCCAAGTCTCAGATCTCCCTCTTTCTTCTTTCCCCAGTGAGGACATTCAAACCCAATCTTCTATATTACAGATCTGTGCAAAAGCTCTCAGCTATTTGAGTATCAGTGAGATTTTCCACAAGACTGCAATAATTGATAGAAAAGCAATTACATGATTGCTCCTCTAGCTTCAGGTCTCCCCATTCACATCATTTTTTTATAGAGTTTGACTTCCTTTCCTATGAGATTATATGTGCATTTAAAAAGATTTTTTGGAAACAGTGTGTATAATTATTATCATATTTAAAAGACTTGATTTTTTGGTTGTGTAGGTAATCATATTGAAATTCTGAAGACATCTATTAAAGCACATACATAGTTTTGAATGGTGAAGAAATGCTTTTTTTGTGCCTTTGTTTTATAGTTTGAACTGATGATTCATCTTAAAGTTTGAGTTCTGTAAGCATAGCTGTACTCATTGGCCTTGAGGCATTTGTTAGAATACAGATTTAGGTTTATCTGTGAAAAAGTTGTCATGGTTGTGAATATTTCTGCTGTGACTTCTTACCCTCGACATGGTTTTATTTATTTATTTTAATTTACATGAGTTCAGTTGACATTCATTTGTTTTTCTTGGCTCATAAATATCTATAATTCATTGTATACTGTTCATATATCTACTTCTACCTAGAAGTAAATATCTGTTCTTGCTTGATTGTTTCTTGCATAAGCAAGAAAATTTTAGCAAAAAAAAATTTCTATTAGTAGATTCTGATTCTAAATAACTCATTAATTAATTTCCTGTGAATTTCACCTGCTCACTCTGCACCTGGCCCTAGGTCTAGGGTGCATTTGCAGTCTAGACAAGTTATTATCTTCTTCAAGGTTTAGCTGAAGTCTTACTGATCATCCCAATCACTGATGTGATACAAAACTAAATTTGAAATGGAGAGAGTTGTGAACAAATCTGATATCAACAACTTGAATTATTCAAACTTCGAATGTGAGTCATTCTGACATTTAATTTTGAGTGAAAAATATGTATCACAGGTGTAGCAAGACTTTTTGATTGGGAGGGATATATGACATTTTCATTACCCTATCATTTAACACTTTGTAAGCATGTTCTATATACCTCATTGGGCACAAATGAAGAGAAGATAATAATCTTGCAAAACAGCTACTCATCTTTCAGTATTCAAAATAAAAATGAAAAATTAACATTTTAAAATATCAAGCTCTTTTTATCAGAGCATAGAACAATTCTCTCAGATAGCATAATCTATGTCTTTTAATTTGTAAAATGTTTAGCCAGCTAGAATCACACATAGACGTCTTTTCAATCTCAACCAAGATTATTACATGCTATGCTTTATTTGGGTCTAAGGTTATAGTAGAATTTCTCTTTGTTCCTGAAAATAAGGGAGATAATTTTTATTTGAAAATAGTGGCATTTCCTAAATGGGACATTCATTAGAAACTTATTCAAATTCTCACCATTTTTACTAATCAAAGAATGTAATAACTGACTACAATTTGGAAATAAGTTCACAGTTGGACTTTACAGTTCTTTCATTGCATAATTTCACTAAACCTTCAATATGGCTTTGCAAGATGCAATTGCAGTGTGTATATTTTAATCTGCAGATGGTAATTTTAACATTACAGCATTTAGTTTGCAAATGTTGTGATTAAGGTTATGTACGTGCTTCATCATTACATACAATGCCAAACTTTTTACCCAGGTTTTAATTTTAGTTCAATTTTAATTAAAATCTGAAGGAAAAAAAATCAACTTGTATGGGAGAGAAATCCATTTTCAGCTTTGTGAAGGAGTTTTTCCAAGTCCGTTTTGAAGTACAGGTTTAGATTTTTAAGTCATATGCCTGTGCCTGAAAGGTCCACAAACTGATTTTAAGCAGGAGCTTAAATTGGAATAGAATAAAGATTAATAGATCAAATACTAAGAAGGATTTCGATGTTAATTCCCAGTACCTTCCTTTGTCTCAAAGGGGTAGCCCTAACTTCAATGGCACCAGCTGTTCTCTTGGAATAAAGAAATCTTTCTGGTTTGAATATTCCCAAATCATGAGCTTAATATTATTTATATAGATTCAGGATGAGGCTCCACATCAACAATGAAAAGTTTATTTATTACATGCATGGAATTTCCCTGTACAAACAGCCTGTTACAGCACCTCGTTTCTCCATGTTTTAGTTTTTCACTAGGAATCACCTCCATGCTCTGCTATCTTCCCATCGGCCCCAAACCCCAGTCACTTTCTCTTAGTGCAGCTGGCTTGATACAGCCTACAAAGTGTGCTTTTACATTATTTGCCTCAGAGAATTGTTTAGCTTTTAAAACTGGACATTAATGCCCTTCAGAGGCATGACAGATTTTGGCACAATTTTTTTGTAATTTTTTCCCCATCGCTTTGTATTAGAATTTCTTGATCAAATGTTAGCATTTTTTCAATCTTCCCGTTTCCAGTGTTTCCTCATTGTCTCTACTTTTATCTTTTACTCTACCCTAAAATTTTAACAATTACATTTTTTGATTTACCTCTCTGGTCTTAAAATTGTTAAATCATATATGCAATATATTCTCTTATCTCTCTGATAATTATAATGACATTTCATTTTCAGAGTTATTTTTGCTCCATGATTTGGTTTTCTTTTCCTAGACTTATTTTGTTGTTGTTGTTGTTTGTTTTGTTCTTATTCACATTGGAAACATTCTCCAAGTATTGGTAATCCTTGCCTGAATATGTGCATTTAAAAGTAAAAAAGCTCTGTGCAAAAAGCTCTGTGCAAAAACAGGGTTTTTTAACCCTTGACATCAGATGGATTCCTAACTTCCCCATCAACAGAGATCTGTGAAATAGTAACAATCTTAAGATATCATTTTGAGGCTGTTCAGTTATTATTGGCATACCTGGCTACCAGAGCACCATGGAAAAGTAGCTTCTGTCAGATGGTGTTATATGCTTCCCACAAAGTTTGCCCAGCAAATCAACTCCATGCTCACTCATGTTTAGAATTCCAACGTACAAAACTTCTTCGGTCCGACTTATCCAGATAATAGACCTTCCATCTTCTGTTGAGGTGAGAGAGAGGAATTCATGTTCTCTTAAATCTGAGGAAAGGGCAAGAGAGTACAATTGTTTAAATGTTTGAGAATCATCCAGTTTTGTATCCTTTTGGACTTAAAAATTATTGAGACTTTTCTGAAACTTCTGTAAGTCTAATTAGTTTACCATCCCTTTATCATATCATCTTCAGAATTTTTTATTTTCTGATGTAACATTATATTTTTATATGTGAGTTTTTTCAATTTTTAAAACAGACAATATTAAATTAATTTGTTTATATATTGATGACATAGTATTGAAAATTACACTTTTAAGAAAAATGAGCATATCAATGTTACTAATGATTAGTACCTATAATTATCTAAGCTTTCTGTTCTGTTGAGCAGCTTATAGGCAAAAATATTCACATTTTTCTTGGAAACTGACTAGCTTCACATGCACATTCAGTAGAAATTTTAGATATAGATCGAGCTCCAAAATTTGGCAGTTTTCCCAACAATACCCAGGATAACAAAGACCATCGGATATGGATACATATGGCATAAATTTGCATATATTGTATAATATACAATCACAAGAAATATTTACATAGACTATGATGTAAGTGGAACCCCACTGAAATTATTCAATAAGGCAGCTCTGCCTATTGGTAGATATTTTTACATTGTGTAAAAGAACCTGTTAAAATCCAAAAGGTAATTTAATACAACCAGCTCCTTATTGAAAAATATACTATTTTATTTTCACTCAAAATTTTTTTGTTCAAAAGCCCACTAATCATGCAATAGATTTCAGATTATTCAACAGCTTCTGGATTCTTCAGTGGTAATTGAGGAACATACTGTATATAAACAATGCTATATAAACAGAGTGAATAATAATGTAATAGAGCAGATTTATTTCTATTAAATTATTAACTAATTTTAATAGTGAAAATATACAGGGTTGGGCTTCTTTTGTTATGAATTGTAACTCAGAAAGTAACATTGTCATTGGAACCACTTTATTAAAGTCATTGCCTATAAATGTTTTCTGTGATCATTATTGTATTTAAAACCTTTTTGCTTTTGTTCATACTTAAAAAGAAGGCTAGTGATTATTTAAAATGCAGAAGGAAAATAATGAGAATGAGCATCATATCTCAACTAAAGTTAGAGTAAGCCCACACATGTATTGCTTCAAATGCGTTGCTTTCAGAAATTTATCAGGAATTTTCTATGTTGTGTTATGGTGCCACTAAAAATAACAAAAGAAATAATTGATATGCCTTTGTTACTTAAAACTTTTTAACAAAAAAATTTTTGATGTTGCTTTTGTTTTTTTGGAAATGCACCTCAGAAGATGTCCCTGCATGACAAATGACATGATCATCCTTTTAGATCTTTGTCTTCTGCTTCTCCTGTCCATCAACCAAACACAATGTTCCCTTTTACCAACAAAAAGAAATTTCCTTGTTTTTTTTTTCCTTTTACCTTTTTGTGTGTTTTTGTCTGTGTTCTTAAAACACATATTATCATAAATTTTCTTTTGTTTGGTGATATATTGGCAGGCATCTTTTCTAATTAATGAGTGAAGAGTTCATGTGGCCCAATGACATGAACATAATAGTTACTTCAGGTGTGCAGTGCTATAACATACCAGGTCTCAACAAACTTTTTGGCTACCAGCTGTGATGAAAAGGGTCTGAGAGGGTTTTGGGATTAGATTGTTTGTTTTTTAAGTAATCTATGAGACATAACTCTTTTCTGATATAGTAGGAATGTTTTTTTCTGTAGAAGGATTATAGTTTTTCTATAGTTTACCAATACCTAAAAGTTAATATAACATCAATTCAAATTACACTTAAGATTTTTTTTTTTATAATTTTATTTTTTATAAACATATATATATATATATTTTTCCCCCAGGGGTACAGGTCTGTGAATCTCCACGTTTACAAACTTCACAGCACTCACCATAACACATACCCTACCCAATGTCCATAACCCCCCCCCAACCCCCCTCTGCCCAGCAACCCTCAGTTTGTTTTGTGAGATTAAGAGTCACTTATGGTTTGTCTCCCTCCCAATCCCAACTTGTTTCATTTACTCTTCTCCTACCACATTAACCCCCCATGTTGCATCTCCTCTCCCTCATATCAGGGAGATCATATGATAGTTGTCTTTCTCCGATTGACTTATTTCGCTAAGCATGATACCCTCTAGTTCCATCCATGTTGTTGCAAATGGCAAGATTTCATTTCTTTTGATGGCTGCATAGTATTCCATTGTATATATATACCACATCTTCTTTATCCATTCGTCTGTTGATGGACATCTAGGTTCTTTCCATAGTTTGGCTATTGTAGACATTGCTGCTATAAACATTCGGGTGCACGTGCCCCTTCGGATCACTACGTTTGTATCTTTAGGGTAAATACCCAGCAGTGCAATTGCTGGGTCATAGGGTAGTTCTATTTTCAACATTTTGAGGAACCTCCATGCTGTTTTCCAGAGTGGTTGCACCAGCTTGCATTCCCACCAACAGTGGAGGAGGGTTCCCCTCTCTCCGCATCCTCGCCAGCATCTGTCATTTCCGGACTTGTTAATTTTAGCCATTCTGACTGGTGTGAGGTGGTATCTCATTGTGGTTTTGATTTGTATTTCCCTGATGCCGAGTGATATGGAGCACTTTTTCATGTGTCTGTTGGCCATCTGGATGTCTTCTTTGCAGAAATGTCTGTTCATGTCTTCTGCCCATTTCTTGATGGGATTATTTGTTCTTTGGGTGTTGAGTTTGCTAAGTTCTTTATAGATTCTGGACACTAGCCCTTTATCTGATATGTCTACACTTAAGATTTTTATTCCAATGTTTCTTTAATCCATGTTATTTACAGTAGCCTGGGTGACACTGGATTACCAAATAGTTTATTACTCAGTTTTACTGTTTTAGAAACAATTTTAAGTAATCACTACTTAAGATTAGCTCTAAACTACTGAAGATTTTAAAATCTTAATATATTCTAGTGCTTTTAAAAATTCTCTACAAAGAATATTTTCTACAATTACACTATTTCCAACATAAATGTGTCTGAAGAAAGATGGTTATCATTTTAATGACTATATTTCACATGGTAAAAGAGAAATTGACTATAAAAATCATCTATTTTAAATACAAGGGCAATAAACTCTTATGAATTTCAAAGAAAGGGGGATAAAAGTAATCCATGTTAATTCTGTATTTTCAGTGAAAGGAAATTTGTTCTAATTTGAATATAATGGGTAGAATTCTGTGTGTTAAAAATGAAAACAAGAATACCTTGGACTGTTTTCATTGTGCCTGTTAAAAGAAATGAGCTAAATCAGAAATTTATATTTAATAGCAATCTTACTGAATTTAAGCTACATAGATCAAAACATACGGGAAATATACAGGAAACAAGGCTAGGAGAGAAATTGAGTGAAATACCACCCTTAAGTAAAATTATTTGTATGCTGGAAACTTCCCCACATATCCCAATATGAAGACCCCAATTCATTCATAATTCTGTACTTAGCCTGGTCTCTGTTATAATGATAAAAAGAGATTCTATACAAATGATTTTTAAATTTTTAATAAAATTAATGAACTCATCTGTATGTATATAATTTTACAAACCAGAGAAATAAGTGGTATGAAGAAATGAAATTAATTTATATAAGAAAGATGTTTGTGAGTAGTGAGAAAAGAAACATGAATATTTCATGAGTGTTTTATAGATATTTAATCCACAGGAAAAAGAAGTATTCATTGGTTACTAGAAACTTAAAAAAATAAGAGTCCATCTCACTGCTCAAACATACACATTTTTGGACACTTTAATATTCAGCATAAATATGATTTTTCCTTGAATATAACTCATAAATTTTTCTTAATTCTAGCGAAGAATCACTGTGGGGGTGACCATTGTAGTTATTTTAATACTGAATTTAACTAATAGGAAATCTTAGAAGATATGTTTAAATTTTATACCCCTAAAGTTTTTTAAACCATGCCTAAAATAATTCACCTTACTAAATAAACATTATTTGATTTTTTGATTGTTAAAAAGTTCATCACTAGGAACAGCATTTTCTGTATTATAGTATATAAATATTCTCAAAGTTAAGGAGGAGTACAGAGCTTTTCCGTTATGTACTAAGTGGCTCTTAGATTCTTCTATTACTGGGAAGATTCTAATGCCTTCAGTAATGCCATCATATAGGCAGGATGGCCATCATGGACTGGCATGATCATAAATGGTTTCAGAGACTGACAGTACTCTGGTTCCCAACGCTTTTACATCATGTATGGACCATGCAGTCAATGTTCTTACTTTTCATACTCTTACCATTTTCTGTGTTCGTTTTTTTTTTCTACATATGCAGGTCTGATTAACATTTTACACTAATGATGTACTGCTTTGATTTTTCTCACTGCCCTTTTTAGAAATCACTAAATATTATCACATGGTTTCACTTACTTGTGGAGCATAAGGAATAACACGGAGAACATTGGGAGATGGGGAGGAGAAGTGAGTTGGGGGAAATTGGAGGGGGAGACAAAGCACGAGACACTGTGGACTCTGAGAAACAAACTGAGGATTTTGGAGGGGAGTAGTGTGGGGGGTTGGGTGAGCCTGGTGGTGGGTATTAAGGAGGGCATGTATTGCATGGAGCACTGGGTATGGTGCATAAACAATGAATCTTGGAAAACTGAAAAAAATTAAATTAAAAAAATCACTAAATAAATACATAGCCCATCAAAGCCTGCCCACTCACTGTGGCATACACACATTCTATATTCTTATGGCCATGCTTGAGTTTACGTTATGCTGTCTACTCTTTCCTACCCATCCATCAAGGTCCAATATAAATTTGACCTTTTTGGTAAGGGTTTATTTATTTTTTAGTAGAAATATTTTTACATTCCTTTGAAATTCTATAGTAAATATTGCTTATACTAACTAGTATTTGGCAGCTTCTCACCTCATAACATAAGTATTAAGATACAAGTGACATTTATCCATCTTGATTGCACAGCTGAGAGCCTGTGTAACATAGTGTATGGACCTTTGAATCTTCTACATCACCTGAGATGAATAAATGGATTACTTAATTATTAGGTTTGCTTTTACTCAAATAAAATTATATAGCTATTAACTCTTCCCAAACTTCTGTGAATTATGACGGTGTCCAGGCTAAATTAAATGGAACCATCTAAGCAAGTTGTTGTTTTTCCCTTTCTTTGGCATTTTCAAAGATTCTATTAGCTTTTCTGGGTGCTAATATGATAGAATAAGCTGTTCCATAAAACCTGTTACTAGCTCACCTAAGATTAAAGAAAGAAGACCTCCTTAGGTCATAGAACATTCCGATGCAGTTCTGGAGATTGGGCAGATCAGTGGACAGTTAGGATACTTATCACATCATAGAAAAATTAGTGAGCTCTGTAAAACTGCTTCAATTTAGATCATTTTACTAGAGATCTTCATCCTCACAGCTGAGTTCTGTGACACAGCCACACATAGCATGAACTTTGGATTTGGAGTTTAAGACATGTGATCTCCTGTCTAGGGTAGCATTGTTTTACCCCCTCATTTATTGGTGGGGTTGCTTATCCTACATATTATATCTATAAGACTTTGAATACTATTGACATTTTTAATAACATTAAACATTCTTATACATGGATTTGAGATATATTTCCATTTATTAATATCTCCTTTAATTTCTTTCACACAATTTTTGCAAAAATATTTTGTAGTTTCTGTTCTTCAGATCTTACATTTCTTTCATTGAGTTAATTTCTAAGTATTTTATTACTTTTGATGCCATCAAAAATGGAATTGTTTTCTGAATTTTACTTTTTAGATTGTTCATTGTTAGTGTACATAAATGCAACTGATTCTAGAGTGTTGACTTTGTATCTTCTCATTACACTGAATTCATTTTTTTAGTTCTGAAAGTTTTTTGTGGAACTTTTAGAATTTCCTACATATAAGATCACATCATCTGTGAACAAAAATAAGTTTACTTCTTTCTTCCTAATTTAAATGCTTTTTAAAATTTTTTTCTTGCCTAATTGCTTTGGATAGAAATTCCAGTACTATGTTAAATAGAAGTGGTAAAAGCAGGCATCCTTGCCTTGATTCCTGATTCTGGAGGAAACAAATTTTACTCTTTCACCATTAAGTATGATTAACTGGAAATTTTTAATATATGGCTTTTATTATGCTGAAGTATTTACGTTTTATTCCTATGGTTTTTTTAGTGTTTTTATCATGATAGGGTATTAAATTTTGTCAAATGCTTTTTTTCATCAATTGGGATGATTGATATATATTTTTTCCCTTTATCCTATAATTGTGTTGTATTACATTGTTTAACTTTTGTATGTGAAACATCCTTTTAGGAATAAATTCTTCTTGGTCATGGTTTACAAACCTTTTAATATGCCACTGAATTTGGATTACTAGTATGTTATTGAGGATTTCTGTATCACTGTTCATAAAGGATACTGATTTGTGGTTTCTCTCTTTCTTTCTATCTTTCTTTCTTTTTTTGTAGTGTTTTATCTGAATCCAGTATCATGTTAATGCTGGCTTCATAGAATGAGTTAGGAAGTGTTCCTTCCTCTTCATTTTTCTTTTAGGAATTTTTGAGACAAAATTGTATTAGTTTGTCTTTTTCTTTTTGTTTAAGATTTATGTATGTGAGAAAGAGGAGTGGGGGAGGCACAGAGGAGAGAGAGAAAATCCTGGGGCAGGCTTCATGCTGAGCTATAACCCTGATGCAGGGCTCAATCACAGAACCCTAAGAGCATGACCTGAGCCAAATCAAGAGTTGGACATGACCAGCTGAGGCACCCAGGCACCCTGGTATTAGTTTTTCTTTAAATGTTTGATGAGAATTCATCAGAAGCTATTGAGTCCAGGGTTTTTCTTTGTCAGGAGATTTTTGAATACAGATTCAATCTTTGTATTAGTTATAGGTCTATTGAGATTTTCTGTTACTTTGTAATTTAGTCTTTGTGTAGCTAGGTTTTGTGTAACTAGAAATTTGTTCTTTCATCTAGGTTATCCAGTTGGTCAGCATACAATTGTTCATGGTAGTCTCATAATCCTTTTTATTTATGTAGCATTTGTATTAATGTCTCCAGTTTATTTTTATTTTTTTTATTTTTTTTGTTTTTTTTTTTTTTTTTTTTTTTTTTTTGTCTTAGCTTATGTAGCTGAAGTTTTTTTTTAACTTGATCTTTTTTGAAGAATCAACTTTTGGTATCATTGATTATCTCCATTATTTTTCTATTCTGTTTCATTTTTATCTGTCTTAATTGTTCTTATTTTCTTAACTCTGCTGGCTTGGAGTTTAGTCATTTCTTCTTTTTTTAATTCTTTTAGTTGTAAAGTTAATGTGTTGTTTTGAGATGTTGCTTGTTTCTTAATGTAAGCATTTAGAGATATGAATTCTTCCTGAGCCCCACTTTTGCTGTGGCCCATTAGTTTTTTATACATGATGTTTTCATTTTTATTCATCTCTAAGTGTTTTCTAACTACCCTTGTGATTTCTTCTCTAACTCACTGGTATATTTAAGTATGCAATGTTTAATTTTCATTATTTTGTGATTTTTTAAAATTTCCCTTCTATTAATGATTTCTAACATCCTACTGCTATCGTTGGAAAAGTTATTTTATATATAACTTTTAAAGTCCGTTGAGATTTAATTTGTGGCCTAATATATGTTCTACCTTGGAAAATATCCTATACGCAGTTAAGAATAATCTAGTTGTTTGGACAGTATTCTAAAGTTAGTTGGTTTATTTTGTTGCTTAAGTCCTCTGTTTATTTTCTTATCTTCTGTCTAATTTATCTGTCCATTATTGTGAGTGGAGTATTGAAGACTCCAAATATTATTGTTGAGTTATTTCTCTGTTCATTTCTGTCAGTTTTTCCTTCATATATATTTTGATGGCCTATCAGTAACATGTGTGTGTTTATAATTGTTATATCTTCTTCCTGTATTGAAACTTCTATTAATGTAATTTCCATTTTGTCTGCTCAGATGCTTTTTGATTTAAAGTGTCTGTTTTCTCTGATATTAGTATAATCAGCCTTGGTCTCTTCTGGTTACTATTTACATGGACAATCTTTTTCCATCCTTTTGCATTCAATCTATTTGTCTTTGGATCTAAGATAGCGTATAGTTGGATAATATGATTCTAGTCATTCTGCCAATCTCTGTCTTTTGTTTGGAGAGTTTAATCCGTTTACATTTAAAGTAATTACCAATAAGGGGAGGACTTCTGTCATTCTGCTACTTGTTTTCTTTATGCTTTACAGATTTATTTTTGTCCTTTATTTTCCACATTACTGTCTTCTTTTGTATTTAGTTAGTTTTTTTGTGGTGAAATGTTTAAATTCCTGTCTCATTTGTTTTTGTGCCTGTCCTATAGCTATTTTCTTTTTGGTTACCATGGGAACTGCATTTAACATCCTAAATTTATAATACTTTAATTTGAATTTATACTAGCTTAGCTTCAGTAACATACAAAAACTGCTCTTTTATAACTTCATCCTCATCCTTTTTGGTTGTTGGTATCAAAAAATTACATCTTTATGCATTACATGCCTAAGAACATGAACCAATAATTCTTTTAAATATGTTAATATCTTAAATTCTGTAGAAAGCAAAATTTGGAGTTACAAACTAAAGTTATGATAATATTAGTTTTAGAATTTTTTTAAATGTAATCTCTAAAGTCATGTAGAAAACCACAAGTACAGTTGCAAATCATTGTTCCAGTAGTACCAGCTTTTGTAGTTGTCAGTGTAATTGCCTTTATTGAGATCTCTATTTCTTCATATGACTCTGAGGCATTGCCTAGTGTCCTTTTACACTGCAAGATTCCTTTAGAGCTTTCTTGCAGAGTAACAAAGTACTCATTTTTTGTTTGTCCAGAATGTCTAAATTTATTCCTCATTTTTGGCAAACAGTTTTGTCAAACATAGCACAGTTTTTCCCCTTTAGCGCTTCACATAAACCATCCCTCTGCCTTTTGTTATTGCCTAATGTTACTGTCTAATGTTACTGAGGATGCCATATATATAATGAATTACTTCTCTCTTGCTGCTTTCAAGATTCTCTCTTGTTCTTCAGCTTTTGAAAATTTGATTATAATATATCTTGGTGTTGGCCTTTTTGAGTTCTGCTACTGTGAAATTCATTGAACTTCTTGGTTGTTTACATTTGTGGCTGAAGTTTTCAGGCATTATTTCTTCAATTATTCTCTCTCTTTCTTTCTTACACTCTTCTTGTGAGACTCCCACAGTATGATTATGACTCACTTAATCATGTCCCACTGGTCCTGTAGGCTCTGTTCATTTTCCTTCAGTCTTCTTCTTCTTCTTTTTTTTTTTTCTTTCTGTTTCTTAGATTCAAGAGTTTTCATTGTCCTATCTTTAGGTTCATTGGTTCTTTCTTCTGCTCACTCAGATTTACCTGTGAAACCTCCTAATAAATTTTTCATTTTAATTATTGTACTTTTAAGCTCTACAATTTCTTTTTAGATTCTTTTTAGATTCCTTATCTTTATTTTGGTCATACCATTTTTTTTTATTGTTGTTTTGTTTGTATTTTTTCTTTGTCCACATTTTCTTTTAGTTCTTTGATCATCTTAAGATGGTTGTTCCAAGTTTTTTTCCTAAATATCTACTGTGAGATATTTTTCAGGGAAGGTTTCTGTTGATTAAAACATTTTTCCTTCAATGGGCCATAATTTCCTGTTTCTTTGCATGCCTTGTGATATTTGTGTTAAAAACTGGACATTTGAATTTAATAATATGATGATAACTCTGGAAATCAGTTCTCCTCCTTCCCCAGCATTAACTCTTGTTATTCTTGTTTATTGTTCCTTTTAAATTCTTGCTGTTGTAGGCAATGTCTTTGCCAAGGATTAGACTCATGTTAACTTAAGGTCTTCTCAGGGCACTAGTTCTTTAAATCCTTAGGAAGTCACTTTTGCCAGAGGAGGTAGGGCATGCAACAGTGAGGAGCGGTACAACAACAATGGCTGCCCACCTTCATGTCTGCATCTCTGTGATCAAAAGCGGGAATCAAAATCAGAGCAAGGGGGCGCCTGGGTGGCTCAGCTGGTTAAGCAACTGCCTTCACTCAGGTCATGATCCTGGAGTTCTGGGATCCAGTCCTGCATCAGGCTCCCTGCTTAGCAGGGAGTCTGATTCTCCCTCTGACCCTCTCCCCTTTCATGCTCTCTCTCTCACTCTCTCTCTCAAATAAATAAAATCTAAAAAAAAAAAAAAAAAAAAAAAATCAGAGCAAGACCCCTGGTATTTGGAGGAGAGTGTCCTTTTTTATCCCCCTGATTCCTACATGCTGAGTGCAGGCTGCTCCAAGAATGTTTGTGCATCTGCCTTCTACTTGGCTGGGGTGGGAATGGGAAACTGCTACTAGCTAACAGCTGAAATTGACCAAAATTTACCACAATTTGCCACCCATATCCTCCCCTAGAAGTTGAGAGCCTTTAATAGACTCTAAGTTTCCAGAATATTTACATCAGGTAGGCAGATTCCGCCAGTACAATTGTTGTTTAGGTGGGGAGAAAAGATTCTTGGTGCTTCCTCCTCCACTTCCTTCCTAGAATCCTCCCTTTCCATTTATAATTCTTCATGTTCATTGACACTAATTTATAGACATTCATTCCTTCAACTTTAAAATTCAAGATTCAGATGACTTTTTTAAAAGCTTTTATGAGGGAGTCCAGTGAAATTGTTCAGATAAACATCTTCAGTTTATATGAAATGTTTGTAAATAAGTGAATTACACACGTGAATATTTAGTCATATAATTATCTGCCTCATAATTTAAATTCTCTAAAAAAATTCAAAATTCTCTAAGTCAAATAATTTGATACCTTTAAAACTAGCTGTATAGAAATATATTTTCATAAAATACTCAAAATATTTACACATAATTTTTTGTCACAAATTGTTTTGGTATATGATATCTGTAAAATATGAAAGGCAAGCATTCACAATAATTTACCTGAAACACTTAAAGTTGGATGGAAAATGAAATACATATGTATTAAACAAGATAAAGAAAGGATCATATATAATCCAAAATATCTGAATAAAGTAGAATGTTTCTGTGTTCTGAAATTCGTTGAAAAATATCAAGCAACTGATGGGAATTGGTGGAGATGTCTGGATTAACTACAGAAAAGCATAGCGTTTTTAGGTGAAAATTTAAATGCCATTATGAGTTTAAAAAATAGTATATAACTTCCTTGAAAATAGAGAAAGAAAACTTTTAAAAAGTAACTAGGGGGAAAAAACTGCCCAAGTTGCCCTTGGTTCTGAATCTTATATTTTAAGGGAATCTCTAAGCTGTCTGTATGGTTTGGTGTGTTGAGATAATAGAGAACATAAATAATAGAGCAAAACCAACTCACTCCTCATTATTTGGAAAAATGGCTAAGAATATATGGGCTTGTGTGGGATATATGAAATAATCTGTTTGATTTGTTTTAAAAATAAATAAAACAGAAAAAATTGGCCAAAATGTATAATAAACAGAACCATCTGGGAAATGCCTCTCTTGTGCAGTGAAAGGACTCAGAATCAGAACTCAGTGATCAGATAGTCTGAGCTGACTTTGCTCTGAATCTCTCATCATTGCATTTATGCTTTTATTATAACGTGCTCCTGTAAACTAAAGGAAAAAAAAATCAGAGTGTATTTATCTTATGGTGCTAGGAATTTATGAAGATTATCAGCATGCATTTATATTGTGCTTTCTGATGACAATCCAGAAACACATAAGTAGACTATTCTAAAAGATTGTGTTCTCTGATAGCTTAAATTAAATCTTAAAAGGCATATACAGTATTACCATTTTTGTTAGCTTATCATTTCTAGTTTTATATGTAATTAATGTCTTTGAGAAAAGAATACTTCTTTCTACATTTAGGTTTATGAGAATTTTTTTTTTTTTAATTCCTTTCTGTACTCTGGTTTTCTAGGCCAGGATACAGCTGCAAGAAGATGAAAAGATTTAACTCTAAGACAGAATCTTGTTTAAATCTAAGCTTTGCTACTTAGTGGTTGGTTGATCTTTCCGAGCTGCCCTTTATTTATGAAATGTAGACTGCAACCAAACTGTACTAGTCTAAGTATGAAATGAAATACTGTCAAATGGGATTTGAGTTATGGATTTTTTTTCCCACTAGCAAAATGTTTTTCTTGAAGAAAAAAAATGTGCTTTCAGTGTTCAGCAATACAAGAGTGAGGTCAATAAGTGATAAAGGATACCAGCTATAGATTTAGCAGTGTACACTTTTGCTCAGTTTCTTTTAAAGTGATGTTTTATTTAGCATATTTTTTAAAATATCAATTCAAAAACTCTTTATTGAATTCTTACTTTGCATTCAAAATGTGTAGGCTCTGTGAGGGATGGAGACTCTCCTTCACACTCTCTCTCTCTCTCTCTCTCTCTCTGCCTCTCTGTCTCCATGTTTGTGTGTGTGTGTGTGTGTGTGTGTGTGTGTGTGTGTCTGTGTTTCCTGCTCACCTGATTCTTATAATAAAAAGTTTCCAAACGGGAAAACAATAAAAGCTTCCAAATACAAAAGTAGGGACCATAATCAGTAACAGAAAAATAAATATGTATGCTGTTAGGAGGTTATATTTAAGGTTTATAAAAAGCTTAAAGTTTCTATAGGCATGGTGTGGGGGGTGGTGGCATTTAATTACAAAAGCTTAACTTAAACTCACAACCCCTGCCAAAAAACCTAAACAAAACGGAAAGCTACAAAAAGCTTGTAGCCTTAAAAGTTTTGTGAACACAGACATTTCGAGAAATTAGTCTATTTATAAGTGAAAAATAATACTCTGTTTACATTTAATCAAGAGAGTTCGTATTTTACAAAAACTTATTGTTTTCGACTATAGAAGGAGATGTTTGATAATTACAGATCTATCATATTTTATGTACTAAGTGGATCCTGAAAACAAATATCATTTGAACTTTTCTTGGATGAATAATTTTATATGCTAAGAAATAGATTTGAAGTGAAAGAAGTATGAATTGTTTGCGGAAAAAAATTCTTTGATGAAACTGTTCTGTTTTTAAATCAAGGTTTTTATCTAGAGTATACTTCAAAAGGATGCCATTTGATTTCAAGAGACAGTATGCACTTCTTGTGTAAGATCTCATGTCAGTTCAAACTCACTTGTTAAATTGTTTATTTTTATGCAGTTTATACTCATGATGAAAAAGAACACAAAAGTAGTACAATAAGGAAAAAATTATGAATTTCAGAAGTGATGAGCAGTGGTCTTAAAATATGCCATCAATATACTCTTTTGAGTAAAAGCCCCACACAAACCACATAATTATTTGATTAATTTTTCTTCCTGCTTTTCATCAACACATATCAATATAGATTATATATTACACAGAATCTACTTTTCAAAAGGAAATAAAAATCTAGCTGAACTGAGGTGATTGTTTACATAAACTTCTTAAAATTTAAAGGCACTGCACTGGCATAATCCCTCAAGTCATTCATATGTATGTGGGGAATAACTGAAGTGAAAGTACTAGAAAACATTCTACATTATGGATAAAATACACTTTTATTTAAACCTGTTGCAAACTCCTGCAGAAGGCAGTCTGATAATTCTCAAGAAGAAGAAGAAGAAGAAGAAGAAGGATAAGAAGGAGTAGGAGAAGGAGAAGAAGAAGAAATAAGAAGAAAGAAGGAGGGGGAGGAGAAGAAAGGACTCCTGGGTGGTTCAGTCAGATAAGCATCTGCCTTCAGCTCAGGTCCTGATCCCAGAGTCCTGTGACGATTCTTGCCCAGGGCTCCTTGCTCAGCAGGGAGGTTGCTTCTTCCTCTCCCTGCCCCTCCCCCTCTTTCTGCTCCTGCTTGAGCTCTCTCACTGACAAATAAATAAAATCTTAAAAGAAGAAGAAGAAGAGGAAGAAGAAGAAGGAGGAGGAGGAGGAGGAGGAGGAAGAAAAGGAAGAAGAAGAAGAAAAAGAAATAAAAGGGGTTTTTGGCTTATTTTCATTGTTAGGGAACAAAAGCTGAATCTTGGGTGAGAACCTTCAGGGATTTTATTATATTTACAGATTTATCTGAGGAGATCAGCAGTAAGTGTAATCTTGAATGATGAGTCCCATCCTAGCTAAGCCTTGTGATTTCTTGTCTCAAGGTTCCTGACAGCCTGAATAAGTGGCCTTTCAGGTGGCCATTCTACCTCCGGGAGTCCTTACCGGCTTACACTGACTGGCTAGAAAACCCCATGGAGAGGTCTGAGGTTTAAGAGAGCCAAAAGAGCATGGCTCAATTTCATCTCACTTTAGAACTTTGCTCAGCCTAATTAATTTGCAAATATGTAATTTATTTTGCTCGAAGAGTCATAAATAGTCTGTAGCCTCTGCTTCTCTTGACAGCTAAAGGGATGGTATTTACAATATGTAATCTGAACGAACTAAAACTTACTTTATTAACTTCCTTTAATGAACTCTGATTCCCCTCTTAAAGGGAAAATGAAACTTTAGATTTTTCTCTCTAGCAATACCATCTCCATACTTGCAAAAATAATGTAAAAAAAGTTTCTGTTTTCCTTCATTTGCCAGTTTCAATGTCATTAGTTTTATGCATTTCAATATTTGCTATACTTCTGCATTTATAGCCAGATGACAAAATAGTCGCTTATGGAACTTGATTATATTTAAATCAGGCAGAAACATTAAATTAATGAAGAAAACCAGATTCTTTGCAGAACCTATACCTGTTGCCATGTCACAGAAAAATTCGTGTTGGTTTATAATTTTCAGAAAAATTGCATTATGATTTCCAAATCATGCTAACTGAATATAACTGTAAAATAATTTATGCCATTTGTCCTTAAAGAACTTGTAGTAGTTTGTAATCTAGATCTACTCTCACCTAATTTTTGAGTTTGAATTTCTAACAAATTATAGGAAAAGAACCGATCCCACACCTCAGTTTGTGATTCTTTTGTTCTATTGTATGCGCACATTTGGGAAAAGAAAGCCTTCCATTAACTAACTTCATAATTTGAGGTATGAGTCTTTTATAAAGTGTGCAGCCTTTCATATTTCAGGTGGTAGTTTGCTTTCAGGCTCTACCTTGGGTGTTCAAGAACCCTGTGTTTGGTAATATGCCAAGAAATTGTGGATGATTTAATGTATGTATCCTCTCATTTAAGAAAGGCAAGTCAAATTACAGATCCGGGCTTTGCCTCCCCTGAATCTTTTCCTTTCCCTCTCTTTAAATGGGTCCCAATTTATGGAGCGCTTTCTATTTCACACAATAATCTTTATGTTCACACAATGTTAATAAGCTTCATCATAAGGGTTATTGTAGCAAAACCCTTACAGTCAGAACTCAAAAGCAGACTGACTTCTTCTTGTGTATAAACTTTGTAAAACTTGTTTCAATAGGTTTACTTTCATGCCTCTCCCCTGTAATTTTGCCTCCACAAGGCCCCCTCATCCACGTTACCCTTGACTGTTGTAGCCCAGTGCTGTAATAGCAGTTCAGCCACTACTTCATCTCTTTGCCTCTCTCCTCCACAAACATTCTGCTGTGAAACTCAGTCAGCAGAGGGGAGAGTCTTGATACGGAGAACAGAAGAATATGAGGAAACTTGGAGAAACGTGATTTTCTGATTTGCTTATAATGTAATTAAAGAAATGAGTTTCTCTCTGGCAGAGACAGAGGGACAACTCAACACTCCTCACAAGTCCTGTGAAATGACAGAGGAGGAAGAATGCCGACCAACCGTTTAAGCCAGGAAAAGCTTTTACTAGAAACATTCAGATAATCCAAGTAAAATGTGGAAGGTTTTTCTAGGGGGAGGTGGGGGTGTTTTAATTATTTAATCTAATAGCCTCCATTTTCCTTTTTCGATATGCTCTCATAGTTTGCTAGCTCTATTATCCATTTTTAACCTGAAAAGATGAACCATCTGATCTCCACACTTTTGATTTCCAGATGATTTTATTTACAAATAAAGTCGTGTGATTTGAATTCTACTCATTTTCTTGCTGAGTTGTATCAAAGTAAACAAATGAACAGAAACATTACCAATTGTTCTCACCTACACGGCTGAGTTACAGTGTATCAATGATCTTAAAATGATGGTAGCAGTTGCATCTTTAAGTCATAGAAATATGGGGAGGCACATAGAACATAGCAAAGTTGTCTGCAGCAGGAAAGTCATCTATAGCAATCTCTCATGTATCTGTGCAAATGTTGATATTTATAAATAAGTATCCGAATACAGAGTATTTTCCCATTAAAAAGAGTCGAAGTGAACAACTTTTGGGCTATCTGTTATTTTGCATTGCTTCAGTCTCCATATAATATCCTCATTTGCATAGATCATTGATGTGTGGTGATGATTATTTTACAGAGCACAAATTATTTTATCTCTACCTACTTTCAGTTTATTTTTCTACTTGTGTTTCTATGACACTTAATAAAAGTGTCTTCGTTGATGAGATGGGAGACTCACTCAGCTCTGGGACAGTAGGATCTCAGTCAGTGGTGGGATTAGGCTTAGAACCAAATGACTTCCTTCATGACTTTAAAACATGCATCACAACAGTGTCTTCTTGCAAAGTTTTTGTAGTCAGACTAACACTTGCATGAGTCCACTATGTCCCCATGCTGCATCAAGTCATTCTCCATTAGGGTAAAGGCAGGGGCAATCAAACACCGACTGCTTCATGACATCACATTCAAAATTCACTGGTGCGTGAGGATATTGACTGTCCAAAAGGTTAAGCATTTTTATTACAAGCCCTGATGAACAAACACACTTTTATAAAGCTTTAAATATCTCTGCAGAACAGTAAGCCTAGTTCACATTGGCTTTAAATTTGTTTTATTTATTTATGGCAAAATTGATAAGATAGGATGACTTTTAAACTCTTGAATTCCTTGTTATACTGACCTTGAACAGAAACTTTCTTTCAAGGACAGTAGGATTTCAACTTCTCAGCATTTTAGCTTTCAAAGTTTTCATTTGATTCCCTCCTCCTTTTCCTTAATCTGTATGATCTAATGCACTAACCTTTCAATTGTAGTTATTTATTTTTCTTGGATTGATATTACATATATAGATTGATTCCAGGTCACCAACCAACTGGATGTGGGTTTCCTGAAAAAGCTTACAGGTTGTTAGCGTGGCAGCAACACTTGGATTAAGCCTTCATATTCCCATTTATCCTAGTAGCTTCTAATCAGTTGGATATACCTGCCCATCAGACTTTCCCACATGGCCTCCCTTAACATTGACATCAGGTATTATAATCTGAGGCTTTTCAAAGCAATGCACTCTCAAAAGCAAGGTCAGTTTTCTTATGAGATAGAGAAACTGAGAAATACAGATGTCAATTTTGCCAACTGGAAATATATCCTTTCTGCTGGCTTTAGAACATCTGTACTGTATTAAAAAAATTCTGTTTGATATCTGGGAACTTTTTTGCCATTAATAATGATCTAATATATATGACAAAATATATCAGATACATGTAAAATATATATATATATATATATAATTTTTATGTATTTTAAATTCTGCATTTTAAACAAAGAAAATTTCTTTACCATGAATTCATTTTTTCTTTTCTGTAGTTGAGTAATTAATTCAACCAAATTAAGCAATTATAACAAAAAGCTAAAGAGATGTCATGATAATGAATATTAGGGAAAGTATGAAACAAAAGGAGGTATCAAAACAAATTCATTAAGTATATTCATACAATGTGGAATAAAAATGTTATCTAAAGAATCTATATTATAATGCAATTAGTTTTCAGAAATACGTTAATAAATCATAATTTTATTGAATGTATACCATCGTCAGTCATAGGTCATATAAAAACCATTTCTCTGCAAATATGATCTTGGTTACCTATGATTTAAACTTTTAGTTTATGACTGATTATATCGTGTATTAGGAATTGATCATTTTATTTGGAGTGATTATATAAGCCAAACATAATTTCTTTCTGACTATTTGTTAAGGCTTTACCACTTCCACTAGTAAATTTTTGTGCTATTTAGCAAAAGCAGTAAGGTTGGAGGAATCTATGGAATTTTGTTAGCTTCCTCAGAGGAATTTGTAAAGGTAGGATATTTTAAAGCTACCATTATACCCAAAATTCTTTGGCAGATTGAAGAAGTTGGCATGACCTAGGAGATATTTCTAATCACCTTCACATCCCTATACTTTTTCAGATGCTCTCTTCTTAGTGTCATGTTGAATCCAGGTCCGATGGGAAGTATAGAATTAAAAAGAAATTCAGAGAAAAAATAGAGGAGGTGACAACCTTCAAACCAGCATTAAAAATAATTTGATCTGATTTAAGATTATCAAATAAATTATCTATTTTGGTTATGGAGTCAGCTTTATGACACTTTTCTACCATGAGTGGAACACCCCATACCCAAGACCAGAGTTCTGTATGTTTAATTCCATATCTCCATGAAGTTGCATAGAAATAGTGGATTTAGAGTAGATAAAATATTTGGGATGCATACAATAAAGATGTTTTGTTTAGATCATTCTTATTTATTGAATATAGTGTGAATGCATCATGAAAGAAGCTATTAAATTTCTTCTTTGGTAATAACTGCATGGAATCCACAGGCTAAAATCAAGGTGAAGAAGGGCAGTGTTCACAAATCAACCCCTTCTTATATGTATTTTCTGTTTTTCAGGTGTTTTCTGGAAAGATTTACATTGAAATTATTCACTCAACTTTGTAATAGGTTGGTTTCTTTACTTATTAAAATATATTAACCATAGATATATATAATATGCTTTTTTTCATCTTCTAGCGATGGTTGTTTTGAGCAACCTGGAACCAAATACAACTTATGAAATCAGGGTTGCAGCAGTAAATGGAAAAGGGCAAGGAGACTACAGCAAAATAGAAATTTTCCAGACATTACCAGTCCGTAAGTAATCATCTCTGTTTTGCTTTCTGTTGCCATTCTCTTCACTTGCAAACTTAAGACATCTTAAAATTCAGAGATGTGTTTCAACACTTTGGGGAAGTGAATTACATCTTTGTTGAAGTGGTTTCTGAAATTGTGGCGTCTAAGTTTTATAAAAATAACTTTGCTCTGAATGAGGCAAACAAAGCGCACACACAATAAATACAGTAAAACTGCCCTCAGGAAGTTGTCCTCATCAGGAAGGTGTCCTATTTATTAATAGTCTGGTTAATTGAATTATAGTGCTCAGACCATAATCTGTGAGAAGGTAAAAATAGTGACTATGTAATATGTCCAATATTTCATTCTTTTGATGAGACATGACTATTGCCTTTATCCCATAAATTCTGTAGGCCCAAAGTGTGAGAAAAAGGCACCACTGAATTAATCCATTTTCATGGTGACTGCAGAAGATTAACTATTGTAGCCTTGTCCCTGCTACTGTCCTCCTTTAGGGGTATTGTAAGGCTGTTGAATTACATAAAGTGAAGATAAATTTGAAAAGACTTCCATTTCCTTTATGCTGAATAAATTATTTGATGATGTGAGGAATTTGACTGTGACCCAAGAAGCGCTATTATAAAATCTGGGCATCACCAAGCTTGATATGTACACCTAATACAGCAAATTGGCGAGAATAAATTACCTTACCCTAATTTGTGACCTGCTCTTGGTTCTCACAGAATCTGTCATATGTCCCCTTTTCTCCATTTCTGATGCTTTTATCTTGTTCAGTCCCTCCCTGTTTTCTCTCCAGGACAACTATTGGTTCATATTAACTCACAGCTACACTTTCAGACTAGAATGACTTTTCACAAATTTAAGCAGATTTGTACCTTCTCTACTTCTAATCCTCAACACCAGCCTTCACCTTCTGTCCACACCCCTTTTGTCCACACACACATTTGCATGCCTGCCCTCCTCATACCTCCTTCCTCAGTGGCCTCGATGTTCTCGGCGTCGGTAAGTGAACTTAAGTTTGGTCAGACTGTTTTCCTTTCCCTTTTCTGTCTTGGTTCCTCTCTCCATGTCACTGCACATCAGCACCCAAAGAGGTCAAGACCAGTAAGACCGTGGCTAACCACTCCAACTTTGTCTCCTCTTCAATTAGGCACTGTCCTCTTCTTTTGTTCGTAGAACACCAACCTAGGTGCTTAAAACAGAAAACCCCTCTCTTTCACTCTTTTTTTTTTTAAATCTTTTCTTTTTAAATCATAATGCTTCTAATCTCTTAGTGTACTGCTATTGATTTGCAGACCTCAGTCCTAGACATTGAAACTTTAAGGGCCAGGTCTAAGGGTTTTTTGTTTCTGTTTTTGTTTTGTTTTGTTTTGCTTTTAATTGTAAATATGCATTTTAGCTGCTTCGCAATTTTTTATAAGATTTATGTATTTATTTATTTGACAGAGAGAAAGAGAGAGAAAGAATGGTATGTGAGTGGGGGAAGGGGCAGAAAGGGAAGGAAAGGGGTGCTGAGCACAGAGTCCCATGTGGGGCTCAGTCCCATGACCCTGAGATCATGACCTGAGCCAAAACCAAGAATCAGATGCTTAACAGACTGGACTATCTAGGCGCCCCTGTAGCTCTTTCTCAAGATTTTTTTGAGGTTTAAATGAGATGATATATGTAAAGTACTTAATATGTCATAACTACCCATTATTACTTTCTTGATTATTATTTATATTATTACTTTGGCATAAACATTCCATTGTTTAACTACTAATAGAAACTATTATTTTAATCAATTCCTTTTTGATGAAATTTACATTTGTTCTGAACTTTCTTTTCGAAGGAAGTAGCAATTGTAATGGAATCACAAATTTGGTATATTGTAAAGGTTAAATATAGACCTAAATATTTTAAATTTATATGTTAAAACATTTGTAACTGAAAATACAGTTCCTGCTGTATAACTATTATCTCAAAATGTTATTATCAAAATAATATGGTTATAATATTATTAAATAAATGCATACTGTATAACACAGACATTCTAAAATGTTATTTAGAAATGATAGTAAACTACCTGAGTATAAGATCCATTTTATAATATTTAGATTTTCCCACTGTCTCTTGTTAAGTCTTTTTAAGAAATTATTTACTGGTTTTTATAAACATTTAATTCATTTATTGAAAATATGTTATATTGAATATGGATCATTTCATATCATAATATCCGCACACTAATTTAATTAATTTTAATGAAGAATCCCTCCAGAATACCTCTATTAATTTGTTTCTGTATGGCTGTAATATACAAGGCTATTTTATTATATACTTGCATGTCACCATAGCCCATTGGCATATTTCTTTAACTATATGCCTTTTTCAAATAAACTACTCATTTCATATGGCTATAAACACCATATTAAAAAAGATAACCTGCTGAAGGAAAAAAACAAACACAGATTCTCCAAGTTTGGAGTCATAAAATCCTCTTCACTCTATTCTGCTTAGTTTGTCTTGACATTCTTCTGAGTAGACCCATATATACTACAAGTTTCTGGAGCCTTGCAAACTAAAGCATGTCTCCTGAAAGTTCCTTAGTATTACTATATTCCTATCTATAGGGAATTGAAGGAAAAAAGCATAGAGGATGCCAGTGCATGCTGAAAGACATCACATAAGTGACACACAGCAAGAAGTTCCCTTTCCTTGTTGTCAAGCAGTGATGGCACCCTTCACATAGAAAGCTACATTTCACTAGATCCCTGTTCATATTAAACATATAAGCATCTTTGTTATAAAACCACCTCCATGGGATGAATCACATCAAAGGCAAATACGTCCATGATGTTAGAAGAAAAAATTACATATTGGAACACATGTCTATTGATTAGATATCACAAAATTTCTGTATTCAAATCTGCATCTACTTTAAAAATACTCACTAAGGGGTGCCTGGATGGCTCAGTCAGTTAAGCATCCAACTCTTGATTTTGGCTCAGGTCATGATCTCAGGCTCCTGAGATTGAGCCCACATCAGGCTCTGTGCTCTGCATGGAGTCTGCTGAGATTCTGTCTTTCCATCTCCCCTGCCCTGCCCCCTCCCTCAAAACAAATAAATAAATCTTTTGAAAAAACACCCAATAAAGCTGATATGTAATTGCTAAGCCATTATCTTATTATCTTTCCCAGTAAGTATATATTCCACGTAGTCTGATAACAATGTTTATATTAAAACATATGTACAAAATATTTACAGAAATTAACATGAATAAACAGGATTGCACACTATTAATAACCCAAGAAATAAATGTTTCACTTGTATAATGCAATGCTATTCTCAGAACATTTGCACATCAGTATAAATGATATTTTGGTTCCCAGGTGTCACAATTTTGTCATGACACTTCAATATTTATGTAGATTTATGAATATTGCTGTTTCTTAGAGAAGAAAGGGGAGAAGGGATCAGTGGTTTTATCACAACAAAAGGCAGATGGAAAAATGGTAAATTTAGGATCACATCATTTTTTTTTAACTACATGACAATGTTCTCTTTATTAGAATGAAGTTTTTCCAGGTATCTGAGGTGTGTGTAAAAACCAAGAATGTTGTATTGCTTATTTAGGTGAACCAAGTCCTCCAGCCATACACGGGCAGCCAAGCAGTGGAAAGAGCTTTAAACTAAGTATCACCAAACAGGATGATGGAGGGGCCCCTATTTTGGAATACATTGTCAAGTATAGAAGTGTAAGTACCTTTTTATTATCATTTTGTATAATTTTTTCAAATTGTATTAAATTTGCATTGAATTCATAGACATATTAGGCATGAGTGTATATTGACAATGATAAACAGTACTCATAGAAATTAAACTAATTGTCCATTGCTGAAATTCATCATGATAAATTGTGAAATACTTGTCTTTTGTGTGTGTGCATAAAATCTAAGCATTGATCATCAAAAAATGCCATGTATTCATCTTGTGATTTCTATACTTAACATTTCAGAAATGAAAATATTTTCCTTATTTTTCTCACAAGTTTGACAGGATGTTTTTGCCTTCCATTCTGCTTGATATTAGTAACTTCAAGCTAAGCCCCTCTTCTTAATTTTAGTTATTGTATTGTAAGTAATTAGTTATTGTATCAAAACGATTTCATTTTTTATTCTTATGAATTATTAGATTATTAATGCCTTAAATTAATAAGCCTTTTGATATGAATTGATATTGATATTTAGTCATTTGATTAAAACACAAATTGCTCCAAACAACATTTAACAAAGAATGGCCACATTGAACTTGTGGAAGAAGGATTAGTTCTTTTCAAGTTTAATTAGCACTAGCTAATATGGGACTTGGGATAGCTAAGAGCTGCCTTGGGACTTAAGGATGTAGAGGTGGAGGATATCCTCTGGTTGCAGAGTAATGAATAAAGTAACATAGTGGACTTTATCTTTGGCTGAAAATTATACCTAATGCCACTTAAAGTGGGTTCTCTTAACATTGCCCTAAGTGCTATGGAGTATTTGTGTCTCTTATGGAATATGTTAAAAGTGAAGCACAATTCTAAATTAAACTGTGTGAAATTTATTTATTAACATTTATGATTATCCCTATAATACAGTATCAATTTTACATTTATGTTTATTGGACACTTAGTAATACTTCCCAAGTTTATTATATTTTAGCAAATAGTGTTTTAAGTAATCGTTCCCTAATAGTCTATAAATGAAGCTGTTTTCCCACAATTTCATAATTTTCTAAATTATAATATATATTTTTTTAATTTAAACATCTGAGTTTTAAAGTTTTGTTAAAAGAGGAGCTTTTCTTAGGAGTTTGATTTTTGAACAGCATACTTAAATAACTAATTTTGGATATCAGTCTTTAAATTTAAAATTAATATTCCCTTTCTAGGACCCCTCTTTGTTGCAGGTTTCGTTCTGGGAATGGTGAGCAGCTGGGGGTGTTTTATGGCTAACTGTCTATGAAGGTTTCATGCCTATTCCCCAAATGGCCCTGAATGGCTCACTAGTCCTACTATGAACATGATGGTTTCATGCTACTCAAGTCAGGTTTCATGACTGTTCTTGTTGGACCATCTGGAAACTCTTTGGAAGGAAAGAGTCTCTAAAGATCATAGGCCTGAACAGAATCATGAACTGGACTGGAAGAACAGACTTCATTGCAGATTGTGGCCTATAATTAGACAATTTATGGCAAAAAATACAGGTAGATGATAAGAATTTATTAGGCAACCCCAGTAAAATCCCATAGTGAACACTGAGATCCAATGAGGAATTATAAAAATACATCTAATATATTTTCTATTAATATAATTTGTACCTAAAACTAAAAGCAATGTTTGACTTATCCTTTCTGAAGAGTTGGATATTGGAAATAATACCAGTGCTATGTTGAGTTCAACCAGAATCATTTATTTCAACTGATGATAGCAAGTATTTATTATTCCTATTATGATTTTTCTTCATATACTAGTGGCTTTTATTAATACAGCATTATTTTTGAAGAATGTATGACTTCTTCAGCTATAAAATCAGGTATCCAAAGTATTTTTCTTTATGTTCTTTCATCCTTAGCACATTGGCTTTTATCTTCATATAGATTATCTTTAATTTTAAGATGGTGGATTCACATCCACATTTAGAATGTGAAGAAACTAGAAAAAACAAAAAGGTAATAGGCTGTTTAAGCTGAATTTGTCTTTCTCTTCCAGCATTACAGTACACATTTTCTAAAAACTCCACTGAGCAAAATTAAAATTGTGTCCCATTAGACAGAAGTATTTCTCAAGACTATAACTAAATGAAAAGTGGTTATAGTTGAGTGTTGGGTCAACTTAACAGTAGGGTCTGTGTTCTGTCACAAATTGTTAAAATAATTATCTTTTTTATTACAACAGCCATCTCTGTCCTCTTGGGCTACCATAATAAAATGCCATAGTTGCTTGGCTTAAACAATAGAAACTTGTTGTCTCACAGTCTGGAGTTTGGAATTCCAAGATCAAGGTGCCAGCCGGTTTGGTTTCTTCTGTGGCCTCCCTATCTGGCTTGCAGATGACTGCCTTCTTGCTGTCATGACTTTTTCTTTCTTCCTTCCTTCCTTCCTTTCTTTTTTTTTAAATAAATTTAATTTTTTAATTCAACTAGCATACACTGTATTATTGCTTCAGTGATTCATCACAGGTAGAGGTGAGTGATTCTTTAGTCTTATATAATGTCTAGTGCTCATTACATAACATGTCCTCCTTAATGTCCGTCACCCAGTTACCGCATTCCCCCACCACCTCCAGCAACTGCTAGTTTATTGCCTATGATTGAGTCATGGCCTACTGTCTGTACTCATATATCCCTAACCTCTCTTTGTCTTCTTATAAAAACATCAATCTTATTGGATTAGAGTTCTACCCAAATGATCTCCTTAAAGCAGTATCTCCAAATAAAACCACCCTGGAGTTAGGGATTTAACATGAATTTGGGGTGGGAACACGATTCAGTCCATAACAATCAGACATGAATCCTGTGTATCTGAAAGGACCCACTATTGGCATTTTGAGTAGCATAATAGTGAGCCATCCAGAAACCGACCCTCTATTACAGAATGTTTAACATCCCTGCCCTCACTCATTACACAGCCAGTTGTGTCCCCAGTCATTACTGAAGCCAAAAATGTTCCCTAGATTAGCACTGCATCTGTTCATAGCCAATTAGATTCACAAAATGGGAAGAAAAAACAAACAGTATTTTATATATTCAAAGGGAAATTATATATTTTATAATAATGAATTCATTTTATCATTTTATTGTTTTCTATTTTTATTATTTTAATTAATAATATAAACCATCATTTAAAATGCTGACCAAATTCTTTAACATGAATTAGAATTAATTTCTTATGAGAAGTTTTGTGTGAAACATATATGGATACAAATAAGTTATAGTGTTAAGATTAGAAAACTTGGAGTAATTCAAGTTTCCATAAAGATGATGAAAATAGTTTAATATTTTGGCAGAGTTGATATGGCTTAGTCTTAGATTAAAATTTGAACAAACTTTTATTTCCAGTAAATTTGTATCTTGCATTCTTTTTCTCTTCTCTTCCCCGTCAAACCAATAGTAGTGGAGCCCTATTTTTGTCTATTCACTCAACATCTGTGATTCCCCTACCAGTAAAAGAAAAGTTTTGGTCCCTTCTCAATTCCATCTTACTTCTGTAACTTTCTAACTTGAAAAGGTGCTGGCAGATTTGTTTTTAAACATCTCAATGAAAATAATTGGTTGGATAATTAAAGCATAGCTACAATTGACTGACAATTACTGTGTTACTGCTCTCAGACTTGATAGCATTTTAGGATGGATAAATCTGTTTTAGTAGCAGGATTTTAGGCTCCTATGGCAAGATTTATTAAAGCAATTCCTCTCCATCCTTTGTACTTCAAGGAAGGCATTTCTCCATCTTGGACATTATAAATATAAATATAAACCATTAATCAAAAATAAAGGAAAGGGGCGTTGGAGACATAGTTACAGGATGAATAAGTTAGTGGTATAAATGGCACAGAATAAAGAATATAGGCAATGATATTGTAATAGAGATGTGATGTATCTGGACAGATGGTGCTACACTCATGGAGAGCCAAGCAAGATGTATAAACTTGTCCAATCACTATGTTGTACACCTGAAGCTAATGTAACGTTGTATGTCAACTATACTAAAAAAAATACATTGATACTTTTCAACACCTTTTAATGGCCAAACTGAAACTTACAGAATGTGGGTGATCTTGTGGGCGTAGGAAACAGATATCAGAATATAAGACTTAAAATCTAAACAGTTTTGCAGCAGTAAGTGTTGAATAGAAATCTTCCCGTGGAAATTATACTGACCCCTCAACTCTCCCATCTCACATCATTTGGCTAGCTCTGTGCATCCAAAGGCCAACCATTCTGATCCAATTTATCTTTGCCATATCATTTATGGTATGCCTTCTACTTCAACACTTTAAAATAATCTCTATATGTCTATTCTTTTTTCTTTCCCTTCCTTCTCTGCCTCCTTCATCCTGCAAACATCATGCTCTACAGGTCTAATAGGAAATTCCATGATTCAATGTAAGTTCTATGAATGTGGTGAAACAAGAGCAGATCTTGGGAAGGAATAATTTTCTCCACATTTTCTTTCTCAACAGATTAGTCCTTCCCATTTAAAAATTTGCATTATAAGGTTTGTCGGCTAGATACTTAGTCAGTCTTTGCTTTGATGGTTGCACTTGTATTGAAATAGTAACTATTTGAAAAGGTTTTTAATCATCTGTTCTCTTTGTATGATTCCAATCCATTTCATATGTTAGTTCCTCAAACTGCATGAATTCCACAGTAAAGTACAATTGAGTAACTCAAAGCATTATTTAGAGATATGCAGTGCATTTTTTAATTGTATAATCTCTATGGTAAAGACATAGGAGAATTCAGAAAGTAAGCAACATCATAAGGATTTTAAACTTGATTGCTTCTGGGGCACCTGGGTGGCTGCTCAGGCAGTTAAGTGTCTGTCTTCAGCTCAGGTCATGATCCCAGGGTCCTGAAATCGAACCCTGAATTGGGTTCCCTGCTTATAAAGAGGCCTGCTTCTCCTCTCCCACTGCTTGTGTTCCCTCTCTCGCTGTGTCTCTCTCTGTCAAATAAATAAAATCTTAAAAAAAAAAAATCAATAAACTTGATTGCTTCTTTGACCGTTGCTTTCAACTCTCCATGTGCGTGGGACTATATGTTTTACAACCTGGGAACAACAATATTGAGATAAAATATTCTTTATGAAAGTGTTGATTGCTAGCAGACATTGAATCTAAGTCTTAAACCTGCATTTCACCAGGATGAGGAAAGACAAATTATATCCTAATATAGAGAATATGTAATACAGATCAGGAACACGTATAGAGCACATGACTTTGTTCAGTTACACATTAAGAAGACAGAATTTATAAGAACAGAGCTAGAGTAGTGAAAGAATTAGATGTCTGTATGGATTCTTTGTGAAAATTAATGTCTCTAACAATAAGTCAGTAGGATTAAACCATGTATTTGGAGAATAAAGACAAGCTTATTAATTTCATAATGTATATGGAAAAATGAAAGAAATTATTTTATGTACAGAATATTTTCCATCTACTTTGTGTTGTAGAGTCAGTGTAACTCCATATAATTTAATAAATAGCTTTTTACATGCTTCCATGAGTTTTTCACTGTTTTCTCCCTAATTTGATGATAGCTGTGGGATCATAACTATCACTTAATGTTGGCACATTAAATAAGTCTCTGGAGCTAAGAAGGACTAAAGAAAATTAGTTGCTTAAAATCACTTGTGAAGAAGGTACTTTAGGGACTAGCAACAGTGCTCTAGCATACATTTCTGAGTCTTAATTGACCTTCTTAAGCTATCGGGAGTCTGGATGGCTGTATCTCAATGGCCACAGGAAAAGAAAAGATAATTTTTTAAAGGGTCTTAAAATAATACATACATAAAATTGAGTTCTTCTTGTTGAGATAGCTAATTTTCTAATTAATTATTAATAATAATAACATTTCTGATTTACTTGTGATTAGGTGGGCATACTAAAATTTATTTAAAACCATCAATATAAGTTTTGAAGCATTTTCAAATAATTATGGACATTAAAGAGTTCTAAGCTTTCTGATAATTTTTCTTTGGCCTAGTGAAGAGGATGAGTTTTATTCATTCTGGTATGGAGATCTTCAAAAAGACTATTTGTTGTCTGAATGAATAAATACAAGAATCAATGAATAAATGAGTCTGTGTTGAGCAATTTTACATAATTTTATAATTAGTTTAATAAATCTAATTAATAATGAATGCAAGAGAAAAAAAAAAAAACAATTGTACTGAGTAAATTTTTATGGGTTGAGAGAACGCAGAAGGTGATGGATAGGAAAAAT
The DNA here is from genome assembly GCF_010015895.1 of Lontra canadensis. Taxonomy (NCBI): domain Eukaryota; kingdom Metazoa; phylum Chordata; class Mammalia; order Carnivora; family Mustelidae; genus Lontra; species Lontra canadensis. The sequence goes on along the minus strand of NW_022631056.1, from coordinate 630,369 downwards.
TAGATTCCAGTTGTCCCTAAAGAGATATGTGAATGATGGAGACTAGGAATAGATTAAGTAGGATCTATTTTACAAAGTTTTACCAAACCTCAGTATATGGAACAAAGGCAATTTGAATGATAATAGAAAAAAAAGAAATCAGAATTTGAGTCAGCTGTATACTTCAATTAAAGAGAAAGAAATTAGAATTTGAAACTTCAGTAAAATCCTCCATATTTTGCATCTTTTGAAATCAAAGCTGAGTGTGTGTGTGTGTGTGTGTGAGAGAGAGAGAGAGAGAGTTGCTAAGTCACCTCTCTTATGTTCAGAGTAATAAATGGAGCTGTAGAGAATTCTGGGGCCTTTTGTGAGGTCATACAAGTAGAGAATAGCTGAACCACGCTACCAGGAAATCCAGGAACCAGAAACTGCCTTATGTGGAAATAGAAAATCTTAAAGTATAAAATAATAGAGTCACAGAAACCTTAAAATTCAAGTTAGTACAAGCTAACATCCTCTTATGTCCACTGTTGATTCTATTTTCATTTAAGATGATATTAACCATATATTCTCTGAGACTTCCAAAAGGATTACTGAATTAATTCTTATTATAAATACAAACAGTCAGGGAGTCCTCTACAAATAAGAAAACCAACACCTCCATCTCTTCTCAGCTTTCCTCCCTAGACAGATGATAGCAAATATTTCCCCATATGCTGATATTATCATTTTAAAATAACTGATAAGGAGAGGTCTTAACTGTCATTTGGCCCTGCTATCTATTTTCTGAGAAAAAAGATTGCTTAAGAGAAGCTATATCAAAGCAAAATGACCATTTTTCTTTTAGTAGCTGCCCTTCAACATTTAATTGGCTTATTAATAATAGCCCTATTCAGCAAATCATCTCATTAAGTTACCTAGGGGAACATTTTGCAACTAGATTATCTTAAATAGTTCCCTAGGCATTTAAACTCTGTAAATTAGGCACTCTACAGATGCATAATTGAGATTTTGATACCTAGGGGAGTATTTGGTAACACCCACTTTAATTTTTTTCCCTACTCCCTAAGAAAAGCAATTAAGGGATTAAAAAGCCTCCTTGTCTAATGTTGAATGGAAAATTAAATTGACTTAAATGGGGGGAAATATTAGAACTCCCTTTGGTTCCTTATGCCATCAGTCCAACTATCTAAAATGATGGAGGGGCTTTTAATGTATCACGTTAAGAGCTTCAACAATTAAGAGTTATATGATGGGTAATTCGGAAGAGACTATCTACATGTCTTTTGCTTGTCTGGAAGTTTCACTTCAAATGCTGATTTCCCAGAAATAGTATTTTTGGGGGATTATGTGAAGGACATGAAGTCTCCCCATCACTGTGAAGTATAAATTTTATCCTTGGGTAATGCAGATCTCAGCTGTTGGCTCATTTTCTGGCTCTTTCAGCCACATCTCCACTCAGATCCAGAGCAAAAACTCAATTCTGGATTTTCACCAAGATATTCATTCTTACCAAGCACTTCATAATTACTTAGGACTGATGGAATTACTGGGAAAAAAGGAAGGCCATGGGGCAACTCTTTACTGCTTCATATACCCTTTGTCTTTATCTAACCTTTCACTTCTCCTGTTTCTCACCCCCTCCTTCCTGTACATGTGTATGTATACACATACATATACAGACACAATATGTATACACATATATATATACACATATACATGTAATATATCATCTAAGATTGTTTTTGAATAAATATTTTTAAGCTTTTTTTTTTTTGTCAATACCCAAAAAAAAGTTTTTTTTTTTTGTTTTTTTTTTTTACATTTTTACATTTACTGAAAACAACAAACCTATAATAATATGTATCTTTCTACCTCCCAGTGTTCGTGCTTATTTCCGAGATTTTCAATCATTGTGCTTAATTTTGGATCCAAACCTCGGGGAAAGAATCACACTTTTTCATTCACTGTTAGGACAAATGAAAAGTGACACTGGAGTTTATTTCCAATATGAGTGATCTCACTTCCCCAGAGGCCCCAGACTCTATTAAGTTTCCCTGTTTCATGCCCCCAGAGCATTCTTGGTTTTTCAAAAAGCTCATGTCTTTCTCCTGGCTGGTATGAACTCGAGTATTAGTGTATTGTACACTATTGTGTTCAGAGTTCTAGAACTGCCCCTCTACCCAGTAAAGGTGGAATGAATAATTGATGGTGAATTGATGAAGAAGGAAGGTGTTGGGAAAATCATGGCTGTTTGGTACATCAGTCCCAAACATTTCAAAAGCACTCCTCACTTCCTTTCTTAGACTTACTAGTCATTTAGTGATGTAGGCAAGTTATAAGTGTCATATGGCCTCTTCAGTATACTTCATAATACCTTAAAATAGGATTGGGCAACAATTCATAAACTTAATCCATTTCTAATTATCAAAAATCAAGGAAATGCCTTTGTTTATATGGGAACTTTAAGTGATTTTCTTAAACCCATGGCTTCATAGCATTAAGGGTGCTAATATCTTTAGTTTTAGATGAAATATCAAAACAGGCTAACTGAAGACTTTGTAATAAAAATTCTATGTAACCAAAAATAATTAAGTAAGAAAATAGAGCAATAATATGGTATCAAAATAATAATGTCTTCCTGTCTCCTTTTAATGGACACTTTATGTTTGTAGTACCATCAATTTAATGCAATCATGCGTTTAACTTCCACAATTTAATTTCAGAGAATAAATCCTCAATTTTCACCATAAATGCTGAAAACATTGTTATGCTTTATAGTCAAAGCAACATTGTACAATATTGGCTCAACTGGGCTGGGCACTGAGGTTAAAAAGATTGATCTGTCTTTCCTCTATCTATCTATCAATCTATCTGTCATCTATCGATCTCTCTATCTATCACCAGGCTCTAAGTTATTTATAGTTTTATCTCTGGGAAATTGAGATTTGTAATTATAAGTGATAATTTATTAAAAACATCATTCCAGCAAATTATTATTTTATTTTCATATAGTTATTATAGAAATATGTTCTCCTTAATAATAGCTGTCATTTGCTAAGTGCTTATGATTCCTAAGGCCTGGACTACCCAAAGTACTTGGTTTTCTTCATTGCTCCCTCATAAAACTGACTGATACAGATGTTACTATCATTTCTGTAATAGAGATGAAAGAAACAAGGTGAAGAGACTAAGGAATGCCCCAGTGTTTAAATGGATAACGTGGCACAGCTAAATGTTCACATTGTTTAGGTTAGTTTAAGTCATTAAATTGTGTAACTTTATTTTTTTTAAATTGTAGTCATAGTATATTTTTCAGATAAAGGGTAATTCAAATATGTGATATAAAACATTTATTTTATTTTATTTATATATTTTTAAAGATTTTATTTATTTATTTGACAGAGATTACAAGTAGGCAGAGAAGCAGGCAGAGAGCGAGAGGAGGAAGCAGGCTCCCTGCTGAGTAGAGAGCCCGATATGGGACTTGATTCCAGGACCCTGAGATCATGACCTGAGCCAAAGGCAGAGGCCCAACCCACTGAGCCACCCAGGTGTCCTAAAACATTTATTTTAGAAAAAGGATCAGGATTTAAGTGTAGATTTTCAAGGATAGAATGATACATTTTATTTTCTGACGCTAATAACATTTTTAACAGGTAATATTTTTATGAGTCTAAAACATCAGAATAATAAAAATACCCATAGTAATTTAAATCTGTAAAAAATATCCAGCCTCTATTTGCAAGACGTTTTATCTTCCTTCCCCCACCTCAAGCCTTAAACAATAGTCTCTGGCATTTATTTTATTTTTTTTTAATTTTATTTATTTATTTATTTATTGATTGATTGATTGATTGTGCAGAGGAAAAAAGATTTCATCTGGACATCTAGGAATTTATGAGGGTATATATCTTTAATAAATTAATAACTAATATATTTATTTTCTTTTCTGACACCTTTTATTTACCATTTTAAACATAGAGAGAATTCGGAAAAATACAGCAAACACTCATATACTCTCCATCAAGAGTCCACAATTGTTAACATAGTGCCACATTAAAACACCTTTCTCAATTTATTCCCACACATGGATACATCCTCTTGCTAAAACATATGATAAAAACATCATGACACTTCATTCTTCAATACTCCTTCAACAAATATTTGTGAATTCAAGGAATATTCTCCACATAACCATAATACTATAATTATACCCAAGAAAATTAGCAATAATTTCATAATAACTTACTTTTTCTTAATATTTTTTATTATGTAGGGCACCATACAGTACATCATTAGTTTTTGACGTAGTGTTCCATGATGCATAGTTTGTGTGTAACACTCAGTGGTTCATGCAATATGTGCCCTCCTTAATATCCATCACCAGGCTAATCCATACCCCCAACCCTCTCCCCTCTAAAACCCTAAGTTTGTTTCCTGGAGTCCATAGTTTCTCATGGTTCATCTCCCCCTCTGATTCTGCCCCTTTATTTTTCCCTTCCTTCTCCTAATGTCTCCACACTAACCCTTATGTTCCACAAATGAGTGAAGCCATATGATAATTGTCTTTCTCTGTTTGACTTATTTCACTTAGCATAATCTCCTTCAGTTCCATCCCTGCTGATGCAAATGTTTGGTATTCATCCTTTCTGATGGCTGAGCAATATTCCATCGTATACATGGACCACATCTTCCTTATCCATTCATCTATTGAAGGGCATCTTGGCTACTTCCACACTTTGGCTATTGTGGTCATTGCTGATATGAACTTTGGAGTGCATATGGCCCTTTTCACTACATCCATATCTTTGGGATAAATAGCCAGTAGTACAATTGCTGGGTTATAGGGTAGCTCTATTTTTAACTTTTTGAGGAACCTCCAAACTGTTTTTCAAAGTGGGTGTACCAACTTGCATTCCCACCAACAGGTTAAGAGGATTTCAAAAAAAAAAAAAAAAAAAAAGAAAAGAAAAGAAAAAAAAGTTTCCCTTTCTCTACAACCATGCCAACATTTGTTGTTTCTTGTTTTGTCAATTTTTGCCATTCTAACTGGGGTAAAGTCGTATCTCAGTGTGGTTTTGATTTAAATATCCCTGATGGCTAATGATGTTGAACATTTTTTCACGTATCTGTTAGACATATGTATGTCTTCTTTGGAGAAGTGTCTGTTCATGTCTTCTGCCCATTTTTTGACTTGATTATTTGTTTTTTGGGTGTTGAGTTTGAGAAGTTCTTTATATATCTTGGGTACCAGCCCTCTATCTGTAGTGTCATTTATAAATATCTTCTCCCATTCCCTGGGTTATCTCTTAGTTTTGTTGACTGTTTCCTTTACTGTGCAGAAGCTTTTTATCTTGATGAGGTCCCAAGTGTTCATTTTTGCTTCTGTTTCCCTTGACTTTGAAGACATGTTTTGAAAGAAGTTGCTGTGGCCGATGTCAAAAAGGTTACTGCCTATGTTGTTCTCTAGGATTTTGATGAATTCCTGTCTCACATTGAGGTCTTTCATTCAGAGTTTATCTTTGTGTATGGTGTAAAAGAATGGTTGAGTTTCATTCTTCTGTATATAGCTGTCCAATTTTACCAGCACCATTTATCGAAGAAATTGTCTTTAACCTTTGGATATTTTTTCCTGCTTTGTCAAAGATTAGTTGACCATAGATTTGAGGGTCCATATCTGGGCTCTCTGTTCTGTTCAATTGATCTATGTGTCTGTTTTTGTGTCACTACCATGCTGTCTTGGTGATCACAGCTTTGTAGTATAGCTTGAAATCAGGCAACATGATGCCCCCAACTTTGCTTTTTCTTTTTCAACATTTCCTTGGTGAATCGGGGTCTTTCTGGTTCCATACAAATTTTAGGATTGCATACAAATTTTAGGTTCCATACAAATTTTTCCAGCACTTTGAAAAATGGCATTGGTATTTTGATCAGGATGGCATTGAATGTATAGATTGCTCTGGACACCATATAAAAACCATCTATGAGACGCCCACAGCAAATATCATTCTTAATGGGGAAAAGCTGAGAGCCTTTCCCTTAAGATCAGGAACATAACAAGGATGTCTACTCTTTCCCCTATTGTTTAACAGAGTACTGGAAATCCCAGCAACAACAATCAGACAACAAAAGAAATAAAAGAATACGTATTCAAATTGACAAAGAAGAAGTAAAACTCTCTCTCTTCCCAGATGACATGATACTTTATGTGGCAAACCCAAAAGACTCTACTCCCAAACTACTAGAACTCGTATAGCAATTCAGTAATATGACAGGATACAAAATCAATGCACAGAAATCAGTTGCTTTCCTATACACTAGCAATGTAACTGTAGAAAGAGAAATTTGGGAATTGATTTCAATTATGATAACACCAAAAACTTTACGATGCCTTGGAATAAACCTAACCAAAGAGGAAAAGGATCTATACTCTAGACACTATAGAACTCTTATGAAGGAAATTGAAGAAGACACAAAAAGATGGAAAAACCTTCTATGCTCATGGATCAGAAGAATAAACATTGTTAGAATGTCTGGCAATTATTTTAATGGATATACTAAGCTTTTTCTGTAAACTATGTTTCATTTTTTTCTGTCCACCTGGCTACTAATAATGTAAAAATGGCCAAACAGCAAATTGATACCTGTGAAATAAAAATAAAATCCTAATGAAGGTGAATTATCACCACTGAATTATCAAAAATTAATTATGAAATCATTCTTTGGGTAAAATTTAAAAAAATACAGAATTTTTATAGAAAATTGTTAGAAATGACTTCATTGATAAAGTAACTTTCTTTATCCCTGTAAATGATAAAATGTCATTTTTTGAAATTAATAAAATCACTTTTTTCTACCTGAAGATAAATTATATTTTTTAAAAATCATAACTTCAATGTATTTACAAAATATATCTTATTGCTCCTACAGAAAGATAAAGAAGATCAGTGGCTAGAGAAAAAAGTGCAGGGAAATAAAGACCACATTATTTTGGAGCATCTACAGTGGACAATGGGGTATGAAGTTCAAATTACAGCTGCCAATAGATTGGGATATTCAGAACCAACAGTCTATGAGTTCAGCATGCCACCAAAGCCAAACATTATTAAAGGTAAGCAAAACTATGTACTTTCTTAGGTGGCTATACATATGATATCATCTTTTTATAAACTCCTCTGGAATTTTTCTTAATACTGAAAACATAATTTTATAGAAGGAAGTGTAAATCCTGACTTCTAATCATGGTTATTGTGACATGTCTTACTCAAGATTTCTCAAATTGTTCTTGCCATGGGGTATCAGTTAGCTGGTAAATGCACTTTGACAGCTTTGGTAGTCGAAGGGATGGGGAGAGAACAGAAAGAGGGGATGGAGGGTAAGAATGAAGTATCAAAATCCAACATGAAAGATTTCTATTAAGTCCAGAAAATCTTTTGCAAAGAAGATGTCTCTACCAAACACATGGAGGCTGGTCCTTCACCTTTGGAAAAATGTGGTCAAGGATAATGATAAGCCCATCCATGACTGATCAAGCCAGTTGATTTTGGAAATACAGACTCAATCACATGGTGAGGCAGAAAAACTACAGATGTACCCCAGAAAAAAAGTATAACTAGGGTTTCAAGGAGGCTCACAATATTTCAAGACACTTGACATCAGTATTCACAGTGCACTGGTGAATTCTATCTTTATTAAGTAACAGTGCTTGCATCATTATATGCTAGTGATGCTATAAAAGTCCACAGGAAGGATATTAAATTTTTTTCAGATACATGCTATAGAGGTAAAGATGCAAGAATTTGTCCAGATTCATTGTCATATTTAACTCTGTAAGTTGTCACATGGATCATATTTTAACATCCATCATTCCTTTAAATATAATATGTAACATTTACTGATGAATTTTATACATACATGTATGCATATATGCAATATACATATACTCTTCATATGTATATATGTAGAGATGAGAGCAGCATATTCATAAGCGTGACTTATTGAAGTCATATTATATTAGAGTGTCTGTATTGTTACATAACACTGTTGAGACTGGGAAAAAATAAAGTGTGTTAGTTCAGACATGCTCTTTAGCCCTCTTGTGAGTTCAAACTGATATTAATCTCATTATTATGAGTTTGTGACATAGTACATCTTTTTTTCCAAATTGAAAGCATCTTTATACACTTAATCTTTCTGTTAAAAAATAATTACTATTGGGGCACCTGGGTGGCTCAGTGGGTTAAGGCCTCTGCCTTCGGCTCAGGTCATGATCCCAGACTCCTAGGATAGAGCCCCGCATCGGGCTCTCTGCTCAGCAGGGAGCCTGCTTCCCCCTCTCTCTCTCTCTCTCTGTCTGCCTCTCTGCCTACTTGTGATCTCTGTCTGTCAAATAAATAAATAAATAAATCTAAAATAATAATAATAATAATTACTATTGGTTATATGTATATTACTATTGGTTAAAAGTAATTGATATTTGGCTTTGTATTGCTCATATTAATTAATAAGTGCTTCCAATTACAATTTGAAATTAGGAAGCTGGGAGCATCTAGGACTAATACTGATATGTTGTAATGGAATTTTAAAAAATTTACAAAGTATTTGTGCATTTGTTATCTCATTATCTCATTTGTATATCTCTGAATCTGAATTGAACAAGGAAGAATTATACTCATTTTACAGATGTAAATTTGGAAGGTTAAGGGATCTGTTTCAAGGTCAGATCTACTTTAGTCATATGACAAATCCAATACCCTTAATAAGATGATACACCTAAGAGTAATGGTTGAATATACTATCAAGTTCATTGCCTCTGTTAGTTTTAAACATCAGTAACTACCTCTACAAATACATCTTATTTTTGCAGTAATTATCCTCTATGCAGATATCAGCAACATGATATAAATATGATTCTAAATCTGAAGCAGAATCTTCAAAGGAGGATTGCAGTAGTGAACTCCATTTTCTTTAATCTTTAATTCAGTTCATATGTGTGGGGAAAAATAATTATTTTTATCAAGATAAAATTAATCTTGCATGAAGTTGGAAGACAACATTTTAGTAACATTTTATAGGTAATAGATTGTGAAAAAAATAGACTTTAGGTAGGTTACTTCCAGAGTCCCTGTTATTTTTTATAAAAAATCATTTTTGAAGGATGCCTGGGTGGCTCAGTCAGTAGAACGTCTGCCTTTGGCTTAGGTCATGATTCTGGGGTCCTGGGATTGAGCCCCTTATCAGGCCCCCAGCTCATCAGGGAGTCTGCTTCTCCCTACCCTCTGCTGCTCCCCCTGCTTGTGTGTGCTCTCTCTCTCTTTCTAATAAATAAATAAAATCTTAACGTAATCGTTGTTAATAAAAACCAAAAGTAAGTATGGACAAAAGGGTAAATAAGAATATATGTATATACATATATACATACATATATAGACACACACATACATATACAGGCAAAAAAATACCTAAGATATATTATGTTACATTTACTATAAAACATATTTTGTTTGAGTTTCAGAATCAGATTGTGGGCAGTACCTAGAAGATAAGTGAAAAGAATTATGGTTTATAATTTCAGCTTAGCTCTTGTTACTTAATTTCCCTAGATATGCATTTCTTTATCTCTAAGGTAGTTTCTTCTGGTCCTGTTATATTAAGATTCATTCATTTGTTCCAGATATTTATTGGGGTCTTACTTTGTGAGAAGGACAGACATGGGTTCAGAGGAATGACCTGTGAAAAATACAGACTGGCCTCTGCCCTCAGGGACTTTACAATCTAGTAGGGAAGGTAGGCATAAAGCCTAGGGTTAGAATAATGACCAAATAATTGCAACTAATAGATGTGCTCGTGCTGTATGCTACATGAAGGGGTTTGGCACTTGTACCTAACTTGTGAGAGGGTGGAGTTCGAGAACAGTTCCTTAGAAAGTCCCTTTCCAAAAGAAACTTAGAAGAAATGAGTCTTCCAAGGAAAGTGTCATATATAAAAGTGGCCTCTGCCAGGGAAGTAGATAAAACATGGTTGAAGAGAACCTGGAAGTGTGAACAAAAATAAGGATGAAGAGGGATTTGTGGCCCAGATAATCCAAAGTCTTCTGAAAATGACATAAACAATCTTAAAAAAAGTTCTTAGAAGCAATAAGAAATCATTTGAAGCAGGGATGCTATATGAGTAGATAGACATTACAGACAGATTAATCTAGCTCAGATGGTGAAAGGAAGAGATGGGTGAATAGAACACTTGGAAAAAAGTGATAGCAGGAGCAAAAGAGAACTGTGAGTAAATTCTGGACACAGTGTAGATGTAGGTTAACCTTACACGTGTAACATATTGTATTCAGTAGATATTGATGACTTTGAGTTTCTTGCTTGGATAGTGGGAACACTGTTGGCATCATCTCTCAGGATAAAGAATTTGAGGAGCAGGATTTGGAGAATAGGATCAAACATAAGATCAGTTTGGTGGTCTTTACGTTTGAAATGTCAAGTAGTAGTTATATGATTGTGTATAAAGATGAGAAGATAGCCATAGATTGGAAATATATATTATTATGTTAACAGGTTAACAGGTGAATGGTATCTGAAACCTGGGTGAGGATAAAATTAGACATTGAGTAATGCCTAAGCTCTATGAAAAGGAGTCGACATCTAAAATACTCATAGATGTCTCCCTGGTACCTAGAAGGGTGACTGGCACAGCACAGGTATTCAAGGAGTACTTCTTGGGTAACTGAGTAGAGGATGAAGAACTGAGTCTCAAGGAACTAAGATATTGTACAGGAAGAGGAAACCACAGCAGCCCCTACCCCCTCCCTCTGAGACAAAGATGTCGAGTTCCTGGCAAAAGAGAAGACTGTAGTATCTTGGAAGCTAAGAGAGAATCATCTTTCAAGAAGAAAAGCTGTAAATCTCATTTGCCACTTCAGATGCTGCTGAGAGGTCAGCGGAACTCAATGGAAAGAGATGTGAAGTGTCCTTCATACATACAGCTTTGCTGAAGTGGCTGAGAGAGAAATTAGGTAGGAGTGGGCTGAGGATTTTATGTGAGGTGAGGAGGTTTAGATTCCATGTTTATTTAATGCTTGTAAGAAGGTTTTCTATGAAGGTGAGCAGAGTTAAAAAAAAAAAAAAGAAACAGTGTTAGAAAGACTTTTAGGATGAAAAATGCTCGAGTGTTTCGTAGCTGATCATGCAGTCAAGAAGTCAGAAAAAGCTATCTGAGAAGGTAAAAGAAAGAATTCCTCCTCTCTAAACTGGGCAGCTGATACAAAGCAATAGCAGCCTCCTAGAAAAGGGGAAAGAAGAAGAAAAGATTATTTATAAAAATGTTACAAAATAATGTCTAATTAACTGTAGCCATGGACTCAAATCCTCAATCCACTGGCTACTCAAGCCTCACGGAAAGCCATGTTAAAGACATGCCTTTATAGTTCAAGCATTGTTCTCTTTAGCTCTAGAATTTTTGGGGGCAATGTTAAAGGCTGTAATGGGTGATGATGAATTTGGGAGCCTTTATGTCCATGATATCCTACAGAGTTAAAATAATGTACTGATAAAATAAGGAAAATAATCTGCATATGCTGTCATCAAACTACTCTTGTGTGATTTCTTATTCCATTTTAAAGTAAATATTATAAATTCAAACTCATATCTGAAATAAGTTATCTATAATAAGCTAGCAGGTCTTAAGTCTTTTTATTCTAGTTTTAGAAGATGTGAACTTTACAAGTTAATTTAGTTTTAATTCATTTTTGGTAGCATGCCTTGTAAACTGTCTAAATAAGTTTACGGACTTTTGAATTTAAAAAGCCATTGCTTATGTGCATTTAATATATTTAACTTTTGTAAGCAACAAGCTAAATATAGAATACATGTAATCATTGGACCAAAGAACTATTTTTTTTAACAATATGCTCACCTTACATTCATACATTACATTACATACATATATATATTACATTGTATACATACACATGCACACACACACACACACACACATATACACAATATATTATTGACAATACTGGCTTTTCTATGTATGTGTATTAGAGGATACCACACTTCTCCATAGTTTATTATTCCAATTTAAAAAGTACTTCATGATGAAAAATATTTTCTCATTTTCTTTTATTAAATATGTGTTTATTTTGAAAGATGTGTTTCTTGAGTTACATAGAACTGGAGTGCAAAATCACAATCCTGTTCTTTTTTGGAATATTCATAACAGCATAATGCCATCTCACTTTATTTGCAATGAGAATATTGAATAGTTATGACAAATTCTTTTTTTTAACTTTATTTAAAATTCTTTTTTTAAACTTTATTTTATTTTTTCAGTGTTCCAAGATTCATTGTTTAATGCATCACACCAAATTAATTCTTATAAAATAATTATAAATCTATGGAATAATAGTCTGATAAAATGACATTTATGGATTTGTTCTGTAATCTTTGTGTCTAAAAACACTAGTACTTTGGTGGTTTGTCTATACTCTAATGTTTTAAAAAATTCTTGGTGATAAATTTATTTTGAAAAACATTTTCCACCATTTCTTTTGGTTTATGACAGGTTTAATACTGTCTATTTTAACAAAAACAACAACAAAAGACCTTTATTTTTTTTTCTTTTAGTAACTGCTTCCTTTCTCTGCTTTTGTTACTACGAATTGAACACGTCTAATTTTAACACTATCAATATAACTTGGTGACAAATAATTCCATTCATACATTGTTGAGATCTGATGATAAAACTATTCTACCATATGAATTCAAGCAAGTAATAATACATCTATAGGAGTTCCTCAAATTTAAGAAGCTAAGAAAGAATATACAAATCACCACCACTACATATGTTGTTAAAATTTTTCAGGTTTTTTTTCTTTTGTCTTTTCATGGTCATTTTGATTATACTTCTAATGAACTGAAGAGTGAAATAATTTTGATAACACTCCATCTAGTTCTAAGCAATACTAGTATACTCTTAAAGTTCTGAATAACCCAACATGAACAAAAAAAACAATATATTCAAGTCCATGGCAAATACTAAAATGCCTTCTTAAAGTTAAATTTATTATCTGTTCAGAATATGAGTAAGAACAATTCTAAAACAATGGTGAAATTGAGTTTCAGTTAATTGGAAAGAACTTTATTTTAACTATCTGGAAATCTCAGTCAAAGCTAAATATTAATACTACACCCAAAACAATATTTCTTTGAATTTAGCACGTAATGAAAAAGTCAACATATTTTTTCATGATTTATTTGTTCTCAAAGTTATTTTTAAAGAGGTACAATGACAGGGGTGCCTGGATGGCTCAATGGGTTAAGCCTCTGGCTTTGGCTCAGGTCATGATCTCAGGGTCCTGGGATCAAGACCTAAACCTGGCTCTCTGCTCAGCAGGGAGCCTGCTTTCCTCTCTCTGCTTGCCTCTCTGCCTACTTGTGATTGCTCTGTCAAATAAATAAATAAGATCTTAGGAAAAAAATAAAATGAAATAAAAAGGTACAATGACATATGTCTAGAGTTTGCCTTTCGTTAGTTGGATCAGGACTCCTTCTTTCTATTCTTATGGCCAATTTTCGTTGTGTGAATATGTAATTTTCATTGATATTTCTTAGTAGTTTATTCACTATTAAAATATAACTACTTTAATTAAATATTTCTTCTAAGATACAATGGCAGCGAAAAGTACTATCAGTAAACATTGCAGAATAAAATGAGTTCATATCTACAGTAGCAATGTGATTTTACCAGTACAGTAGCACAGTGAAATGGCAGATGCCTTCTCAGTTATTAGTTGTATCTTCATTCGAGAATAATTAAGGTGCCTACATTTGAAAAATTAATGACAGAACTACTGTCTGATTTATGTGTAGTAAACATTATTAATATTGAGTATTAATATTGAGGCTCAGCTATGATTTTAATATGAGACAACTATTTAGAAATGTTTTATACAGATTTTAGCCATTCTTTGTCTTGTATCAAAGTAATTTTTTTGTAGGTAATTTGTAATGGCTTTGTGTAAATCTTGCATTAATTATTTTCTCTTTTTTTTTCTTTCCTACTGTCACTTTTTTCTTTTTTCTTTACTTTCATATTTGTAACCTTACTCTTTTCTTCCTTAATTATTTTATTCTTACTCTATTTTCAAAAACAATTTCCGTCATGCAGATAAATGCTGTGAAGCGAATACAGGTGAAAACAGAAGCCAGTCATGGCAGCTGAATGCTGCTGGGTTTTCTTTCATTCTAGCCATAAGTTTGTTTTGGATGTTTTAATGTTGTTGTTATATGATATTTCCTTTTATGCCCCGCAAATTTATAAGGCTAATCTGAAATTATGATAAAAGGTTTTCTATGGTCCAACTACTAATGCATGTATCTTCACCCATGAACAATTAGCCTATTTTCCCTTCCCCAAATTGTCAAACTTTAAAGTAGATAATTTGTCAGAAAATCACTGAAAGAAAGAGAATCAGGATTGTTTCTTCCAGGATACAGTTCACTGAATAATTTGCTTCATTCTAAAGTTTCCTTTAATTTCTGAAGTTGACCTTGTTAAATATCATGTCACTTTTACTTGAAACATAAGCATTTGCTTCATCTAATCTCTTTTATTTGATTATTTTGCAAATCTAATTCAATATCCATGAGCATACCTTGTACAAATAGTAATTTTATTATGCAGAATTGTGGATCTTTTATATTGGTTTAAAATGTTATCCTTTTAAATTTAAGTTTCTAACTTTATGGACATTTATAAAACTTCATAGTGTTTACCATTTAAATAAAACGTAACCCTGATAACTTTTATTATATTAGATGTGTACCCCTATTGTGCTGCCTATTTTTCTTTTACTGACCTAAAATGTCATAAGGAATAAAAGTGGAAGAATTTCTTCTTTTAAATTTGAACACCAATTTTAAAGTATCCATTTTTCATTATGTGAAAATATATCACTGCAGTTGTTCCAAAGTAAATAATAAATTAAGTTTTAATGTGTTTAAAAAGTTGCACCCTTTTCACTGGATAAGGATTGTACTGTGAGCTGGCATCAGCTACTCTTACCTACTTCTTGAGAGAAGATGAAATTGAGGTGAGAAGGAGGTGTTGCTACATTCCATTTTTCAGAGGAAGCTGGATTTGAGGGAGTATCATGAGTAATGATTTCAATTTTGACATTTTCATTCATTATGAAATAAGAAAAGTGTTTTGTGCTTTTTACTCTCAAACACACTCTTGCAAATGATTCTTAACAGTCATTCAGGACAATTAGAAAGCAATCAGATTTATGTATATCACAAGAGTGACCATACCTATCTGGTAAATCAAATGATTGGATTCTGGGCTTTGAGAGTCCCTCATCAAAAACTATTTATTTTGCTGCATGAAAGCATTTTCTTATTCTTTAAAAAAAAAAAAAAAAAAAGCTACAGGATCCTATTACGTAAGATGTAACGCTAGACTTCTCCTTAGTAGTCTGTTTTATCTTTTCTAAATCCTGCTAAGCACTTCTGTCCTTTCTTCTGACCTAGCAATGGACCCTTTAGAATCCAAAAATAATCCATCCACAGATTAAACACTTTTCTATTTCCTTCCCTTTTCTTCTGCTGAGACAAAGGGACTCCCAGACTTGGGCACGATGGAACTCTAACCTGCTTATGGAGAATGTTTTGTTTTTAAAATCACCATAGCAGGGGTGTCTTAGTCAGTTAAGCATCTTCCTTCAGCTCAGGTTATGATCCTGGGGTCCTGGGATTGACCCCACATTGCTCAGTGGGGATCCTGCTTCTCCTTCTGCACACCCTCCACTTGTGTTCTCTCTCTCTCTCTCTCTCTCAAAGAAAGAAATAAAATAAAACAAAATTACCACAGCCAACTTTTTTTTTTAATTAAAGAACTAATTATAACTGCATGTTATATTCCAGGAGGTCTGTATTTGGAGAAGATATGTAGACTGGTTGGTTACTAATAACCAGAAAGTGCTGGGAAAGAAAAGAGTGCCAATAACTCTTCCAGGAAGTTTTCCTGTTCACTATAACCTGCCTGAATCTTTCCAATAAGAGAAAGGCTTCCACGAGATTCATGTAGAAATTATTTTGACATAGTATATGATAGAAAATGCTTTTGTGGAGAACATGGAATATGGATTTCATAAGATAACATAGCTGATTTTAAAAATTTAATATTCTATGACTTAAGGTCACCAACAGTGATATGACAAATACTCAAAGTCAGGTTTACATGGTACTTAAAGTGATATTTTGACAGTTGAGAAAATAATCTAAAATCAAAATTTTGTCTCAGAATTATTTACATTTAACAAATTCTTCACTTAGTTTTTATAAACACTTAATTACAGAACAAGTTTTTAATCCTGAAATTAATAAGCAATGTATCACTTGACCAAATGTTTATGCTTAGAAGAACAGTTATTTTGCAGTGCTGAGAAATGTGTAAATTCTTGAAAATAGATCCTCAGACATCTTAACATACATGTTCTGTGCTTTGGTTTATTTCTACAAGAAATAGGAAAGCACAAAACTCTGAACAGCACAGCTATAACATTTCGATAATTGAGACCTTAGAGATTATGAATTACCTTCTTAGATTTTTTTAAAAATCTTAATAATATGTAAGTTTTGTTACTAAATTATCATTTTTATTATCTGAGTTTTAATTTTGTTATATGCAACTATGTAATCTGACGGTGCTGTTTAGTCTAATTAGTATCTACCTGTGGGTATAAATGAATGTGAATGTTGGTAAACAAAACATAAAAATTCAACTTCTTTTAAGTCTCTCCTTCATATCATCCAGTGAATTTTTTCAACCAATAAATTCTTAAATAAAATCCTGTGTCTAAGATGTATAAAATATGAACTTGTGTGTTAAGGTGAGTTTTCTGTTAACCATTACATGTAATGTGTCTGTGTCTCCAGATATGTAGATCATAGCTCTAAATGTTAAATCATTCCAGAAATTTGAGTATCCTCTACCAGTTACTAAGTTAGTTGATTTTTTAAAATTTCTTTCCTTTAGCCAAAATATCTCAAGTATTTCAAAACATTAAATAAATAAATATATTTTAGACACTGGATTAAACATTTATGTATATAATTTCAGTTAGACATATAAAATGAATAGATACATGAATAACTTAATTGAAAATAGTTTTCACTATTTAAATATACAGCAGGTTTTTTTAAATTAAGAATTAAAGGGGCACCTGGGTGGTTCAGTGGTTTAAAGCCTCTGCCTTCGGCTCAGGTCATGATCTCAGGGTCATGGGATCTAGCCCCACATTGGGCTCTCTGCTCAGCAGGAAGCCTGCTTCTTCCTCTCTCTCTGCCTGCCTCTCTGCCTACTTGTGATCTCTGTCAACTAAATAAATAAAATCTTTAAAAAAATAAAAAATAAGAAATAAATTAAGAATTAAAAATACAAGTATGTACAGAAGTTCATAGGTTATACAATTTGGGTCAATTTGGAAGCCATTATAATTTAACTGAAATATATTCCATGTAAGAATGATGACTTATCATATTTAATTTAAAACTGAAATAAGGAGAATTCTACAGTAGTTTCAACTTAGAACATTTGGATTTGTGATTAGTTATAGTCAACAAAAAAGTGTGCAAGAAGTAATTAATCTTTTTTGGGACAGGATGAATTCTATTAGACATCTGAAAACTATTGTATTTATTAATATGGTATACCTAAACTGGGAATGGAAAAATAAATTTTAAATTTACAAATGATTTTAGTGATTTATGATAGATATTTATATATCAACAGTAGAATCATTAAGTATGTTCAGGTCTAGTTTTCAAGAAGAGTTTGCTCATGTTACCTATAACAACACTTTCAGTTTTGAAGTAGTTAGGAAATCTCTCTAGTCATGTAAAATTATCTGAAAATTTCTACCTGTTTGTTTTTGGTTATGACATTAGCTGCATTAAAAACTTTAAAGAGTGTGTTACAGTGCTACCTAAATTAAATGTTATTTATAATTTTCTTTAGCCCTTATGTATTATGATTTTACTTATCATGAAGGTTGTATCCACATGTGTCATTTAATGTATTTTATTATGACTCAAATCTTGAGGTGTAATATTCTTTAAACAACCTTTGAACAGGTACAAATTAAGTAGGTTTTCTCTTATATTAGCTTTTTTCCTTCCTTCTTTCCTTCCTTCCTTCCTTCCTTCCTTCCTTCCTTCCTTCCTTCCAATTTATTCTTTCTAATATTCTCTTTCCCTTATATTCTTTTTATTCCCCCTCTTTGTCTCTCTTGCTGGGTTATTTTCTCTCTTTCCCAACCCCCTCCAGCCTTCCATCCCTTTCTCTCAATTTCTGCCCATGAATAAATAGGATTTATTTTTTCTACTTCTTTTCCATTAATCACTGTTAAATCTTAAAGTCGTACAATTTGTGCTATGGATATATGTCCTAAAACCTTCAGAAAGACTAATTCATTGAAGGGACAGCTCAAATTTGCATATTTTAAATTATTGGAATGCAAATATTCTACAAATAGCCCTTGAAATTATCTCAATATGAATTGAAATTGGTAAAACTTCCATTCCCAGCTGATTATGTTGTAAAAAATAAAGAGAATTATTTAATCAATGTTAATACTTGATAGTTTATCTTAGAATCCAGAAGGTATTACCACAGTAAATTTTAGGACCTAACTAAAGAAAAGAAATCTTTCTAACCTCTCCTTAACCTGATCTCTTCTGTATTACCATCTAAGTAGGTAGAGTTAACATTTAAAGTTACCACTTTTTTTAACTTTTAAATATAAAGCTGTAGTATTATCTCTTTTTAATTTATTGTAGTTAAAAACTTGATGAAATACATAAAGGTTATAATAGCATCTTGACAGCTTCTCAATTTTTACCTAAGGCAAACAACTTCAGTAAACTTAAATTTAATTGTTCTGCCATAAAGACAGAGATAAGAGAGAGTGATATCAATGCTGTGTTTTCCAAATACCTTTGGTTTTATTATCTTACATAATATGAGCCAGATAAAGATTTTCTGATAGTAATCCATTCTTCTTTTATGGCTATTAATTGATTTTTAAGCCTGAATTGAAAGAAAAATTGAAACAGCTAAGGAAAACAGATATGTTCAAGAGTTCTATTATTATATCTGTGCTGATCTGAACTGCAACTGATGTCCTTATGGCTCTGTTGGTAGACTATTATTTTACCTAATTTTTAAAGATAGGTTGATTCAAGTAGACTCAAATTTCATTTTAAGTGTGAATTAATTAAATGTATTTTCAGTTATAATGTAAAGTTTCTTAATTTGTATGTGTTCAAATTCAATTAAGTTATTCTTTATCATTCCATTTTAACTAATGAAAATGCAAAGTAACATATTTATAAACATTGCATAATATTAAGAGATAGCATCTTTTTCTTAATTATACCATATTTATTTTTATTATATACTTGTACTAAATGGGCACTATGAAATAAATCTCCTAGTTAATATTTATTTAATTGCAAGCAATTAAAAATTACTGTCTTAAGTAATCTCCATGATTCATGAACTTCTTTAAGAATATTTTATCTCACATCTTACACTGATTTTATGTATAACACTTGTGTTTTAAAGTGACTATTTCTGATCATTTTAACTGCATTTGTTTTCATCATGGCTTATTTTCTTGAAAAAAATGTACGTTATAAATGTATTGTCTTCAGTATCATCTCTTATTTAAAACCCTCAACATAATATCCAGCACTATGTGTAATCCTATGCATGTGTTTCATAGTAAATTAAATGTCATTTTATTTTCTGTACCTCTGTGTCTCCATTGTTGTAATAAAGAAAACTGAGGAAAAGCTTTGTTATATGTGTTTTCTTTATTACTGGTACAAATCTTTTCTGTCCTTGTTGTGTGTTTTCATTCCTAACTTGATCAAATCCAATATCACAGTGTAATAAACATACAATCATTGAGTGACTTCTATTTGGGACAAATAATTAAGATTCATATTGCAAAAATAATTTAGAAACACTACTAAATAGTGTTTCTTTCATAGTAAACTAGTTCCAAAGTCTTCTTACAAACTTCAGTAACAAGTAGGAGACCAAAATAGTCAGATTCTATCTCAATAAAACACAGGAATAAAGTTAATAATTTTAATAATGCAAGCATTGTTAAGTAGTTTCCTTTGCTAGCAAAAGTTTAAAAAGGCAGATGTAAATGCTTACAGAGATTTTTCAAATCTCTTTGATTAATGTATTACTGTAATTCAGTTTAAGCACCATGCGAATGAAATTGTAGAAAATTCCTAAGTTTTGCTGCTCAACCATGGACAAGGTTTGAAACAAAAATGTTTTTTTCTTAAGTTCTGTTTCTTAATGTGTACTATGCCACATCCTGTGTGGAATATTTCCTTCATTCCTCATAAAATCCCTCTGAAGTATCATTTCTCCCATATTTTAGAGGAGAATAGTGAGGCCTAAATAAATTGAGTAATTTACACAAAAAGTCATAATTAGCATCCAGGTCCAGGGCTCTTAATAAAACATTTTATTTCTCTCTTTGTTTTAGTACTGGACCTGGGTTCAAATGATAAT
This sequence comes from Lontra canadensis, assembly GCF_010015895.1. Lineage (NCBI taxonomy): Eukaryota > Metazoa > Chordata > Mammalia > Carnivora > Mustelidae > Lontra > Lontra canadensis. The sequence continues at coordinate 609,783 of NW_022631056.1, read as the reverse complement.
TCTTTAATATGTAAATTATTCAATTAGTTTTATAAAGTAAAAAATTGCTGACTTAGCTGTGAATGCAGAAGTCTCTCAAATAATTATATCAAGTGCTGCATTGTCAGATAAAAATGAAATAGTATAGAAATTACAAAGGTGAAAAAGTTCATTTCAAGATTTGCATTATTTTAAGGCACACTCAATCTTTCTTATTCCAGAACAGCCCACCCTCAAATGTATATATTAATCTATATATCTCCCATCAAAACATATTTGTATACATTTCAATTAGTTTTTATGAAGTAAATAATGTCAATGTAATATCTGTATTTTGTTATAATTTTTAAACTTCTTTCAATTGATTCAATAGTTAATAAAGTTTTGTACATTGGGAGAGAAAGAAAGTTAAGTTTTCTTTGTTCTTGTTTTTGTTTTTCCTGAAACCCGTTGAAAGTGAGCTGGTATCAAATGGGAAGTATCTAGGGATCGTTGGATATTTGTATAGTGATGTCATGGTGACTTTATGTTACTCTATTACATATATATTACTTCATTGTTTGGGGTCACTGTGAGAAAGCTAAAGAGATTTGAGTAAATGTATTCTAATATTCTAATCAATCCTGTTATCTTATTATGTCAACAAACTGAGGATCAGAGAAGCCCAATGATGACTAGTCATTGACTCAGCATTCCTTCTATCTTTTTTTTATCAAATTACACTGAATCGGAGATAGCATAACTCAATCCCTAGTCTACAATTTATATGGTCCTGTGTCTTTGACCTAGTTCCTTTGATTTCTTCTTGATTGCCTCATAAAAAATCAATGTGGCTCAGGAAAGGCCATGTATTAACCAGCCACAGTTCCTTCCAGTAATCATTCAACAAGTCAGCTTGTTATAACCTTTCTCACTTTAATTCCTACACACAGAGCTGCTTTCCCATGATCAGTGTAATAAACTCACATTCAGTTTACAGCCCCAAAAGAATATCAAATTAAATGTAATCACTTTATGATTTTTACACATTTTCTGAAAACATCTTATAAAATTACCGTTTTACATTGTTCATAGAAAGATCATTTTCTAATAATATGAAGTAATATTTATACATACTGGCTAATAAAAACATAACTAGATGGTTTTATACCAGCATCCGTCCCTTTCATTTTAAGAAATCAAAATAAACAGCTTGGAATCAGAATTTGCATCGTGGCTATATTCTTCCTTCTCTACTGATTTCTCATTTATTATTACAAGGAAAACTAATTAAAATATTAAAAAATTCATATTATAATAAATATAGATTTTTTTTTTCCTGCTTAGGTAAGGTTAACAAAAGTAAAAATCAGCTCTTCAAACTAGCATTTCTGTTTGAGAAATGCATGAACAACTTTCAATTTGCTATTGTTCCTATATAATTTCACAGAGGCTAAACTGGATGTATATGTTACATGGAGGGTTAAGTGCAAAACTCTGATGTTCTTCAAAAATTATAAGAAAAATATTCTCTTTGCAGTGCTTATTGGTGGAAAACAGAAAAAAAATATTGTGGCGTTTTTCTATGCTAGCCAGAGACTTACTGTTCCATCAGATGGCTCAGACATGAAGGAAAGTTTATTTAAGGGAATAGAAATATTTCTCTACAGCAGAGTCTGGTCTAATTCATTGGTGGGTCCCCTCCTACCAAACCACAAAGCTAAAAATGTTTACAACTTTCCTGTGTGTCAGTCATCACTGAGGATGCCATTTTTTTTTTAATTATTAAAGGGCGTGAAAGATTGCTTATCGAATTTACAGACATTCCCAGTCAACCCAGGCAACATAACCATTCACTGGAAGATTTTAAAGATACAATTCTGTATTTTTTTTTCTCATTCTTAGATAGACTTTACCTTCTAGAGAAGTTTCAGGTTCACACCAAAATTGAGAGGAATGTCCAGAGTTCCTATATAATGCCTGCCCCAATACATGTATAGCCCCCCCCATAATCAACATGGGAAGTGGTACATTTGTTACAATTGGTCAACCTAGATTGACACGACTGACATCATTTTTACCCAGAGTCCAAAGTTGGTATTGGGATTTATTCTTGATGTTGTACATTATATGGGTTTTGATGAAGGCATAATGAAATCTATCCACCATCATAGCATTTTACAAAATAGTTTCACTGCCCTAAAAATCCTCTGTGTTCTGCCTATTCATCTGTCCTTCTCTCCTAACTCCTGGCAACCACTGGTCTTTTTTACAGTCTCTAAAGCTTCTTTTCCATCATGTCTATAGTTGGAATCATATACTATATAGCTTTTTCACATTGGCTTTTTTCACTTAATAATGTGCTTGAAGGTTCTTTCATGTTTTTCATGATGTGATGACTCATTTCTTTTTTTTTTTTTTTAAGATTTTATTTATTTATTTGAGAAAGAGAGAGCATGAGAGGAGAGAGGTCGGTGGGAGAAGCAGACTCCCTGCTGAGCAGGGAGCCTGATGTGGGACTCGATCCCGGGACTCCAGGATCATGACCTGAGCTGAAGGCAGTTGCTTAACCAACTGAGCCACCCAGGTGTCCCTCATTTCTTTTTTGCACTGAATAATATTCCATTGTCTGGTTGTACCATAGTTTATCCATTTGCCCAGGGAAGGATACCTTAGATGCATTTTTTAAATATATTGAAAATTTGCACGTCTATTTTAGAGTTGAAGTATATAATACATTATACTATTTAGATGCACTATATAATAATATACATTATAAGTGGTCTTATGTGTTTAGATATTTAATTTTAATAATGTAACTTTTTAAAATCTATAACCCTAATGCAGAAATTGAAGTCTCTAAGACCCAATGCAATGTATGTCTAAAACTGGAAATTTTTTAAAAGCTAATGTTATAAATTCTTTGGAAAATAATACCATCCATATATTCACATTCTTCATTTATTGTCTTACATATTTATAAAATTCAAAGGTATGTAGAATTAATAATTTCATAATAGATTAAACAGTTTGGAGTTTCAACAATTTAAAAATATAAATTGTAATTTAATCCTATATGGGTGTGATTCAATTTTGTAATACAGTGTTTAAGTAAAAAGGTATTTTTGGGGTTCCTGTGTGGTTAAGTCAGGAGAGCATCTGACTCTTGATTTCATCTCAGGGTCTTGAGGTCAGGCCTCTTGTGGGACTCTGTGCTCAGTAGGGAATGTGCTTGTCTTTCTTTCTCTGTCCCCACCCAACGCACCCACTCTTTCTCTCAAATTAATAAAATCTTAAAAAAAAAAGAACAAGAAAAAAAGATATTTCTATTTGTGCAAAGAATTCTATTTTCTATTTATAGAATAGCCTTTTAATATTAACAGAAAAAAAAGAATTTTGCCAGTCAATGGTTAAACCAAGAGACTAAAGTTAAATTATTCAATTCTTTAACACTAGCTGATGTCTATTTTGGTCATATTCATTCCAGTCTAAGAAGGTTTTTTTCCTATAAGCCAATAAAAACCTTCATTATCTTACAAGAAATACCTAAATCACTTTCACCAAAGAAAACTGGACACATATAAAATTTAAACTGCATATGGAGTTAGTGTGGACACATATAATAAAATTTAAAGTGCATATGGAGTTAGTGAATAAATAAGAATAAATTTCAAAAGTAGCAGTTTGAATAAATATGACATATAAAATATTTTGTATCTCTTTCATTTTTTTGTGAAAGGGTCAGTGGGTTCTATGCAGGTACACTTAGCGATTTGAAATGTCAGTGTAGTTAAGGGCATAGGTATTCTGTTGTGCAAGGACTTTAGGTATTTCACAAACTTTCATCATTTATCATTGCACCAGATTTGTGAAACACTTACAAATATTCATTTCTAAAGTTTTCAGTTATTTGAAATATTTATCAAAAAAGTGCTGTTATCTATTAGTGTTTAGCCAACTTTTTAAAAAAAATTAACACATTTTATTTCATTCTTTTTCTTATGTTAAATATATTATTTTAACTTTTTCTGAGAGTGTAACAGGTTTTCATCTAACACTCCCATGGAACAATAATAACTTTATATTTTTGAGTGTTCCTTTTTATTGGGAATTTTTCCCTAAAGATAAATACTAAAACCTTAAGGGGGATTTTGTAGATTAAAAATAAACAAACAAATGGTGTGAAGGTGATAAGCCACTTGCAATGTTATTCCACTTAAAAGTACACAGAATAATTATACATAATTATAAATATATATTATGTGAATGATAATATTTTATATTATTTTTAAATATATTAACTTTTAAAATATATTAATGGACACTCATTACCTAATGTTGAGTCAATCACTAATCACATGTTCTAGGATGAGTCTATTTCCTCACTGCTTCAAACATCAAGCAGCGATGGGCAAGCCTGGGTGCATTATGGAAATGGGCATGGAATAGGAGAGAAGGAAAACTGACCAGACATTCTAAGCCATAGCCCAGGCCTCCTCTAGCTCCCTTCCTGCAACAGGATCTACTTTCCTATGTATCTCTAAGAACTCTCTGCCATCTTTTGGGAAAAGATCATACTTGTGAGGTTTTGGTGGTGGTGGTGGTGGTGGTGGTGGTTGTCAATTTTGGTTTGGGTGATTTATTTATCTACTCGGTTGTAGGGTCCATTCTTATTAACTTCATCACTTTTATCACTTAACTCCAACCTGCACCCATCATACTCAACATCTCACCTCTAATATTTATCTATGCTAATGTCAAAACATACCATTTATTTTCATACATTTCCATGTTTGTACACAGCATGTTCTGACTGAAATAGACTCCTTTCATCACCGGGAAAGCTTCTCATACTTCAATACTTTTCAAACATTGTCTTCTCTATCATGTCTTACTTGACCACTAACTATTTAATTTATATGCTTTTCCCACCTATCTGCTCAGGCCACACTAATTTTTACCACGAGTTAAGCAAACAGTTGCACTGCATTTCAGTTTCTAAGTTACATGTCTTATTCATCTCTCCCAATTCATATGAGTCCCCAGAGTAGAGAATCGTTTGCCTTTTTTCATATTTTATCTTCACAACTGCTTGATAAAGTTTTTTAATAAAATTGTACTAGAATAAAGGATGGTCATGTATTTTTGCCCAATTTAGCCTTGGGCAAAAATATTTCTTTAATATCAAAGGACTAGAAAATATTTTGAAAAGATAGTTAATTTATAATTTTGCCTTTGTAAACAAACTTATATAGGAAAAGACATTCTTAGGAAAATGTATAGAGTTTTATAATTATAAATACCATTTATATAATATACATGTTTAAAATTCCCTTCCCATTACCAAACCAAATATCATCAATTAGCTAATTGTCTTGCCCCAAATCAAATAGTAAACATAAATAAATAAATAGATAAATAAAATAAAATAAATAAATAAATAAATAAATAAAATTCTGCCCTCTTAACCCACCTTCTCCCAAACAATACTGCCTAATAGGGAGAAGAATTTGAAGGGAAATTTTGGATTATCATTTACTTAATATATATGTCATATATATGTGTGTATATATATATATATACACACACATAAAAATAGTTATACGTGTAAAGAACATTTTAACATGAGAATCAAAATAACTAAACAAAATGGAGACACAGTGCTAAGAAATAGGTAATGTAAAATACAACTTCACTCTCCTCCAAAGAAATTTGGTAGTAAGCAAGAAACCATGTACATCAATATTGCTTAACTAAGTATACCTAGAAAAAACATGATCACCTTATTAAAATGTATTGAAAATAGCTTGAGGATTTAAAACAGATAGATGTAACCACAGTATGCCTTGTTAATATATTTGAATAATACTGAAAAATTATTGATGAATTTTACTTACAATATTTAAAATCTGAAAATTTCAGGGGCACCTGGGTAGCACAGTAGGTTAAATGTCCAACTCTTGGTTTTGGCTCAGGTCATGATCACAAGGCTGTGAGAGTTCAGTCTGGGCTCTAAGCTCAGCATGGAATCTGCATGAGTTTCTCTATCTCCCCCTCTATCCTTCTCCCCTCCCACCACATGCTCTGTCCCTCTTGCTCTCTCTAAAATAAATAAATAAATCTTTTTTTTTTAATCTGAAAATATCCTTTTTAAATTAATGTGTGGATCCACAAATAGTATTATCAAGGATTATCAAGTATTAATCTCTGACATGAACTTTCATAATTTGTTTTTAAATTATTGAGATAGCTCCCATAAACTCAATACATGCCCCTTTAATGAACAGCAAATTACTTGTAGGTGATCCTAAAAAATAAAAATATGTCAGACTGGTCACAATACACTTACAAATAGTGTAATTTCATGCAGTTATATACTTCTCTCATAAGTATAACTTTTCATTTATATATATATTTTTCAAGATTTTGAATTTTAAAATCCCAAGTTTCGTTTCCCAAAATGCAATCACTTCTAAAAAACTCTGCAGTTTTCTTTTCCCTGGTAACAATGTTCTTTCACAGCCATACAAGATATTACTAGTACTGCATACTGTTTTTCTTTACATTGTTCATTGAAAACCGCATGCCTGAGGGACGCCTGGGTGGCTCAGTCATTAAGCATCTGCCTTTGGCTCTGGTCATTATACCAGGTCCTAGGATTTAGCTCCACATCAGGATCCCTGCTCAGCAGGAAGCCTGCTTCTCTCTCTCCCACATCCCAGTCTTGTATTCCCTCTCTTGCTGTCTCTTTCTGTAAAATAAACAGAATCTTGAAAGAAAGAGAGAGAAAGAAAGTGCATGCCTGAAAATTCATGTTGTACCCGCAGATTTCATTCAGCTAGTTCACTAAGCAGTTAAATATCTGAATAATATGAACTCAAGTGAACTTAAAAAGTTCCTAATAAGTGCATTTTGTCAGGAGTCTGAATGATGTAAATGATTTCATTATCTCATGAATACTAGACGCTGTCTAAAAGGGAACCAAGATATGACAGAGAAAATGTTAGAACACAAAAGAGGTACAGTCTTTATTTTAGGGAGGAGGTTTTGATTCACTTAGAAATAATCTGTTGAAAGTTTCAATCTTATTTTTTATTTCAGTGAAGACAAATGTTTCTAAAATGCACAAAATAACCATAACAACAAAAGAAACAATAATGATAACAGCAACAACAATAACAACAAAATCTGATGATGAGGTAAAGAAGGCAAGTGAATTACGGAAGGGAATTAAAAAAAATATATATATATATTTTTATCCCAAACCAGGCAAGAGTCAATTTCATCTGTCAGTGACAATAAGAGAATTTTTAATGATTCTTTTGCTTTAATTTATTTTAACATTACTCTTACAAAGATGAAGACAGATTTTCATTTGGCATACAGTAGTATGGGAATGACCAGAAAGATAACTTGCTATATGAATAACAATTAAGAAAGGAATGATATTTAACCATGTTGAGTTCTAGTCACAGTGAAATGCACATCTAAAACCAGAAGAATGAAAATGATTTGAAACCTTAGATCTAAAACCTTAATATAGATAATTTATCAAAAACAATAATAAAAATTCACTTGTAAAATGTAAATATGAATTTACAATTATTTTTATGCATCATAGTTCATAAATGTTAGCAAAATTGAAATGTTTAAGTTTCTAAAATCAAAGAACGTTTTGGGTAAAAGTGTAAAAGTTCTATTTTTTTTTTTAAAGAAAGTACTATAAACAAAAAACAAAAATAAGAAGTTACTATAAACAAAGTGAGCATAAAGTAGTAAGTATAAAACATGAAATAATAATGCATTTGTACAGTGCTTTGGAATTCCCAAACTGTTTTCATAATATGATTCTCAAAGATACATGAGAATTATTACCCACATTTTATCAATAATGTAACAGAACAAAATTGTAATCATGATTTAGTTATATCTAATGCAGTGAGTGAACCACAAAATATGAACAATACACTGCATTGCATTGTGTCTATCAAAGTACAAATATGTCATAAAATATTACCTGTTTATAATTTATATGAAAAACATGTATCTTAGGAGGGCACACTCCATTTTTTTCTGGGTGTATGCAGAAACAATAATAAAAGTACCTTAGAGTGTACAAAGAATATAAAATCCAATTATAGTGGCTCTTGAATTTGCTGTTTGATTTTTAAATTTTTTAAAATTAATGGAAAATGGTATTTTTAACCCTCCTTGCTGAGGCAATTTGTAACAATGTCCTCCTTCTTTCTAATTAATACAGTTAAAGGGGTATTAACCAGACACTGGAAACCTTAAAAGTCCAAACCTTTATTTCAAACAGGGCAATTAAATATGAATCAAAATGGAATGGATCCATCAATTCAGGAATGAACACCAGGCACCATAAATGTAGGAGGCCCATGGTCATGACACAGAAAAGAAATGTGGTATTTGGAGAAATGGAAATATTGTGAGATATTGTGTTCAGACTGAAATATCTATGGTTTTAACACTTCCCTTTTAACAGCGAATTTTATAATATAAATAAATCAAACTTTACTTTTTAAATTTGTGATTACATCTACCAAGCTACCTGAAAGTCATGTTTTTTTCAAATATATACATTTATTTATTTATTTATTTATTTATTTCTATGTTTTTACTATGTTATGTTATTCACTATATAGTACATCATTAGTTTTTGAAGTAGTGTTCCATGATTCATTGTGTATAACACTCAGTGCTCCATGCAATATGTGCCCTCCTTAATACTCACCACCAGGCTCACACACCCCTCCCCCTCTCCCCTCTAAAACCCTCAGTTTGTTTCCCAGATTTCATGGCCTCTCATGGTTCATCTCCCCCTCTGACTTCCTCCCCTTCATTTTTCCCTTCCTTCTCCTAATGTTTGGAATGATTTTTTTCTAAATGACTAAAATACATAAATATCACATTTACACACGCCTGATTCCCCATTTAGTTTAGATGAAAGAAGATTATCAAGTCCAAAGACAAATCTCACATGATTTAGGTTGTGTTTAGTAAGTCAGTGTTCCCAGTAGGGATTAGAAAGCCTTATAATTGCATAATAAGACATTTCTCTTGAAATTGCAAAACTTACTAAAACTTGTTAAGCTTATTAAAACTTGTATAACTTTAAAAAATTTTAAAAAATTATTTTGTTGAACCTTTTTAGACCCTTGTCTCATTCCTATACTTTCACGCTCTCTGCTACACCTTTTTTTTTTTAAGATTTTATTTATTTATTTGACAGACAGAGATCACAAGTAGGCAGAGAGGCAGACAGAGAGAGAGAGGGAAGCAGGCTCCGTGCTAAGCAGAGAGCCAAATGTGGGACTCAATCCCAGGATCCTGAGATCATGACCTGAGCAGAAGGCAGAGGCTTAACCCACTGAGCTGCCCAGGCACCCCTCTGCTACACCTTTTTATTCTTTGTTAATTTGGGGGGTCCTAGGAAAAAATCATAAAACATAAATTTAATTTACCAATTTAAGATAATTCCCAAGTCTGTAAGTGACAGGTGTTTTTTGAAAACAGCTCATCTAACAACACAATGACAAACTGTGTGAAATCCTTAAGGATGGTAGGTGGTTTTTAAATTAGTGCGATATCTTTTTTTTTTTAAGGATGTATTACCCTAGCGTGTGCCTTATATAATGCAAGATTAACATTATCTTGGTGAAAGCCCTTACTATTCACTGTATGCCCTTGATAATATAAAAGTCTTACTCTTTTGTTCTTTGGTTGTGTTGTTTGGAAATTAATGAATGAAATTAAATTTTAGGAACTTGCACTTTTTAAGTAAAAAAAAAAAAAGACTTAAAAGAATGTATAAACCTAAAGATTTAGGTTAATTTTTATTATTTCGATTTTAGCGCATAACAGGAAGCCCATTTAGTTCTACACCAATTAGGCTGGTACTCAATGAAAGTTTGTGAAGCATAAATGCTTTGATAGTCTTTTTTTTTTTTTTAAACTATGCAGCCACGAAGTCTTTAGATAATCCAGATGTCTGATTTTAAAGTAGCTGGCTATCATAGCTTGGATGGAGCTCAGCTGCAAAAAGCTACTTGCTTCACCTCTTTTCAGATAAGACATATATATGTCAACATATATGTGAATAGATTTACACCCAGATTTTCCATAGATCCAGTTGATGTTTGAAAGTGTGTTACTCTGAGCAGGATGAAAGAAGTACGTGTAAGCAGGAGAAAAGTATACCTACTGTGATTTTGGAGGATATAGTACCTAGAAATGTTATGAGAAACACCAAAAGGTTTTTGGATGTCTTCTTGTCTTTAATACACTGTTTACTTACTGATATTTAGGAATATCTCTTACAGAAATAACTACCACTATTCTGGGAGGAAAAATGAAATCTCCATTTTTAGGACCTATTAGATTAAAAACGAATTTTTTTCTTCGTGTTTTTATTACTTTTCCAAGTCTGAAAGTCATTATTAATCTACTTGGAAACGATTATATGTACACATTGGAAAAATAAATAAATAAAATGCTAAATTATTTAAGGAGCCAAAAAAGCAAGGCTGCTTTTATGAATATAGCATACAGATTTTTGAAAAACTAGTATTATCAAATGTAATACATTTCATGGAAAATTAATTCAGTGTTTTAGTTGTGAGTTAATTTCTATAGCAGAAACATGAAGACATGCATGTGACAAATTTACAATGAAGTTCTTTTTTCTTAATTTTAATGCTTTGATTTTATGTATTTATTTCACTTAGGATATGATTGCTTAAGTGTTGGGGACTTGTATTAGTTCAGCTTGCCAATTTCTAAATTTCATGGAATAGAAGGTCAGGTGGGAGGGGAATTATACAAATTCAGTCAGCCTGATTCTCCTATTTGCTTTCAATAATAAAATATATACCAAAAAATAGATGTTTAAACTTTATAATTCTTATTTTTCATTAAATTCTAATATAAAATCCCCTTTTTCAAAGAATAATACAAAATGATCACTAAAAAGAGAGCTAATAGAAAGAATACATAAATAAATGACTTATATTGTTACATCATTTAAATAGTTCTTCCTCCTCTAACAGTGTGGGGAAAAAATGGACATTTTCTGTAAGAAAACTACACATTTTATTTACTATGTTATTCCTCTCTTGATTATTTGATGATCTACAAAATACATCTAACACAGGTATAAACAATATAAAGCTGAAGTCAAATAGTCTTAATTTGTACTCTCTGGACCTCAGTTTCCTTATCTGTAAAGTAGAGCTGATAACATTGTTTTCTTGTGTAATGGAGTTGTAAACATTATCATAACATATCATATATTGTAAAGCATATGTGTAAATATTCTGGAAAGCTAAAAAAGAAAAGTTGAACTTAAAATCCTTTAAATGATTGCTATGTTCAGTTTCAATTATTTCAAATATTAAAACTGCAATTAACTTAGAAAGTATTTTCTGTATGTTACTGAAAAATAAACCATTGCTAGTCCCCCCAAAAAACCTAGTGATATAATTTTACATGTAGTCATGGTTTTGTTTGTGAAAAAGCTAACGATAAGTTCATTTCCCCACCAGAATAAATAGGTGGCAGAAAAAATAAAAATAAAATAAAAACATTAGAAAATTTGGCTTTCATAGTTATTATAGCCTAACTTCATGAGCTGTTAGAAAATATTACCATTTAAGTACATTCTTAAACCAATTTAAAAAAAGCCATAACTTTCAAAAGAAAATTACAAATCTATTACATAAGCCTATTTGCTATACATTCTATTCTCTGCAATGACAAGAAATACTTGATTTTCCATAAAAATACCTTCAAGTTACCTGCAACATTTATAATCATGAGTTAAAAAGGTATAATTTTGTTTCCCTAGAAAAAAATGTAATAGCTATTTTAGTATCAGTATTCTTTTACCATAAGGTGTTTTACGAATATGTTTCTAAGAGCTTTTCTAAAGATGGAGATGAAACAGATCAATATACCAGTTTAATGCTAAAAGGTCATAAATAAAATATTTATCATTTAAAAGCTAACTAGCTAAGCCTAAGTAAAAATTACTGTATTTCCAAGAGACTAATAAATGGTTAATAAGAGAAAGTGTCCCACATTAGAGTGCTGATGAAAGAAATATGTTTGTAGACTAGTTTAACTTTAGATGGTCTTTTTTTTCCACCAAAACTCGTTTCCCTAGAATTTTACACTAGCAAAATAATAGTAGCAGCAATAACAACAACAACAACAACAATAATAATACGGCCAATACTTGTTAGATTTTTACTCTGTGCTGGGCAATAAGTGCTAGAGGTATTAGGTACATTATTATATTCACAGCAGTCTTTCAAATAACCCCATGATCTAGTTTGTGATTGTTGTTGTTTCTGTAATTTTCCTCATTTTAATAAAGTGGCATCTCAGTCTTAGAGAAGTTAGCAGCCTCACCCAAGGACATCAGGTTTAGAGCATTCAAGTAGAAATCCATTCTCTTCATCCTTAAAAAAAAAAAAAGTAAATAAAGGGATGACTGGGCAGCTCAGGTTTTAATCCCAGGGTCCTGAATTCAAGCCCTGCACTGGACTCTATGTTGGGTGTGGAGCCTGAATTGAAAGAAAGAAAGAAAGAGGAAAGAAAGAGAAAGAGAGAGAGAGAGAGAGAGAGAAAGGAAGGAAGGAAGGAAGGAAGGAAGGAAGGAAGGAAGGAAGAAAGAAAGAAAGAAAGAAAGAAAGAAAAGAAAAAAAGAAAGCAAATGAAGATCTAATAATGGGCCAGGGAGATCATCATTGATGGGTGGGATTTATTGCCTAGAACCATTCTGCATGTGAGAGGAACCTAAATGAAGTAGCAGAGAAGTGAGTAGTTTAAAGCAGAGGGTCATTCAGTCAATATGTCCAGAGGGTCTAATCCCAATCAGATTTGTAAATTCAACTCTTTTCTGAGCTTTGGTTTTTGAATCATGTGCAATATATAAAAATGAATTCCTGTGGATTTTGAAAATAATTTTTAGCTTTGCATGCAATCAAAGAAATTTCATAGGTGAATTGTCCTTATTATATTGTAATGGTACATTCAGGTAAGAATCATTTTTATTTAAAAGTGGATAATGGAATAAAATGTATAAAATGATTGTTTTAATTATTAAAAGCCTGGTTTGCTTAATATATTATTTTTATAGCATGAGACACTAGGGGTTTTTTTTCAATCTTACCTATATATATATCTTTGAAAATTGATAAATAACATTTAGACTCTCACTCTCCATTTGTATATTGGAACTTTGCAGAAAACAACAACAACAACAATTCCCATGGTTGGAAAATACTTTTGTCTCCAGTCTTCCCTCAAAGTGGGTTCATGTGATAAGAGATCAGTGCTATGGAAACTAGTAATTTCTCTAGATCTTAGCTGGGCAATATTCCTAAATATTATAGCTGGACTAATATATCTTAGCTGGGCAATATTCCTAAATAGTATGATAATGTATGATGGGGAATGGAGATTCTGAGAATGGCAGGAAAAAACTAATTTTCCTCCAACACAATCACATGTTTTTTCCTGTTTTTCTTTATCAGAAATAAAAGAATTATAATCAAAAGTATATTTGCTTGGGCATGAAAGTTTTAAGTGTGTTGATAAGATCCTTAAGGAATTCTCACCTGCAACTTCACGGAGATGCTACAGAAGCACCTCCATGTTCCAGCACAGGTCAACCACAAGGTCGCCTTGGGAAAGTGCCAGGAACCATGTCACAGATATAATGATTCTTTTTTATTTTTTTAATAAAACATGTATTTCCTGGGAATAAAACTAAAACAAATATAGATGTGAGGCTCAGTCATTTGGTGGAAAAATCAACTAGGATTCAGACAGGTGTGTCATCATTCAGCACCAGCTTGTTGACTTGAAATAAAAAGTTATACTGATTCCTTCAGATCACGATCTTTTCATTATTCAAATGTTACACTGAATTCTAAAAATATAACTTAGAAAAACTTTGTTTTGCGTATGTATTTTATCAGAAGTGATTTTTTCCAAATGAAGTCTACATCTCTCCCTGTCACTTGTATTACACACATTTTACATACTTAGTATGCTATTATGATGCTAAGTAATAAATGTATTTTATCATTTAAAAAGATGATTATAATTTTATAATGTTATGTAAGCAAAAGCTAACCCAATTGGGTTAAGAATCATTTTGAATAGGGGCACCTGGGTGGCTCTGTGGGTTAAATATCTGCCTTGAGCTCAAGGCATGATTCCAGAGTCCTGGAATGGAGCCCCATGCGGGGCTTCCCAGTAGGCAGGAACCCTGCTTTTCCCTTTCCCTCTGCCTGCCACTCCCCCTGCTTGGGTGTACTCTCTCTCTGTGTCAAATAAATAATTTTTTTTAAAGGTGTCATTCTCTAAAATTATCTTATAGGAATTCTTTTTCTTCCCTCTAGATAACACAGTATCACCAGTTTAACCTCTTTCCATGGTGCTTATTTTTGTGCCAACACAGCTGTGGCTGTGTAGTCTACACTTACCTTCAACTATAGTTATAAAACACTTCATTCATTTTCACTACCACTGTCCTTTATGCCATTTCTACTGTGTCAGTCAGCATATTCCATCCTACTCCCAGTCATCCCTTTCATGGATAATTTCTGTATTACTTGCAGGAGTTCTTGCAACTACCTGTCAAGGAAAAATGACTCCCATCATCCCCTATCTTCCCACGATATGCTTCAGAAAGGTCATAAGCATCATAGTTCTGTAAATGTTTGCCTCTCTTCTAATATGATTTATGAAAATATTAACTGAAAAAAATGCAAGTAAACTATTTGTTCTAAAGTGATGATTTTCAAAATATTTCAAAATATAGAGATTTTTAAAATGTGTTCTCTGTCAAAACAAAGTGCTTAGAGCACACATAGTTTGCAAGTTTAAGACTTAAAGCTAAGATAATTCCATATAGAACATTTACTTAATCTTCTTTTACAGGAGTTTTGACTATATTTTACTTTTAACAATGTGATGATCCATTAGTGGTTGTGACTTTCTGATAGAGTACAGCTGGGGATGTGATAATATTCATTATATTCCCTTCAGGGAATCAAGAAGGATATTGGAAAGAGAGCTACTTCAGAGCTACTTCTAAATGAAGTCTGAAAACATATTGCAAATCATTCACATGTCAATTACTTAAAATACTGTTTGAAAGCCACAGAATGGTTTCCAACAATTATGAAATTAAAATGGGCCAGTGATTATCACTTTTTCCCCATCTCTTTCGTTTAGATTTATTTTCAAAATAACTGTCTATTTTTTTTTCTCATTTGGAGCTTAGTAAAATTATTTTCTTTTATTTTTTAAGATACCCTTTTTAATGGTCTTGGGCTTGGAGCAGTCATTGGCCTGGGCGTGGCGGCTCTCTTGCTAATCCTTGTGGTAACGGACGTCAGCTGCTTCTTTATTAGACAATGTGGGTTATTGATGTGCATCACGAGGAGAATGTGCGGGAAGAAAAGTGGCTCTAGTGGGAAAAGTAAAGAACTCGAAGAAGGCAAAGCCGCATACCTGTAAGTAGCATTCGCAGCGCGTTACATTAAACGAGTGCCATAGTCAAGCTTGCATACTTTCTTCGCGTACTTTTTTTCTGAGCAGAGTAAAGAGCTTGGCTCTAAGACCCTTGTACACTGTACTGTCTGCTTGCTGAGTTAAGCCTATATGACCTTAAATATAACATGTTAGAGAGCCAAATGCTTTTGAAAACAGACTATTAAGAAATAAATCTAAAAATGGGATGCACACCAAAAAAATAATTACTGTTATGATTTAAATAGAAATAGAAAAAAAAAATAGAAATACAGACAGTGGTACAAATGTATTTATGATTTCTCCTACCATTTTTCAGTTTATACTGAATAAAAGAAGGACACCAGCAGTAATCTGAGTTAAAAACGGGTAAATTGAGTAAAAATGTAAATTATGGCAATTCCTTCAAGTGCAGGAGATACTACATAGAAGTTTCAAGGTTGTATAGAGATGTTGGATGAGCTATGCAATACATTAGTATGGATTCTGTACTTAATCTTCCAAATTTTGATCAAAAGCTGACTATATGTTAGAATTTCGCACTCTCTCTGTGGCATCTCATTCAATTAGAATATGAATTCAAAAAAATATACATAGAGCTGAATTCTATAGAAAAGTCCTTTCTCATGTAAAAGGGCAACTAGGAGGTTTAAATACTTTTTGTTTTGTTCGGTGGTGTTTTGCTAGATATTAATCTAATCTCAAAAGTACAATAGGCTCAATAAAAAAAAAGTTAGAAGGCACAGGAGAGCATGCGCACTCACATGTAATATAAACACACAATGTGTATGTGTGTTTGTATACATATACATATGTGTGTATATTAATCCTATAACCAAAAAAAACTATTCTTAAGAATTAAGAACATTTCCTCTACTTTTTAAATATTATACTCTTTCTGTAACATGTCTAAAACATACAAAAGAGTTAAAAGAATTTTATAGTCAACAACCATTTATCAACTACTTGGATTCTATAAAAATAATTCATTATATTTCTCTTTTCCCATATTTATCTGTTCCTCAATCCATTATTTTACTTTTCGCATTTCAAAGGTATCCATACACTTAACCCCTACACAGTTCAAAATTAGTTAATGTTTTCTTTAGGTAAAACTTGCATAGAGTAAAATGCATAAAATATTCTGTTCGATGAGTTTTGACAAATGTTCATATCTGTATAACCTAAGCCTTACCAAAATTCAGAAACTTAGCATCATCCTTAAAATTTCTCTAATGTTTCTACCCAGACAACTCATATTCCTCCCCCTGTACCAGGGAACTACTATCCTGATTTTTTTCATCATAAATAACTTTTAGCTTTATAGAACTTGATAGAAATTGATTGTTGTAATGTTTACTCTTTTTGTGTCTAGCTTCTTTCATTCAGTCATGTTTTAAGATTCAATCATGGTGTTCTGTTTATCAGTAAGTCATTTATTTTTATTGTTAAGTCATTTCTATTTGTTTTTCTGTACATACATTTAGGCATGTAGAACCTCGTGCCTTAATTTCTAGGCTTAGCAGTATAGGAGAATCTATTCTTTACAAGCTGCATTGTTTTGTTTGTTTGTTTGTTTTGTTTATATCTCTAAGCCTATTTCAATCCTACTACACAATTTGTCCATGACTACTTCTTATGGATTCTTTATAAGGGATATTTTCACTTCATGGGATGTTAAATTAGGTAACCTACATTTTCATTTCAAAAAAACATTAGATTCATTTCACAATCAAAATGCCACCTACTTACTTTTTGGACACAGAACATGACAAAGAACAAACAGAAATCAGGCTCTACTTCACATTTGAATGGAATAGTAATGTGTGCCATAGCAAATAGAGTGGGATCAATTCATAATCCAGTATCTCCTACTTTCCTCATTAGAACAAAGTCTGCTTTTTAATTACCTGCCATGCTTTTACATTGTTTTATTAACTAAATAAATATATACCAAACTCAATATTAGTTTCTTTTTCACAAATTGAGGGAAAAATATATATATGTATAGATTGATATATTGATTTTATTTATTTGAGAGAGAGAGAGCTGGAAGAGGGAAGAGGGTGAGGGAGAGAGAAAGAATCCCCAGGAAACTCCACACTGAGCACAGGGCTCCATCCAGACCTTGATCTTACAACCTGAGATCATGACCCGATCCAAAACCAAAAGTCAGACACTTACTGACTAAGCGACCAGGGCATTCCCAATAAGTGTTTAAGGATTACTTTAGCTACTTTTGAAAAATGAATTACTGGAAGGTTGATAGGTATAGAGGAAAGATTTAGAATCAGAAAGAGTGAGTGGGAGGATCTTGAAATACTCCAGGTAAAAAATTATATTCTTTTGGACCAAAGTAGTAGTACTGTGGCCATATACAAATGTATGGAGTCTAGAGATAGCTGAGGTAGAGTCAACTACTGTTGATTGATTTGACTTTAGGGTGAAAGAAAGAGAAATCATGCTTTTCTCTTAATTAACTGGAGGGATATTGGTGACTATGTGCAAAATAATGAGGTATATTCAAGTTCTGCCATTTATTTTTATTTCACTCTATTAATTGGTAATTTATCCATCAACACTTTGGTTTGTGGGTCCTGCTGGGTTTAATTAACCTTAAAGCCTTGGGAAGATGAAAGCATGGAGTTCATTCTGTGTTTGTTATCCATCATAACTTTTTACATCATTTCCCCTGCTTTGGGAAAATACTTTTCAACTCTTTTTCAAAAATTCATTGTTTGAATTAGAAAAATATTGTACATATTTTTTTCAAAAATATTATATAAAATCACAATCGGAAATAGAATATAGCTGATTTGATGGATTGATCTCTACTGGCCTCTAAATATGATCAGAAGTATGCTTAGACTAGTACTTTCATGTTATCACAATTACAAGACTATGCAGATTTATTATATAATATGTTAATTACACAGTTAGAATACTTTTGTTTAAAGAATATCAAGTTCCAGAAAAGAGAAATTAAAGTCAGTGGCATACAGAATGTCTTTCAGGTAAAGTTCTAGAATATTCCATTATTTGACTCTTATAAATTTAAATTAAACTTACATTTATCTTGCATTCTCTTTTATCTAATAAAAATGGTGAATGATTTCTACTTTATCAAACTATGCTTATACTCTTGTTCACCCAAGCATTATTTTGAGCTAATAAATATTTATTGAACACCTATATAGTCAAGCACTGTTCTAAGCCACAGAGATATAACTGTGAGGAAAAGCAAACTAGTCCCTTCCATCATCTAGCTTTTATTCTGCTGGGAAACACATATCAGTTAAAAAACAATCAAATGGATGAATAAATAAGTAGTTTTTGTTATAAATGCTACGTGTAAAAAAAAAAAAAGATTTTCCTGGTTAGACTTAGGTTGTAAAGGAAATAAAATATTGAAAACTAATAGAAAGTAACTAGCCAAAATGTGCGTGTGTGTGTGTGTGAAAAACTGGCTTTTCAATGTACAGAGAGATATACAAACTAGCTTCCTCTACTGCCACATGAGGGAAGGCAAATGCTGACTCCAGTCCACTCCAGCCATCCTGACTCACTTCAGAGGAGTGATCCTGAGAAGAAATTGTAAAGTTTAGAGTCCAGGGGCTCAGACTTACTAATGACTGAGGCCTAATGACAGGACTATTGAAGGCACTCTCTCCACACCCCACTTTACCACCACATTACTAAATGCCTATACTTAGCCGTTCCATCTAAACTGTACATCATGTCCCAATATCAAGAAAAACTATAAGGTATACTCAAGGCAAAAGATAAGATAAGCATCAGGGCCAGATTCAAAAAAGGGCAGGGATGTTGGAATTACCAGATCAATATTTTTTTTAAGTATATGATAAATATAGTGAGAACACTGTAGGACAGCATGCAAGAAGGGATGGGCCATATAGCAGAGAAATGGAAATTCTGGAAAAGAATCCAAAAGAAATGCTAGAGACCAAAAAGATCCTGATAGAAATGAAGAATGCCCCTGATGATCTTATTGGTAGACTAGACATGGCTGAAGAAAGAATCTCTGAGCTTTGAAGAGATCTTAATAGAAGATACCAAAACTTAAAAGAAGACAGAGGAGCACCTGGGTGACTCAGTGGGTTAAGCATCCGACTCTTGAATTCAGGTCAGGTCATGATCTCAGGTCATGAGAGAGAGCCCCATGTTGGGCTCTGTGCTGGGCATGGAGCTTGCTTAAGATTGTCTCTCTCCCTTCCACTCTCTGGCCCTCCCCACCTCTCTCTAAAAAAACAAAAAAGCAAAGAGAATAAAGATGGAAAAAAATCCACAGAATAAAGTAGTATCCCACAATATCAAATACCATAATACATTTATCCTTGTCTTTCATGACAATTTGGGTGAAACTTTCAATATTTTATCGTATTAAAGTACAATATGTGGTTTGAATTTAACTTTTACATAAATCTTGTTGTAAATGTACATTATGTTCTTAGACATGGAATGTAAATCAAAATTGAAAAATACTGACAAATTGCCCACAAAATGCTATACTTATTCATATTCCTAATAAAATCAGAGAATATATATTTCTATATAGTTTCTCAAACATTAAATATTATCAATTTATTTTTATTTCTTAATATAATAAGTGAAAGATACCATTTAAAATTTTCATTTTTCTGATCCAGGTAAATTCTGAACTTATTTGTTTTATGATTTCGCTTTGGTCACTTTATTTCTTCTGGGAATTTCTTTTTTTTTCTTTTTAAAGATTTTATTTATTTATTTGACAGACAGAGCTCACGAGTAGGCAGAGAGGCAGGCAGAGGGAGAGGGAGAAGAAGAAGCAGGCTCCCCACTGAGCAGAGAGCCCCATGCAGGGCTCAAGCCCCGGACCCTGGGATCATGACCTGAGCCGAAGGCAGAGGCTTTAACCCACCGAGTGACCCAGGCGACCCTCTTCTGGGAATTTCCTGTTCGTATTCTACACACATGTCCATGGAGTTATTCAACTTTTCTCTTACTTTCTAATTATGTAATGTGACCCTTAATTATTTGATGTTGTATTTGTTGCTAATATTTTCCCCAGTCTATCCCAAAGTTTGAATTTTGCTTTTGATGCCATTAATTATATGAATCTTTCCATTTTTATTTCAAAATTTATGAATTTTATAAATACTTATTTCTTATGTGCTTTGAGATATTTTCATTTTGTTTTCTCTCAATTTGTTTAAGTTGCAAGTTTTAGTAATGTATTTCCTAACACTAAATCCTCCTTGCCTCCTTGCCCTCCTAGAATACTGAAGACAGTTATTAAGAATTGCTTAATCAATGTCTTGCTTAATCAAAGTCCTGCTTAATTAACGTCAGGCACTATTCTAAAAACTATAGAAATTAACTTGGTGTCATTATCATCTCTGGTTTACTATCCAGGCAACAAGACAGAGAAATGCTTATGCAGTGAGTTAGTGAGAGTCAGCTAGTTTGGTCCCAGGGCATATCCTCTTAACTATTCTGCTGTGCTTGTCATTTCTTGCTTAATAATCAGTTCTAGAAACCTGCAGGAATTTGTCTAGTTTTTACCAGTCTGTACATTGTGAATTGTCCATAAACCATGGCATACATTTTTATGACAATTTAAATAAAATATTCCTTTATCACTTTTTATAATTCCACAGAAAATATCAGTAATAATTCTGATATCACTTCAAGTATGATTAAATATAATTTTTAAAGGATGGGAATTAGACTCATATAAATTATTAGTGTGCCTCAGATATTTTCACCTAAGGGCAAGTAAAATATGCATTTCAGGGGCACCTGGGTGGCTTAGTGGGTTAAAGCCTCTCCTTTCGGCTCAGGTCATGATCCCAGGGTCCTGCTTCCTTCTCTCTTTCTGCCTGCCTCTCTGCCTACTTGTGATCTCTCTCTGTCAAATAAATAAATAAAATCTTTAAAAAATATGCATTTAATACTCCTTGTAGTATTTATTGTAATAGAAGATATTGGAAACATCCTAAATGTCTGTTGGTTGGACACTGGCCAAATATATGGTGGTGTATATATACGATGGGATAGTATGTGCCATGAAAAAGAAGAGGCAGCTCTAAATATTCTAGTGTTCATTGAAAAGGCAAAATTATATTCAGTCAGTATGTACCATTTGTTTAAAAATAACTCCTTGCATTTGTATGCATATATGCTAGTATATGAATAGAAGGGATGTCTCTGGAAAACACAATTTGAAAATGTCCTTGTCTTTATGATAGGTAACTAAATATCCTGTAAACAGGAAATGGCAGGGAGGTATACTTTTCTCTATGTATCAAGATTTCTATAATATATGAATAGATCAGTTAGTTAAAAATGTAAAAGATTACTAAAAACAAAAATAAGGATTTTAAGACACCTCACCATGTTCTCTTATAACACTTTAACTTCCTTTTAGTAATATCTATTTTATCATTTCCAGTTTAAAGTGGTTTGCTTACATATTATTTTCAATAAGGAGTATACAATTAAAATCCAAATCCGCCATCTTTTTTTTTTGCATTCTGTTTTGTTTAATCCACACCCATAGATCTGCACCTGTTGTTAATATAATTAAACATAAAATCCAACCTTTTGAATCACTTTTTTGCTCAGAATCATCAATAGCCACATTTTTCCAAAGAGTATCATCATCTATGTCATTAATAGCATTGATATTATGAAGAATTGTTTAAAAGAATCAATTGCAGAATAACAACAGCAAACAAAACATCATCAAACTAAAATTTAATTGTGGTGGGCTCTTTAATTATCTTTACTACTGTAGAGATCTTGCTTCCTTGGAGTCCCTATTCAGGTTGATGAACATATCCTAATTGCCAGTTCTCACAAATATTTGCATTTTAGAGGTATAAAACGTTGTTCACCACCAATTCTGGATTATAGAGTTCTAGATTTTCTTCCATTTCTACTGACACTGACTCTTCAGATTTCGATGTGCATGTACGCGAAGGACCTACAGAGTCAGCATTTTTAAGATCTGTGCCATTGTTGGGGTTTTGTTGTTTGATTTCTTTGTTGTGTACTGCTAGTATACTTGATTTTTAAGAACTAATTTTAATGTCATATATCTACCATTACAATACTAAATATATTTAATGTGCCCAGTGCTCCATCATTACCTCCTTCCCTCACTTTGAACCCCTGGCAAACATTGATCTTTTTATTTTCTTTGTAACTGTGCTTTTTTTACAGAATGCAATGTAATTGGAAATACATAGTACATAGCCTTTTCAGACTGGCTTATCTTCCTTAGCAATATGCATTTAAAGTTCTCCCATGTCTTTTTGTGGCTTGGTGGCTCATTTCTTTTCATTGCTGAATAATATCTAATTGTGTGGGTATACCACAGTTTATTTATCCATTGACCTGTTGAAGGACATCTTGGTTCCAATTTGGGGCAATTATGAATAAAACTTCTATAAACATTAATGTGGAGATTTTTACATGGGCATAAGTTTTCATTTCATTGGGAAATTTGTTAGAGTACAGTTGCAGGATTGTATAGTAAGACTATGTACCTGAGTAGGTGAGGACCTACATTGTGTTTTTTTTGTATGTGTTCCTTAATTATAATCTGTATTATGAGGGTATCATTCCCAATGCTTATATCTCACTTTATCCTTTATCATCACTAAATCCTTTCCTTATTTTTCTTTCTTTTTGTTCATTTATTAAGGAATGAAACTTTGCAGTAAACTTTCTAATTTTACAAAAATTTCACAATTATGTAAAATTATACTTATTCTCATATTTTAAAAATCCAATAATGATGACAAGGATTTGAAATTACAAACAAAAACATCATGCATATATGTTATAATATTGTTTTATGTAAACTATTTTCTTGAAAACATGAATATGTAAAGTCAGTATCACAGTATAGTTAAAATCATTCATATAATTCATAGAAACACTTAAAGCAATGAAATGTCTCATATATAATTTTATCTTCTTTAAATTTTAATATAGAAACAATATTTCTGATGTTGTATTTCAAATTTAAAAAATCTAAAGCATATGGCTAGTTGGGGGAAAAGCTACTTCATGTCATAATTTCCGATAACATAATATTTTTTATTTATTTCCCAAAGTAAACTGCATGATCACGTTTAAAATTTGGGCTTCTTGGGGCACCTGAGTGATTCAGTGGGTTAAAGCTTCTGCCTTCGGCTCAGGTTATGATCTCAGGGTCTTGGGATCAAGCCCCTCATCGGGCTCTCTGCTCAGCAGGGAGCCTGCTTCCTCCTCTCTCTCTGCCTGCCTCTCTGCCTACTTGTGATCTCTGTCTATCAAATAAATAAATAAAATCTTAAAAAACTAAAAAAATAAAATTTGGACTTCTGTAAAACATTAACATAATTTTGATGAAAAAAATCTTAGATAAATGGAATTTCTCCTTTCTTTTTTTTTCTGAGTGAAAATTATGTGGGTGAGATGAATTTTAATGGGAAAAAAAAATTAGTGGTATTCTTAATCTGACCATGTTTGGTTTTTAGTGAGGGGAGATGGGGTTAAGTGGAGATTCTAAACTATGTTTCATAATGCATCCATTTTTACATTACATGAATAAGGCTTTTTTGTTTGTTTATTTTTCTAGGAAAGATGGATCAAAAGAACCAATAGTGGAGATGAGGACAGAGGATGAAAGAATCACTAATCATGAGGATGGGAGCCCAGTAAATGAGCCAAATGAAACAACACCACTAACAGAACCTGAGTAAGTAGCTTCAGATGCTTAATTATTTTTGGATAAATATTTATAAAATAATAACATCTTATCATTACTTGTAGCATATATTTACAAATATCATTATTTATAGAAAAGTGTTTCTTTTTCAGAGAAAATAGATGAGAATATCAAAAACCATTTTCTAGGGAAACAGTCCACATGAAAATTTTGTATCAATGCCAGAGAAAATCTACTATTCAAACATACATTTATAATTTTATGTAAAAATGTCAAAAAGATGGCACATGTTAGAGTTGGATTTTCTTACATTTATTTTACTCTTAAGAAAGTGATACTTTCAGGGCATCTGGGGTGCACAGTCAGTCAATTAAGGTTAAGCCTCTGAGTCTTGATTTCAGTTTAGCTCATGGCCTCAGGGTTATGAGATTGAGCCCTGTCTCAGACTCTGGACTCAATGGGGAGTCTGCTTGAGATTCTCTCTCTCTCCCCTTCCCTTTGTCCTTTCCCGCTCCCCCCACTCACACGTGCTCTCTCTCTCTCTCTAAAATAAAAAAATAAGGGGCACCTGGATGGCTCAGTGGTTAAGCGTCTGCCTTTGGTCCAGGTCATGATCCCAGGGTCCTGGGATTGAGTCTGGTTTCAGGTCCTTGCTCAGTGGGGAATCTGCTTCTCCCTCTGCCCTGGCCCTGCTTGTGCTCTCTCACTCTGTGCACTCTCTCTTTCTCTCAAAAACCAAAACAAAACAAAACAAAACAAAAAACTTTAAAAAAATAAATCTTTTTAAAAAAAGAAAGTGATACTTTCAAAATAGGATTTTTAAAAAATATTTTATTTATTTATTAGACAGAGATTGAGAGTACAAGCAGGAGGAGCCACAGAGGGAGAGGTAGCAGCAGGCTCCCTGCTGAGCAGGGAGCCCAATATGGAATTTGATCCCAGGACCTTGGGATCATGACCTGAACTGAAAGCAAGACGCTTAACTGACTGAGCCACCCAGGTGCCCTCAAAATGTAATTTTTATTGAAATAAAAAGGTTAGGAAATTGGCCATTACTCTGAATAGGAATCTCACAATTTAAAATAAAAAATTGATAATGTGGGGACACCTGGGTGGCTCAGTTGGTTGGACGACTGCCTTCGGCTCAGGTCATGATCCCGGAGTCCTGGGATCGAGTCCCGCATAGGGCTCCCAGCTCCATGGGGAGTCTGCTTCTCCCTCTGACCTTCTCCTTGCTCATGCTCTCTCTCACTGTCTCTCTCTCAAATAAATAAATAAAATCTTAAAAAAAAATTGATAATGTGAATATGTACACAATCTACTTTGAAAGGAAAGAATATTCATTTGGAAGAAGAAATACTGTTAAATTGTCTTTCATTTTAATGTCCACATAGGAAATGATGTTTGCTCTCCATTCAAGATTATATTATTTACCTCTTTCTATACCCATCAGAGCTCCATCATAGTGATAGCAGATATTTCAACTAAATTTGCAAAGATGATGAACATGTGCAAAGATCATATTCAGGCAACGTGAAAGTTAAAATGATTAAAGCCAAAGGCATTATTAAGGAGTGAAAATGGTATTCTATGGAATATATTGAATACAACAAAACCATGACTATAACATTTTTCTTTAAATACTGTTCACTAAAATTACTTCTAAATTTTATTGTTATTTGTTTGTTTAAGAATCGTTTTTTCTTTACCAGCATATCCTCACTTGCAGAGAAATTTGATTAGGCTTCTCATCCTAAATGGAAGGTTGAGTGTTGTCACAAGTGAAAAAAAAACAACTTGTTTCAGAAATGCCTGCTATGTGCTCTCAGGGGGCCGAAATAATTACTATTTAGAGAAATACAAAGTACTACTCTGTAGCTAAATTTTCCATATAAATCCTCAGGTCATGCCATTTAGAGATTATTACCTATTAAATGGAAGTTTACTCTGGTAGAGGCAGCTTTTACCTGGTGGGTTCTGTAGTTTTCCCTTCAGAAATTAGAAGTCTTTTCAATGAAGCAAAATTTTACACAATAAAACAAACAAGTAAACAAATAAATAAATAAAACTGGGGTACCTGGGTGGCTCAGTGGGTTAAGCCTCTGCCTTTGGCTCAGGTCATGATCTCAGGGTCCTGGGTTCTCTGCTCAGCTGGTGGCATGCTTCCCCCTCTCTCTCTGCCTGCTTCCCTGTCTACTTGTGATTTCTCTCTCTATGTCAAATAAATAAATAAATAAATAAATATCTTTTTAAAAATGTAAATAAAGCAAATTTCTATCTATTGATTAACACCTACAATGAGATGTTGGTGTGTATGTAAACTAGCCAAGAACTAGGGAGGTGTGTGTGTGTGTGTGCGTGTGTGTGTATATATATATATGTTTATATATGAAAACTAGCCAAGAACTAGGTATATATAAACTACCTATAGGCATATATAAACTTAATATATATAAACTTAAAAATGCAAACAAAACCAGACCAAACAAAAAACTAGCTAAGAAAATGCCTTTACATGTGACGGGGCAATATTGTGCAAAAAATAAAACAAAACAAAAAAGATGATCAATAACTACTCCAACCCTCAATTATAGAAAATAGTCAACAAAAAATAATAGAATCAACTGTAATTAAAAAAAAAACCAATTTAACATAAATTGAAGTAGTGAAAATTATATATGCAAAAATTTATCATCTAATAAATATTTGAAAACACTGGTTAATTCCAGTGTTATAATTCTTTGAGTAAGAGATATATTAAGCATCATGATAACCTCTTATCCAAGCTCTAAATTTCTCTATATTTCTCTATATTTTGCTGCTTAGAGGTGACACATTGGTTTTACCTTTTTTTTTAATCAAAGTTTACCAAATGGAAGAATGGAAGAACTGTGAAGACATTATTTATAATACACATAAAAGAACATGCCCTATAAGGTACAAAGTAGATGCTATTTCATTACCAGGAACGGGTCATAGTAACTTTTACCAAAACTTTTACTTTTGACTGGTTAATTTTCACATAATAGCTTTGATCTTCAGAATTTAATGGCTTGCTCTTCCCATTCAAAAATAGAAAAGAAATTACAAGTAAATTCTGGAGAAACTGGCATAGTAACGTTCACTACCCCCACTAAATGGTGACATTAAAGTACAAAATTGAACTGGAATTTGTTTTTGATGTGGAAAAAATATCTTGTCGAGGGGGGAAATCTTAACCCCAAAGCTGTGTACATAAGGAGTAATCATAAACTATTGAATTCAGAACTGGTAGAAAAAACATATCTTGCATCATTGTCATCATAGTAAGAGTTGTGAAGCTATCATTGAGAAATAAAGCAGTACCTGGGTGGCTCAGTCAGTTAAGCAACTGCCTTCAGCTCAGGTCATGATTCCAGAGTTCTGGGATCCAGCCTTGCATCAGGCTCCTCACTCAGTGGGAAGTCTGCTTCCCTCTCTTCCTCTTCCCCTTCCCCTGCTCTTGCTCTCTCAAATAAATAAATAAAATCTGAAAGGAAGAAAGAAAGAGAGAAAGAAAGAAAGCTTATTTTCCTTAATAGATTTTTTTTTTTTTAAAAGAGGGAAGCTTCTTTCTTTTTTTTTTTTTTTTTTTTTTTTTATTTGACAGAGAGAGAGAGATCACAAGCAGGCAGAGAGGCAGGCAGAGAGAGAGAGGGGAGGAAGCAGGCTCCCCGCGGAGCAGAGAGCCCGGTCCCAGGACCCTGGGATCATGACCTGAGCCGAAGGCAGAGGCTTTAACCCACTGAGCCACCCAGGCGCCGCTCCTTAATAGATTTTAATTGATAACAACTCTTAAAAAATGTACTCATAATCGATACAGAAATAACAACAAAAAATAATAGTGAAAGAGGTTAATTAAAGAAAACATCTACAATAAATGTAGAAAAGTGAGAAAGTCTTGAAATGCATACTTTCATTAAGTTCCAAAGAATATAGCTTATTCACCCAGCTTTTGAAGTATGTAACAGAACATGGCAGCAACTCTTAAGGACTTTTATTTGAAAAAACTTAGGTACTAGTAACTCATCTAATTGACATATAAAGATGCTGTCTTGTTTAGAATCCAAACCATTCTATTTTCTGTATCAATAACTGATTATCAAATCCAAGCCACCCTATAGTGAATGATTTGATGCATTTAAATCAACAGATACATTGTTTCATTCATCATTCTGCAGTACATCACATTTTTACAAAGGACAATATTATCTGATTATTTAATTATTTTTTATCATTTTGATATGACTTTAACAAATCTATTTTTTTTCTAATGATTATAGACACTGCCTTCTGTAAGACAGTAATTTAGTATCAAGGAATACCACTCAAATTGCCTTAGAAAATGAAGTTCATTATTTTTCTATTTCCTTCCAGAAAATTGCCTTTAAAAGAAGAAAATGGAAAAGAAGTCTTAAATCCAGAAACTATAGAAATTAAGGTTTCTAATGACATCATACAATCAAAAGAAGACGACAGCAAAGCATAACACCAAGATCACAAAGGCTTGAACAATGCTACACAGAGCATTTAGATTGCAGTGACCCTATGACCAAAACTATTCCATTGACCTTAATTTCTTGGGAAACTTCTAGCTTGGAATAGCTTGTACACATATACATATGATCAAATATTCCTGCCCATGGTCCATTACCTTTTGTTGTTGTTGTTATTGTTGTTGTTTATTTTGTTATGAATTTCAATATAGAGACCTGACTGGCACCAACTCTTGGGTATCAATTTGATTCTGTGATTGAAATACTGCAATTTGTTATACAGTTAAAGTGCTCTGTTTCTTTAGGACTATATATTTCATCCAACAACCTCTCCAACAAATTAGGGTTTAAGAATCAACAAAAGAAAACAAAAGCTTTGTGAGCTAAATGTATAAGAAAGCCCTGCATGTTTTTCATACTATCTTGGGCAAACAGATTATTAACATGGATTTCAGTTTAAGATGAAAACAGTTAATAAAGGGTACACTATTTTTCAGGAGAATTTCAGGGAACTTGGGCTTGAAGGAGCCATTATCTATAGCAGATATTAAAAATTGAGAGAAATTTTGGAAAATTCTTTTAAAGTTATAGTTACAGTGCTACTTCAATGTTAATTTTTGATAGACTAAAGTGCCAGATCAAAATCGTTACCCATTTGAATGAATACTAGTTGTGTGTAAAATTAGATTAGAAAGATTCAGTAAATCTCTCTCTTTATATATGCCATAATCACTCACAATGGATTACACAAAAAATGTATTGCAAGTGAAAATAATATTGATTTTTGCCCTCAGCTTCAAATAAAGTAAATTGAAATGGTAACAATATCAATGTTGTCTTGATATATTTATAGATATGTGATTACCTTTTACTTTTTAAATAATTTTATCAAAAAAAAGTCCTTAGTGTTGAAATACTTCAAACCATATCCTCAGATACATTTTTGACCATTGTTTTAGATGATCTTTATTTAAATATTCATTTCCCCAGTTTTACAGGTCAATCATTAAATGTAATCGGCTAATGGAAATTAAAATCCTGAGTGGTTAAACAAAGAAGAAAATAACATTTAAACATGCCATTAAAGTATTAGTGATAAACACCTGAATTGCCACTATCTGTTCTTCTTCTGGATGTTGTAGCTAGAAGTCATTTTAAGATTTTGATAAACAACTTTGGTTGAAGAAATTCTTTGGCTATTCAACACAAACTTTCTAATGTTACTTGTTAGGGCCTATACCAGAATACAATACTTATTAACTTCCAAGCTATGCAAGCTCCCAGAGGTAAAAGACTAAAACATGATTTTCCCTCATATGTATGGTAAAATAAATATATTTATGATTATAAATATACATACCAGTTGGGAGCAAGTTTTAGATTATTTGTTACCCTAGAGAGCCAAAGGTTTCTTTAGGCCCCATTACATTCATAATCTTTAGTGTTTTCAGGTGGTATTATAGCTCAAATATTGACTGGTTGGGGAATGCATACCAATAGAACATTGGAGGAGAGTTTTAACAGTGCAGAGCAACCTGCTTAATGTGTCTCTCTAAAGAGAAAATTTGATGAATATGTTCGATGAAATATTTATGCTACTCATCAACACTTTTATTTACAAAGTGCTAGAAACTGTCAGTCAAGGAGAGACAACCAACTAATTTTACAAACCTTTAATCATTAGCAGGACAGAATGTGTCTGTCTGCATGTTTGTGCACTAAAGCTCCAATGTTGTTGCCATAATTCACAGGATTATAGTGCAGGAATCTCCCCCTTAGTATTTTTTTCTGGCATATTCTGAGAAAAAGAATTCCTGTGCCTACCTAGGAATTTGAGTAGAAATTATCCAACTGGTCTTTTGATAGATTTGACTGTTACTATTTAAGTTATGTTTGTCTGATCACCTGTTTGCTTTATCTGACTGTTTTTTTTCCCCTTTTGTACCAATGTGCTATAACTAATTAAAGTACTTGAATTTGTTTGTGCAAAGTTCACAGGCTTAGTAAAATGTCCATAAAGCAATAGCCATGAATGCTATTTTTTCCTGGATAGGGCTGGCTTTAAACTAATAATGGTGAAAGAATTAGGAAAACTGAGAAACCAGTTCAGCATGTTTACTATTATTATATTTGTGCTATACTTCAAGAGCAGAGAAATCATAATAAAGAACAAATATTTTTGTGTTTCTTCAATTTGAAAGTTCTGTCTCTCGCATTTCTTTGGACTTTCCGTGTAAAGCAATTTACTTAAATATTTCTTTTATATATATACATATATATATATACACACACATATGCATATATATGCTATTAAATTTCTTGCCACTAATGTGGAGTAATAATCTGAGGTTAGCAGCTAATTTGAAACTAATTTTAGTCTGACTGTTTCAAGTGCACTGCTTCAGTTGTCTGAGTGATCCTTATCTCTTGTCCTTGAAATCTGTACCATGCAGGAGCAAGGCAATACTGTGATTAAAATAATAATAATAAATAATAATAATAATAACATGTGAATGGAATGCTCCAACTTACTATATCTGTAAAAGTTTCCAAATAAGAGCTGCGTGTAGTAAATTGTAAAACAAGAGTAGAACTGAAATAATCTGTTCTTATTTTTCATTCTTATTCTAGATTAAACATGCCATAGTACTGTAAAAATGTTATTTTTACTGTCTGAGGGTACTCTTAAATGTTAGTATAAAATGTCAAAAGAGTTGACTGAATATAAGTAGGGTTAAATTATCAGAACCCTATGCTAATTTAAACAAAGAAGAAAAATATCACTAAAAATATTGGTATTTCTTGATAGATTATGTGCAATTAGGCAATGACAATCTATATTCAATAATATATAAGAAAGAATAGTAATATCAGCATTTTGATAAATGTTCTGTTTCTAAAACTGGCACAAATTAATGTGTCAATGTATTTTACAATGCTCTTCAAAAGAATTTAGAATTGTGACTCCTAAAAATTTATTTATTATTTTTGTGGATTGATTTGTTGCCATTCTATTGATGCTAATGTCTAACATTAATGTAATGTTTTTCTAGTTTCCCCTTATTTTTAATATTAATACCTATAAAAACATTTTTCAAAGACTATTTGATCCAGCAAAGTTTACATGAATCTTAGGCTTTGATTTAAACATTTATATAAATAGAAGGATTTTATTAATCAAATTATTTATTTGAGCACCAACAATTAATTGTAAGTTTATAATAATACCTTTATTTTATGCTTCTTATTTTAAATAATTAAGATGTATTTGTGCCTTGGATTAGCATGACATTATGCTTTATTAAAAGAAAAAAAACCTGCAAACTTTATTGATGTATTTTGCTCATATCTGTGAGACTTAAATGGTACTGACTTATTTACATTTAGTGAATAAGCTCAATTCAAATTACTTTACCTTGAATACAAAATCTAAATATAACAAATTATACCATGGAACTTATTTTCACTCATGACAAAACAATTCTTTTGATGCACACATAAAATATATTTCATTTTGTCTATATTGTTGTTCTAGATAATAAATATTCTAGATATTGTTAAAATTGATTTCTACCATTTATGAGACAATGACAACAGATGATATTTTAAGATAAGATAAATTGTTTTAGTGTCACCTGGGTCTACATTATCCTGTTGTGCTTTTATCTGGGGATCATACATCATCCTTTATGATGGTAAGATAACCACTGATAAAAATATCTACACCAGAAGTAATAGAAAGAATTATCTCCATTTCTTAATTTAAATAATTAAATAATCTCCATTTCTTAATTTTGAAAAATATGAGAATAGCATATTACAGTTGCTTATTAAAGTTACAATTTGTTTTCATGAAGTATGATGTCCAGGGCCAATTTCAGTTGCTCATGGAGTTCTTTCTCCCAAATCATATCCAGAGTGCTTACTCAACAAACTTTAGGAGTAGATAAAGCTATTTTTTTAAATGAATTGTTTGCATTATTTATCTGTAGAGAGGAAAGATTTGAATCTTTGCATTAATCCTTTGAAGAGTTATTACATTGTCTCTTACACTGAAATTGCATGCAGAAGTATTAGGGTATGCTAAACTTAACTATGAAAGGTCAAAGAAATAAAGTACTTCCATCCTAAAATGAAAATCTTTCAAGAAAGTATTCTACTCATGGGCTTAATCATGTTCTGAGATGAAAAAATCATATGTGTAAATGGGAAACTTATAAAAGAGCCTAGATGTAGTACTTGCTGAACAAATACAATTTCCTTCCATGCCCTTACTCTCTTTTTTAAAAAAATTGCATTTACCCATGTAGATGCATCTGTTTAACAACATTATATGAGAATGCTAATAGATTATCTCCCCTCCCAAACTTTTATATTATATGTAATACTTAATATTTATTTGATAACACATTTAATATTCTTAAAAATAGTTCATTATTCACTATAGAATTTTATCAATAACTTAAATACCTTAGCTCGTACCACCACTTTAATTTTTTATATAATTTTTAGGATTTTGGCCACAGTATATTCATAATTATTAATATAAAATTGGTTATATAAATTTGATATTGTTGTTTTTTTCTAAAACAAAAACACATAACACATGAAAAGTTGCATCTGGTTTTAGCCTTCTTTAGGAAAAAATTAACAATGCAATGACTTGGAGCATTTCAAATCACAGCCAGGTGTATGAGAATAGAGGAACAAAGAACTGAGAGAATCAAGAAAGGCAAACTGAACTCCTACATTTGGGGTAGATAAGAAGGATTTTCGTGTGAAATGAGCTGGGCCAGGGACTAGGAACACTGCTTGGATAAAAACTAAGGTCAATTTTACTGATGCAAAGAGAAAGGCAAGTGAAATGCGGAGGAGATAGTTAACATAGAACCTAATATTCAATTTTGCAGGTAGGATTTTTTTCAAGAACAATATGCATTATATACAATAAATGGTACTGTTAAGAGCAAATATATTTGTTCCAATTCTTAAAGGAATGTTCATGGTTTAGCATTTTTGCCTCTAAACTGTTAGGAATATGTAAACTTCTTACAAATAAAGTTTAAAAAACTATTTTTTTTTCTTTTGGTGTATGAATTCTATGCTGTGTTCAGTATGCATTAAAACATACTTGTATTTTCTTTAAAGTGTATGTCCATTCAAATCCTATATTCTTAAGTTAGCTACCACAAAGTTTTCTTATTGTTTCAATATGGTATGTCCCTATGAAATGCTGTATATATATGTCTAAACTGTAAAAATTATACTGCAAATGTTGAAGTTTTGTATTTATGAGAGACATTGAAAGTATGGCTTACAGTATATCAAAATGGTCACTCTTCACCATTTGTATATTAATAGTAAAGATACTTTTACTTTAATAAAGTGTTGCATTTATGTTTATTTTGAATAACATCTCTACAGTGAGTGAGCTTATAACTTACATTATTTCATTTTTTTCAGATGTTTTCATTTTTAAAGAATTTCCAAACCAATCTCTATATATTAAAAAAAAAAGGAGAAGAAGAAGAAGAAGAAGAAGAAGAAGAAGAATGCTTTCTGCAATTTTGCCTTACCTTGAGTTGCAATCTTTCGATAATAAGCAGTAGGTAAAAGAAGTGGTTCTCAAAATGTGGTCCCTAAACCAGCAGCATTAGCACCTGGGAATTCATTAGAAGTAAATATGTTTCTGGACCTCATCACAGACCTCCTAAATCAGAAGAATCTGGGAGGGGGTAAAGGAGTTTGTGTTTTAACAAGCCTTTCTAATAATCCTAATGCACACAAAATTTGAGATCCAGTGGATTGGAGACACATTTTGGGTGGCAATCTAGAAGGTAAAAACTTCTAGTTCATGCTGAAATTTTATTTCTCATTATTATATAGATTATCTTCTTGCAGGACTTAATGAAATATAAAATAAGAGAAGCTAATCATTCCTCACATGCTTTATAAGGTGTTTTCCTTTTTTTAACCAGTGTAAAGTTCAACTTATTCTTAAAATGAAGAATAAAAAGCAAATACCAAATCTTCAGAAGGTAAAAATTTTCAACATAAGTCTTACAAATATCACAAAGTACATACATATGTAGAATAAAAATAACATTAAATAGGTGGTGAAGAATGAAAAAAAAAAGAATTTATATATTGCTCTTGCTCTGTCAGTACCCTATATTTAATTAAAAGGACAGTTTTATTAAAAAATACAAAATATACCATGAGAAAGATGCATAAACAAATTCTCTGATATACGATAAAAATGGATCTGGTAACTCTGTTAATATTTTAGAGAATTTCTTATATTTCTTTCTAACCTAACCCATCACCTACTATAATTTTCCTTATTTGTAATATAGGTAATGAATGTATGTATCCTAAGATTCATGTCATACATGGGTTCATTCAGAAAAATTCATTAAATTTCTTTTTAAACTTAATGAATTTTTCTGAATGAATTTTCAACACTCAAGTTAGAATGTTCTTAAATCATAAATAATGTTTTCTGTTTTATGTGAAGTTTCTTATATATGTTCTTATCCTTGGCATAAATTTGTTTTCCAAAATAAAATGTATACATTTGGATATTTTCATTTTCTTGGTAACAACTCATCTTCCACAGACAGGATATTTTTGGGGGGAAGGAGATGCAGGGGGGAGGCAACTGTATTGTTGTACTAGAATAATATTAAATTTAGTCCAAATTTAATTTATTCTGTCATTTTATTAACCCAGCAGGCTATAAAGACAGAGGTTTCTAGTATTAAGATATCTTAGTATTTGAGGGAAAAGAAAAAGATTAACTTGATGATTCAGTTCACATCAACATCTTTTCTTTAACCTTGAATTTCCACATTCACCTGCAGATCTCTTTATCTTCCTTTATCTGCCATAGCACAAACATGGTCAATGTCTAAAACTGACCTGGCAAGACTGAGACATAGAGGAGAAAGAATGATTGCCAAAATTAGTCCAATCACATCGAGGAATCAAGCAATTACATTCATTACAAACATTCTCAGAAGAATCGTTTTTAAAGTGGAGGGTTGTAGAAGGAAGCTGTAAAGTTCCCCCTTATAGAAGTGGATGGAACATATACTAGAGATCTCTCAGTGGGGGTTGGGGAAGTTTTATCACCCAGTCTGACCATGTGAAGACCCCCTGACAATTCTGGTGGAAGCACCCCCTGGAAAGCATAAACGAATTTTCACTAATTCAAAAACAAAAAGATTCATATCTTTACTCACCAGAAGAAAAGATGAGGGAAGAAAGTATCACGAAGTTGCAGTAAGGATAGAACTGAAATCACTGAAGTAATATTAGGAAACAGATAAGAGCACAGGTATTAGAATTAGAATATACCTGGGCTCCCATTCCAATTCTAAACCTATTGCCAGCTCTGAACTTTAGCAATTTATGTAAAAACTTAAACCTTGATTTCATCATCTATAAAATGTGGTTAGTTCTAAAGCAGATAATATTCATCTCTGAGTTGATGTAAGGATTTATGGAGATAATGTTAATAAAACTCTTTATACAGTGTCTACTACAGAAAATACCAGTAAGTGGTGGCCATGATTATCTCTATATCTGCCATATTTTAACACTGATTCTAATAAGTTGTATTAGACAGCTACTTCACATTCTCTAGAGACTAACCATAAATAAGCCAATTATTTAATAATTCATTAACTTATTTACTAATAGGTTAAAGTGGAGATATTGAAAAGTTGAAAGCATGGCTTTCCATTTCATCATCTTCTACTTCTGTTTCAGTTATCTTTTGCTGAATAAGTAGTCAAGCCAAAACCTAATGGCTTAAGATATATATTAACATATAAAACATGTATCAACGATATAGTATTTTTTTCATGACCATATCTGTTAACTTGACTCAGCTTGGCAATTATTTTGCTCCATATGATGTAGCTGAGTTCACTCATGTGGATACTGATTTCTAAGAGGAAACCCTAGAATGGAAGTCTTGATGTGTATGTACTTACCAAGACTCTGTTTGCATCATCACACTAGTAATTTTTAGCTAGTGAATAAACACATAGTCAATGTGTGAGTATAATGGGGTGTAACGAGAGCATGGTATATTTGAGCAATACTCATGTTATAAATATGGAAACATCCTCCTTCTGTCCCGTGGTGTTTCACATCTTTTCCACATGCAAAATTTACTTCTCCCCTTCCCAAGATTTTCAGTTGTATTTCATCAGCTTAAGAGAATTGAGCTGAAATTTCAGACTTTATTCAACTAAATAAATTTGAGGTATCAATAAGACTCCTCAGGTACCGTGTCTTGGGTGCACTTTTTCAGTATAGAGGCACTGAGAAGACCATTTAACTGTCCCCGGAAAACCCTACAGACAACTGTGAGACATGAGCAGAAAAATAACATAGACATTGCCATTTAAAATAAAGCGGGAGGAAATGGAGGAATTCCACAATTAATGTGTCTACAGAAATTTTGAAACCCAGAAAATCAAACATTACCAGTTCCTCTTGCCTCTAGCATAGTGCATTTTCCTTGGTTTGGATCCAATTCTACTCTCCCTGGGAGTGGTTACCTAATCCATTGCTCTCAGTGGCTCTTAGGATAACTCAGATACTCTTCCTTTTCTGTAGGAAATGATGTGTGGTTGTAGCTGAGTAAATTTCTTGCCTTGCTACCTGGCCAAATATATCTAGTACTTAGAAATCTATTTTCGTCTAAACCAAGTCCCGTTAAGTTCAAGCTGATACAACTCCTTTAAAAACTGAGGTTTTTTTTTTTTTTTAAGATTTTATTTATTTATTTGACAGAGAGAGATCACAAGTAGGCAGAGAGGTAGGCAGAGAGAGAGGGGGAAGCAGGGTCCCCACTGAGCCGAGAGCCTGATGCGGAGCTCGATCCCAGGACCCTGAGATCATGACCTGAGCCAAAGGCAGAGGCTTAACCTACTGAGTCACCCAGGCACCCCTGTGAGGTTTTTTTTTTTTAATGTATCAAATTATAACCCTGTATGAGACAAAATCTACGCTCTCAAATTTTTTTAAGACAGTGGTCTTTCTATGTTGGGCTACAAAATGAAGTGCTATAAAATAATGCTCTTAAGATTCTCAAAAGCCTATTGTCTAATTAAGAAAGTCTATAAGGCACTTCCTTAAATTTCTATGTGACCAAAACAAAGGACACCCTTGTGATTTTTGACCTCAAGATTATGTTTTACTGAGAATAGACTAATTTGATATTTATCCTTATGCCATTTATTGTTTTGAAAAGCTTGTGGGGCACCTGGGTGGCTCAGTGGGTTAAAGCCTCTGCCTTCAGCTCAGTTCATGATCCCAGAGTCCTGGGATCGAGCCCCGCATCGGGCTCTCTGCTCAGCAGGGAGCCTGCTTCCCCCTCTCTCTCTGCCTGACTCTCTGCCTACTTGTAATCTCTGTCAAATAAATAAATAAATAAATAAATCTTTAAAAAAAAAGAAAAGAAAAGCTTGTGACAGCTCTAAATGTAGGAATGAAAGAAAAGTCTTGGGTAAAAAAATAATTCCTCCAAATTCTGCTTAAAATTTGAGTATCTATCTTGTAAGCACATCTTTCTCATGAAAGATCTTATCATAGTTGAGAGGAAAATAAAGATAGATACCACTTTCAGTATGCTGCCTGACAATCTTCTTAGTGAGATTCATAAACTCATTAGTTTATTTTCTGTTTTGCAATTTATCAGAGGCAACAGCTTCCCTAATTGTTCTGTTAGTATAAACGTGGTTTTCTTTGTCTCCAGTGTCTTAGAGTAACTCTACTAGCAGCTTACCCACATTCAGTCCTCTAGATCCTGTCCAGTCACAAAGCTAAGGACAACTTATTTTGTGTAAGTTGTGTAAGTTGTGCGTTAGTAGTAACCCAGTTGTAGTTACAGTTTGTCTTTTACTTATCTGAGTTGTATTCCTTTCCTATTGTTGCACCAAGTAAGTTGGTGACCTTAAAAAGCAAACCCAGGACGCCGGGGTGGCACAGTTGTTTAAGTGTCTGATACTTGGTTTTGGATCGGGTCTTGATCCAGGGTCCCGGGATCAAGGGATCAGGCACCACCCTCTCCCCCAACACTGGGCTCTGTGCTCAGCATGGAGTTTGCTTAAGATTCTCTCTCCCTCTCCAACAAATAAGTAAATCTTAAATCAAAACAAAACAATCCACAAATTTATTATTCCATAGTTGTAAACGTGCCAGCAGGATTGTGTTAGTCTGGAGGCTTCTAGAATGGCTTAGTCAGTTCAAGCTGCTATAATGAGTTACCAAAGTATCTGTGGCTTGAACAACAAACATTTATTTCTTAAAGTTCTGGAGGCTGGAAGTTTGAAATTAGGGTGGCAGCATGGATGCGTTCTTGGTGAAGCTCCTCCTTCTGGTTATGCCACATGGCCTTTCCTTGGTGTATGGATTCACACAGTGAAAGAAGAAGGGGTGGACAGAGGGAAAGGGGGAGGGGAAGAGAGAGAAAGCAGTGTGGGGGAGATCTCATTTATGATTCTCTTTTTATGAGACATTAACTTAATCATGAAGGCCTGACTCTCATGACCTAATCCAAACCTCTAACCCTAATTACCTCCCACAAGCTTCACCTCTAAGTACCACCACATTGGAGACTATAGTTTCAAAATAAAAATGTGAGGGGGGATATAAATATTCAGTTAATAACATGAAGACTCCCACATTCCATGACTCAAAGTATCCTTCCATCTGCAAAGCCTGCAACGGTATCACTCAAACCTCTGTTTCTATCAACATGCCTTCTCTGACTCATACTACCTGCCTTTCTATTTTTTGTTGAAAAGTCTGTGATCATATTGAGTCTACCTGGATAATCCAATATAATCCCCCCTTCTCATAGCTTCTAACTTAATCAAATCTGCAAAGCCTTTTTTCCTCCCCCTCCCATGTAAGGCAATATATTTGTAGGTTTTAAGGATTGGGACCCAGGCATCCTTTGGGGGTTAATGCTCTGTCCATCAATCTACATTATAAGCCATTGCCAAATATAATGGTAAAGCAAGCACGTTTTATTAAACTATGATTTTTTGTGTGTTGACTTTGCTTAATTTGATGTTTTTTTTGCCATAGAGATGTGCTGAGGTCAGTTACAGCATTGCATTCAGCTAGACCTTCAGGGGAAACTCGAATGTGGAAAACGTTCTCTCATCCTCTAAGTCTTTCTCCACAGGGCTTCAAATCATCCTGCAGTCCTGTACAAAGATTTTTAGAGTGTGGTGAATGGCTTTTAGAGAGTTTTTCAGGAGCACAAATTCCAGTGTGCAATTATTTTTCAAGCCTCTGTTTGCATTACTCTTGTTAATATGACAACAACTTCCAAACTTTGTGCCCACCCAGTCACCATGAGAGAGGATTTCATCAAAAAGCATGATGGCTTAGCAGTGGCAAATAATATATATCCTAGCAAGCAGTGAAATGGCTCAAAATATTTAAGTTGCAATAGATAGAAAGAGGTTTTACACCCAGAAAGAAAATCAGAGAATAGAATGAAATAAATAATAGAGTTTATATAGGTACTAGACACCTCATTGTTAATTCCCATTACTTTTATAACTAAAATTCTGACCAGTAGAAAGATGAAATGTTTTTTCTTGCTTTTATGTATGTGGGAAGTGGCAGAAACAAAATTCAAATTCAGGTCAAGCAACTCCTATTCTGATTTTTTTACATTAAGCATCACATATCAAGAGACAACATGTATTAATGATGAATTTAAAATTAATCTGTGAATATAACTGGTTTAAACTCGAACTTTAGTTATGCTCTCCATATGTATATTAGATTTGACAATAAAGCAATATTAATAGAATCAGCTATATAACTTTAAAATATACTTGCTGATGATATACTTAAGTGTAAGGAATAAAATATTTACATAAAATATAAGGAACAACATTATAAAATATATGTTAAAGCCCGGCTATTCAAAATTCAGAGAAAAACTAATTCAAATAATCACCTACCTTATTTTTACTCTGGAGTGCTAAGGAATGTTCTTAATCCAATTCTGCAGCTTAAGAATGTTTTAAAAAACTGATTACTTAAAATAATCAGTGATATTTAAAAATCAGTAATATTTTAAAGGAGAGAACTGGCTCCTTTTTTTTTTAATGGTCTTTGTTCCATCTCTTCTTCTTGACAAGTAATTATTCATAGATCATAGATTTAAAGACAAATATTCATAATAATCTATGTTTCTTGGAGATTTCAAATTAGTCATTTTATCATTTATCCAGATTTTAAAGTATTCTATACTTTACAAATTGAGCAATAATTGTGATTTTCAATTGTACGTAACAGGTAAATGAAAAATCAAATAATGTTCAGAGAACACACTTTGTTATGGCTTGACTACTTTTAAATTTATTGAGACTTATTTTATGACACAGACTATCATCTAGCTTGGCAAATATTCCATCTAAACTTGAAAAGAATGTGTTTGGTGCTGCATTTTTGTGGAGTGTTCTATGAATATCAATTATGTCAATTTGGTTGATAATGCTATGTAAGGATTCTATATATATATATATATTTTTAAAGATTTGATTTATTTACTTGACAGAGAGAGAGAGAGGGTGAGAAAGAGATCACAAGTAGGCAGAGAGGTAGGCAGACAGAGAGGGAGAAGCAGGCTCCCCGCTGAGCAGAAAGCCAGATGTGGGGCTTGATCCCAGCACCCTGGGATCATGACCTGAGCCAAAGGCAGAGGCTTAACCCACCGAGCCACCCAGGTGCCACAAGGGTTCTATATTTTTACTGATTTTCTGTCTCCTGGTTCTGTCCATTATTCACAGAATGGTGTTAAAATCTGCAACTATATTTGTGAATTTGTCTATTTCTCCTTGCAGTTCTCTCAGTTTTTGCTGCTTTTGTTTTGAAGCTCATTATTAGATATAGAAATATTTAGAATTGTTATGTCTTCTTGATGAATTGGCCCCTTCATCATTGTGAAAAGATCTTACTTATCCCTCATAAAATTCTTTGCTCTGAAATCTACTTTGTCTGATATTAAGATAGACACAATGTTAGCTAACAATAAAAGGAGTGAATTATCACGAATAAAACTGCAATAAACATGATAGTCCTGATATCTTTTTGAAACCATGTTTTCATTACCTTGGGATATATACCCAAAAGTGGAATTGTTGGATTACAAACTATTTTCAAAGTGGCTGTATTAGTTTACCCTCTTACCAACAGTGCACAAAGGCTCCCTTTTCTCTACATCCTTGTCAACATCTGTTATCTCATGTGTTCTTGAGGATAGTGATTCTAATATGTGTGAGAGATATCTCATTGTAATTTTGATTTGCATTTCCCTGATAATTAGTGATGCTGAGCATCTATTAATGGGCCTCTTGGCCATTTGTGTATCTTTTTCAGAGAAATATTATTCAGTTCCTCTACCCATTTTTTAATCAGATTGATTGGTTTCTATTTGAGTTGTATGATCCAAAATATGGAAACAACTTAAGTACCCATCAATGGACTAATGAGCAAAGAAGAAGGATATATAGTATATATATAAAATGTCTACACACAATAGAATATTATAGCATAAGCATAAAATAGCACAGGGAAGAAGAACATTCTGTTATTTGTGACAACATCTGGACCTTGAGGGCACTATGTTAAGTGAGATAAGTAGAGAAAGACAAATACTGTATGATTTAAAATATATGTAGAAGCTCAAAAAGTTGATCTTCTAGAAGCAGAGAGTACAATGGTGGTTACCAAGGGGTAAGGACTGAGTGATGAAATTAGTACTATGTTGGTAAAAGGATACAAATTTGCAGTTAGAAGATGAATGAAGTTCTGGAGATCTAATGTACAACATCGTGGTTATAGTCAACAATACCATATTATATACTTAAAGTTGTTAAATGACTAGATACCACATTATCTAGTTAAGGTATTGTATACCACAAACCTACACAATGTTATATGTCCATTATATCTGAATTTGAGAAAGAAGTGAATTATTGCAACAAACAATGTAGATGATTCTCAAAATTATGTCTTGAGTGAAAAAATCCAGAAACAAGATAACAGGTTTTGTGATTCTTTATTAAAAAAAACAAAACAACAATAAAAAATAACCCAGAAACAAAAACAAAAACAAACAATACAAATTTTAGGAAATATAACCTAATCCATAGTGAATTAAATATCAGTGGTTTTCTGGGTGTGAGGAAACTGCAGTGCAGCAGAGGGAGAGATTACAAAGCGGTACCAGACAAATTTGGGGGGATAATACATATATTTATTATCGTAATTGTTTTGATGCTTTCACAGTTATGTACATTTGACAAAAATGGCCACATTATGTAAATACATACGTAAATTCTCTTGTTTAGTAATCATGCCTCAAGGACATTGTCAAAATGAAACATATATTTCTATGGCTCAGATGAAAATATAACAAAGTTTGTGCTCTGTAACAGTTGATGAGGTCAGGTTGTAACTTCTTCAAAAAAGAACATGCATTTTTCACTGAAGATATCAAAACATTATTAATCAAGTGCTCTTCAATTTCTAGATGGGGAAAATCTAACTACTCAGAATAATTAATGAAATACACTGTAAATCATTATCATAATTTGGCCTTTAAATTCACTTTCTTTGATATCCCATCTGAAAAAGCCTTATTTTATCCTGACAATTAAGAAAACTGAATGTCAAAAAAAAAAAAAAAAAGAGAGAGAGAAAGAGAAAGAAAGAAAAGAAAACAGAATTTCTTTCTAAATGAAGTGGGATATTTATTTTGCAGTTTGGAGACATTTTAATGTACCTATGATAGAATATTAAGTTTTAATTAAAGTGAATAGGAGTTGTAGCTTGAAAATCATATTTAAAAGTCATATTTGTGAAAAGAGTATCATTGCTTAAAACTTAAGGTAAAAAAAAAAGAAATAGGGACGCCTGGGTGGCTCAGTTGGTTAAGCGGCTGCCTTCGGCTCAGGTCATGATCCCAGCGTCCTGGGATCGAGTCCCATATCGGGCTCCTTGCTCGGCAGGGAACCTGCTTCTCCCTCTGTCTCTGCCTGCCTCTCTGCCTATTTGTGATCTCTCTCTCTCTCTCTGACAAATAAATAAATAAAATCTTTAAAAAAAAAAAAATTACCTTTGTCAGTTCATTAAG
Organism: Lontra canadensis; assembly: GCF_010015895.1. NCBI lineage: Eukaryota > Metazoa > Chordata > Mammalia > Carnivora > Mustelidae > Lontra > Lontra canadensis. The sequence goes on along the minus strand of NW_022631056.1, from coordinate 565,844 downwards.
AATGAATGAGTGAAAGAATGAATGAAAGGTCATAGACCTAAATGTGAAATGAACAACTATAAAACTCCTAGAAGATGACATAAAAAAATTTAGATGACCCTGGGTATGGCAAGACTGTTTGCATATGAAACAAAAGTCAGGATCCAGGAAAGAAAGAATTTGTAAGCTGTACTTAATTAAAGTTAAATACTTCTGCTTTGTGAAAGACACTGTCAAAAGAATAAGGAGAGAAGCCACAGGGGCACCTGGGTGAGAGAGGGAGAGATGAATAGTAAGAGCACAGAGAATTTTGAGGGCATGAAAAATACTCCATATGGTACTATAATGATGAACACAGGGTTTTATATATTTTTCCAATTCTGTAGAACATACAATATCAAAAGTGAGCCCTAAGGTGAACTATGGGCTTTGGTTCATTATGATGTGTCCCTGTAGATTCATTTTTGGTTAACAAAAGTACCACTCTGGCAATTGTTGTTGATAACACGGGAGGCTCTGCATGTGTGGGAGCAGGAAATATATGGGGAATCTCTGTATCTTCTTCTCAATTTTGTTGTGAGCTGAGAACTTCTCTTTAAAAAAGTTGTAACAAAACCATACATTAGGACACAAAACAAGTACTTTTTCCAACCACAAGTGTATGAAACTAGAAATCAACCACAAGAAAAAATCTGGAAAGAACACAAATGCTTGGATGTTAAATAGGATGCTACCAAACAATGAATAGGTGAACAAAGAATTCAAAAAGGAAATTTAAAAAGTACACGAAGACAATGAAAATGAAACCACAGTAGTCTAAAATCTTTGGAATGCAGCAAGTGTTTCTAAGGGGCAAGTCCATAGCAATACAGATATACGTTATGAAACAAACAAGTCTCAAATAAACAACCTAACCTTACATCTAAAGAGCTAGAAAAAGAACCAACATAATCCAAAGCTATGGAAGGAAGGAAATAATAAATATTAATGCAGAAATAAACAAAATAGAGACCAAAAAAAAAAAAAAAAAACCACCCCAAAAAACAAAACAAAACAATGAAGAGAATAGACCAGAGGAACAAGGAGCTGGTTCTTTGTAAAGATTAACAAAATTGATAAACCATTAGCCAGATCCCTCCAGAAAGAAAGAGGACTCAGAAATCAAAATCAGATATGAAAGAAGAGAAATAACAACTGACATATGCCAACACATGAGACAACCTAAAAGAAATGGATAAATTCTTAGAAACATATAACCTCCCAAAACTGAACCAGGAAAAAATACAAAATTTGAACTGACCTATTACCAGCAATGAAATTGAATCAGTAAACAAAAACTCCTAACAAACAAAAGTCCAGAGCTTCAAAAACTGAATTCAGCTAACGTTTAAAGAAGAGTTAACACCTATTCTTCTTAAACTATTCCAAAAAATAGAAGAGAATGGAAAGTTTCCAAATTCATTCTACAAGGCCCACATTACTCTGATATCAAAACCAAATAAAAATACTACCAAAAAAGGAGAACTACAGGCAAGTATCTCTGATGAGCATAGACACAAAAAAATCATCAAACAAATATTAGCAATATATTAAAAATATATTAAAAAAGCATTCACCATGATAAAGTGGAATTTATTTCTGGAGTACAAATATGGTTCAATGTTCACAAATCAAAGTGATACATAATATCAACAAGAGGATAAAAACTATAAGACCATTTCAGTAGGTGCAAAACATATATTAGACAAAGTACAACAGCCATTTATGATAAAAACCCTAAACAAAGTAGATTTAGAAGGAACACACTTCAACATAATAAAGTCCATATATAAAAAAAAATTCATGACTGCGACTCCTGATTGTGTCAGATGGAAAGCATCTGCCTTTGGCTCAGGTCAGGATCTCAGGGTCCTGGGATAGAGCCCTGTGTTGGACTCCCTGCTCAGCAGGGAGTCTGCTTCCCCTTTTCTCTCTGCAGCTCCTCCTGCTTGTGTGCTCTCTCTTCTCTCTCTCTCTCTCTGTCTCTCTCTCTCTCTCTAACAAATAAATAAATTCTTTAAAAAAAATCATGGTTAACTTCATACTCATTGGTGAAAACTGAACGTGTTTCCCCTAAGATCAGGAATAAGACAGGTATGTCCTCTGTCATTACTTTTATTCAGCATAGTACTGAAAGTGCTAGCCACAGCAATCAGACAAGAAAAATGGATAAAAGTCATTCAAATAGGTAAGGAGGAATTACAACTATCACTATCTTCAAATGACATGGTACTATATGTAGAAAACCCTAAGGACTTCACCAAAATAACTACTAAAATTGATCAATAAATTCAACAAAGTTGTAGGATACAGAATCAATATACAGAAATCCATTGCACTTCTATACATTAATAATGCAGCAGCAGAGAGAAATTAAGAAAACAGTCTCATTTACAACTGCACCTAATATTGTAAAATACTTTGGAATAAACTGAACTAAAGGGTTGAAAGACTTGTACTCTGAACACCATAAAACACTGATGAAAGAAACTGAAGATGACATAAACAAATGGGAAGATATTCCATACTCAATGATTGAGAGAACATATATTGTTAAAATGTCCATACTACCCAAAGAAAACTACAGATTTAATTCAATCCTTATCAAAATACCAACAACATTTTTCACACAACTAGAACAAATAATCCTTAAATGTATATGGAACCACAAAAGACTCCAAATTGTCAAAGCAGTCTTGGAAAATAACAAAACTAGAGGTATCACAATCCCAGTTTTTAAGCTATACTACAAAGCTACAGTAATCATAGTAGTAAGTTACTGGCATAAAAGTAGACACACGGATTCAATTGAGCAGAACAGAGAACCCAAAAATAAACCCACAATGAGATGACCAATTAATATTCAGCAAAGGAAGCAAAAATATTCAATGGGAAAAAGACATATTTCAACAGTTGAAGTTGGGAAAAGTGGACAGTTACATGCAAAAGAATGAAAGTGGACCACATCCTTATACCATATATACACAAAAATAAATCCAAAATGGATTAAAGACCTAAATGTGAAACTTGAAACCATAACAATTTTAGAAGAGAGCACAGGGTAATAATTCTTTGACAGTTGTGTAGCAACATTTTTCTATATATGCCTCCTAAGGCAAGGAAAACAAAAGCAAAAAGAGACTATAGGGACTACCTCAAAATAAAACCTTCTTCACAGCAAAACAAAAGACAACCTACGGACTGAGAGAAGATATTTATAAATGATATATTCAATAATGGGTTAGTATCCAAACTTAACCACTCAACACCAAAAAACCCACAAATATTCCAGTTAAAAAATGGACAGAAGATATGAACAGACTTTTCTCAAAGAAGACATACAGATGACCAACACACACATGAAAAGAAGCTCAACATTACTGTCAGAGAAATGAAAATCAAAACCACAATGAGATATTACCTCACAACTGTCTAAAATTAAAAGCACAAGAAACAACAAACATTGGCAAGGATGTAGAGAAAAAGAACCCTTGTGCACTATTGGTGGGAATGCTAACTGGTGCAGCCACTGTAGAAAACTCTATATACAGAGTTACTGCAAAAAATTAAAAATAGAAGTACCATATGATTGAGTAATTCCACTACTGTGTCTTTACTCAAAGAATATGAAAACACTAATTCAAAAACATATATGCACCTCTATGTTTATTGCAGCCTTATTATAATAGCCAAAAATATGGAAATAACCAAAGTGTCCTTTGACAGATGAATGAAGAAGATGTGCTATATATACACAGTGGCACATTACTCAGTTATAAAAAAGAATAAAATGTTTCCATTTGCAACAGCTTAGATGGATCTAGAGAATATAATGCTAAATAAAATAAGTCACAGAAAAACAAATACGAAACAATTTCAATCATATATGGCTTTTAAGAAAGAAAACAAATGATCAAAGGAAAAAAGAGATAAACAGGGATGCTTGGGGGCTTAGTTGTCTAAGTGTCTGCCTTTGGCTTGGATCATGTTGGCAGGGACCTGGGATCTAGTACCCCAGCAGGCTCCTTGCTCAGCAGGAAGCCTGCTTCTCTCTCTGCCTGCCCCTCCCCCTGCTTGTACTCACCATTTCTCTCTCTCTCTCTGACAAATAAATAAAATCTTCAAAAAAGAACTAGAGGGTATCATGCTTAGCGAAATAAGTCAATCGGAGAAAGACAACTATCATATGATCTCCCTGATAAGAGGAAGTGGAGATGCAACATGAGGGGGTTAAGGGGGTAGGAGAAGAATAAATGAAACAAGATGGGATTGGGAGGGAGACAAACCATAAGTGACTCTTAATCTCAAAACAAACTGAGGGTTGCTGGGGGGAGGGGGGTTGGGAGAGGGGAGTGGGGTTATGGACATTGGGGAGGGTACGTGCTATGGTAAGTGCTGTGAAGTGTGTACACCTGGCGATTCACAGACCTGTACCCCTGGGGATAAAAATATATGTTTATAAAAATAAAAAATTAAAAAAAAAAAAAAAAAAGACTGGGTGGTTCAGTCCTTAATTGTTTGCCTTCAGCTCAGGTCATGATCCCAGGGTCCCGGGATTGAGCCCCGCATCAGGCTCTCTGCTTCTCCCTCTCTCACACTCCCATCTTGTGTTCCCTCTCTTCCTGTCTCTGTCAAATAAATAAATCAATCTTTAGGGAAAAAAAAGAGAGAGAGAGAGAGGAGACAAACAAAAGATCAGACTCTTAAATATAGATGACAAATTGGTGGATACCCGATGGGAGGTGTGTGGGCAGATGTGTGAAATAGGTGAAGGAGATTAAGAGTATATTTGTCATGATGAGCATTGAGTAATGTATAGAATTGTTGAATCACTATATTGTACACGGACACTAATATAAAACTACATTAATTATACAGGAATTAAAAAATATATACATATATATAAAATAAAACAAAGACAAAATGGAACAAGAAAAATGACAAAAATCAAAAGCATATATTACAAAAAGAAGTGGAAACAATTTAATCATTAGCCTAATGAAGAAGCAACATTTCATTTTGTCTTAATGCCACAGGTACTACAGTTGAACTGAATACTAAATGCTCTTGGAAAATCTGCAAGTTATTCTCAGAATACTGACTTATCAAATACTGATCTAGAATGTCGTAATCTTCATTTGCTTTGTCTACCTACTTAAGTTCTAACCTTAAATCAAGTCTACCCATATTCTATATTTCTCTGCTAGTTCTTACTATTTTTTCTTAATATTTAAATTATTTTTATTTAAAAGACATGTATTTATTTCTATAATATTGCATATCATTTAAAATTATTTGATCTAAATAAACTAGTTTATTTAAAATAAACTAGTTTGAACATAACACTGTATGTTAATTATTCCTGAATTAAAATAAATGAATAAATAAATAAATTTATGTTCACTATCTTTAAACAAATAAATAAACCTTTTTGGGTATATTGTAGAAGGATACTAGCTCAAGAGTAAATTTCCATCTGTAGCAAACTTAAAAAATTAAATATAAACCTTAAAATTAAATTATGTCTCATATATAAATAATTTTAGGTCATCATATTGAAAAAAAATCTGCAAAAATAGTAAACCTTACCACTTCAAGTCTTCTAAAATGGAAAAAACTGACCACATTGAATGTTGGTGAGTTGTAGAACTAACTGAACTTTCATACATTGCTGCTTAGAGTTTACACATACAACTTTTAAAGTCAACTTTTAAAAGTCATTTCTGAAAACATTTATGGTATGTTTCAGCAATTGGACTCTGGGGAGAAAATGCACCCAATAGAAATCAAAACATGAACAAAAAAGATTTGTATAAGCTTTCATAGCAGCTTTATTGATAACTGCCAAAAGCTAAAAATAACTCAAATGCCAATCAACATGAAATGGATAAAATAATCATGTCACATTGAAATAATGGAATATTACTGAGCATTACAGAAGAATGAACTGCTGCGACACATAGCAATAGGGATGAATCTCATAATCATTATGTTGAGCAAAAAGAGACATAAGCAAGTATGTGGTGTATGATTTAATTTATAAAAAGTCTAAGAACAGACAAAACTAATATATGGTGATAGAAATAAAAACAGAGGTTGCTTACTGGATTGTTTGAAAGGAAGCATAAGGAAGCTTCCTAAGATGATGCCAATGTTTTATTTGTTTTATTAATATTACATTCAATGTTTTATTAATATTACATATTAAACTTGTCAATACTGTTTGATTTTTACACTTAATTTTATACTATGCATTCCTTGCTCTGCATATAATTTTTACCTCAGTAAAAGTAAAGAAATAGGATTTTCAATATGAAAAAAGAAGAAAAGAACTCTATCCAAGAAAAATGTTATCAAAAGCAGAATTTAACAGATTCTTATCAAATGTTTAATTATTACTGAACACAAATAAAAATAACAACACAAAGCAGTAACTGAAAAAAAGCAAGCAGTTGCTGTCCAGGGCTATTACATCTGATTCTGATTCCCTGTGATTTTCTAAGTGATTTTATTTTTAAGGTTTACCTTAGTACTACAGATTACTTTGGCTCCTAATGTTCAAGGCTGAGAGGGAAGAGTTGTTTGGGAAATGATTACAACACAGTTTAAATCTCCAAAATTTATAAATGTCCATTCATAAAATAAATGATAACTTGCCTTCCTCATCACCTCAGTCCTTTTTTCTTATGTTTATTACATCTCTTCCTCCAGTTCCAAGTGTCCCTATGTGAAAGCAACACAGATAATTCTTTAACGAAAGGTTGCTGAAGATTTTAAGTAAGCACTCAGATCATGGGTTCTCAACTTGGCTGCATGTTAGAATCACCTGGACAATTTTGAACTGGTAATGTCTGAGTCTCACTTGAATCCCACCCCCAGAAATTCCGACTTAAGTAGTGTGGGATATGGCCTCATCCAGTTAAAAGCTCTTTAAGTAATGCTGATAAACAGCAACATTTGGAAACCACTGGCTGAGAACTATTGTGTGTATCAGGGACAGAAACAGAGGTCCTAATACCTTACCCCTGAAAAAGGCATGTTTTGAGCAGTAAATTCTTTGGGCTCCTTGGGTTTTAAAAAATTAATGTCAAAATATGTGTGGAAAAAGCAATGGTAAAAATGGGGACATGTCACCTGGCACAGGTAAAACCTTATTAACCAAAGCCCTAGCAAACCAAACTTCAGCCACTTTCTTGATAATGGTTGGCCCTGAATTTACTCAGCAGTACCTGGATGATGACCCCAAACTAGCTGGGGAATTATTTTGAGTTGCTGAAGAACATGCACCATCCATCATTGTCTATTGATGAAATTGATACCATTGGAACAAAAGATATGACTCAAATTCTGGTAGTGAGAAATTCAACAGACAATGTTGGACCTGTTGAACCAGTTGGACGGATTTGATTCAAGGGGTGACGTAAAAGTTATCATGGCCACAAAGTGAATAGAAACTTTAGATCTAGCACTCATTAAATCAGGCTGTATTTAAAGGAAGATCGAGTTTCCCGTTCCTGATGAAAAGACTAAGCAACATATTTTTCAGATCCACAAAAGCAGGGTGGTGCTGGCTGATGGTGTAACCCTGGATGACTTGACCATGGCTACAGATGACCTCTCTTGGTGCCGGCATCAAGGCAATCTGTACAGAAGCTAGACTGATGGCTTGAGAGAATATAGAATGAAATTAACAAATGAAGACAATAAAATCTAAAGAAGGTGTTCATTATATTCAACAACAACAAACCCAAGAAGGCACCCCTGTGGGGCTCCATCTCCAGCAGACCACAGTTTCCTTAAGGAAATGATTGGGAGTGTCCTAACCCCTCTGAAGGATTAGGTTGGGGAAGTCGCCCGAAGGAACTCATGTTCTAGTAGCTCTTTCTTAGCAGAAACTGCTGTGTATCTTTTTGAGGTGATACGTATAATACCTGCGAAGATGCCTCCATATGCTGCTCACATGCAATGCATCCCCCCACCATAAAGCATGCTCCTTCTCAAAAAAATTAAATAATAAAACAAATAAATTAATCAATTAATTAATTTGTTAAAAAAGGAGAGGGGAATGTCAAAATTAGGGGAAAAAATTTGATCAGGCTGCATTGAAAGTACGCTTTATTTATAGTGCTTATGGATGTGTCTCTCCATATAATTTCCTAGTGGTTTCTGGATATTACAAAATACATACTTGATTTATAGAAATCTACTAATAACATTTTCCTGTCTGGCATGAAGTGTGGAAACCTCATCTCCACTTAGATTCCTTTACCTTTAGTTTTCCAAAATTGAATTATAATGCCTGTTTTTTCTGTTGCTTTATTTTTTTTAATTTTTTTTAAATTTTTATATTTTAGGATTTAACTGTTGGGGAATCCACTCAGTTTCTTGAAAATGTAGGCTTGTGTGTTTTGCCAACTTTGGCATGTTTTCAGCCATAATTTATTCAAATGCTTGTTTAGCTCCATTCTCTTTCTTCTCTCTTATGGGACTATGAAGATGCATATGTGGAATCTTTTATTATAATTCTATAGGTCCCTGTGGCTGTGTTCAATATTTTTCAGCTATTTTTCCTCTCTGTTGTTCATAGTAGGTGAATTTTATTGCTCTGTCCTTAAGCTTATTGATTCTATCCTTTGTCATCCTACTATTGAGTTCATCTAGTGGGTTTTCAAAGGTACCTTTTATTCTATTTTCCAGTTATATAATACCAATTTTATTCTGATTTTTAGTTCCATAATATGAATTTGATTGCTTTACAAATCTTAGTTCTGCTCTGGGATTTTCTTTTTTTTTTTTTTTTAAATCTGTTTCCAGACAATCGGTAATTGATCATTGAAGCATTTTTATGATAGATGCTTTAATATCCTTGTGAGATAATTTATTTCAGTGTTGGCATCAGTTGACTGCTCTTATTTATAGTAAATAAGAAGTGGTCAGTCACCCTAAAGGACTTTCTCTTACTCCTCAGGCATAGATGATAGCCCACAGATTTTTTTGCTTTGTGAGTGGCTTGACTCTTTGTAGGTGAGGGGAGAAGGAAAAATTTTATCTGCCTATAGAAAGGGGAAAGAGGCTGATATCCCTGCATTCCTGAAATTGTATCTTTATTCCAGACATTTGTTATGTAAATAAAATGTCTGATGGGTGCCAGATTGTCTTCTATAGACTTCTCAGCCTAAAAGGAAGAACTCTTTCAAGGTCAAGGTTCTCATTCTTCTTGAAATCTAAATATTGAGGAACATAGCTCCCTGTGCTCAGGGCTCCTTGGTAGCTTGTCTAGAAACCCTGCCAGAGTATAATTATTTGGTCCTCTTAGAGAGAAGAAATTTTACTATTATTTTATATCAGAACAATCAATTAGATAGATGGCTACAGATCTAATTTTCATGTTATATAAAGAGTTTCAGGAGACTATGACCTTTTTATAGGAATACTGAGAAACCCAGGGAAGATTTATGTCCCCACAATTTGGAGACTGCGCTTATTTCAGTTTTTTTGTTTGTGTTTTGCGAGAGAGCATGAGCTGGAGCAGGACTGGGTGTGTGTGTGGGAGTGGGTGGTCAGGAACGGAGGGAACAGAAGGAGATGGAGAGGGAGAGGCAAGCAGACTCCAGACTGAGCACAGAGTCCCTGCAGGCCTAATCCTACAACCCTGAGATCCCTACCTCAGCTGAAACCAAGTGTCAGAAGCTCAACCAACTGAGCCACCAAGGCATCCCTATTTCATTGTTTTTACCTTTATTCTTTTAGTAAGCAGGCTCCTTATTTAGGTTTAGGCCCCAAGTCTTAGTTCACTTTTGTAGGCTAACAGTGGACCTTTCAGAGCCTTTGCAATTCTGTCTTGGTTGACTTGGTTTGTCTGTTGCAACTGGTGCTTCCCTTTCCCTTGATCATGCTGAGTGGTGGGGTGGGGGCAGGGCAGTTGGTGATTCCCCAGATTGGAAGATTAGAAGAGGGATTTGGTGGGTTCCACCAGAAATTTCACTTCCTCCTAACCTGAGCCAGCCAGAGTCTCTGGACAAAAAGGAGGGGGATCAGGTCCACATGGACAAAGAAGCTGCTAAGAGAATTGTCTTAACATTTAGCAGGAAAGAAGAATCCTCCCCCTGCTGGCTGCTTGTTGTCTGTGGGGTTCCCAACTGACCTCTTAACCATCAATGCTGTCAGAGGGATTCTCTTTTGATTCAAGAAGGAAATCAGCCTCCTTGGACTGCCTTCTGTTGCTAGGCTGGAGGTCTGAAGACAAGGAGTCTGGGTGGTCTTTGTGTGTGTTGTGGGAGTACAGCCAAATTGCCTCTATGCTGTTGTTCAGGTCTTGGCCTCTTTAACCCACTCACCTTCCTATTGCCTTGTCAGTGCTCTGTCTTCACTGTCTCTTGAATTATTTCCAGGTTTATAGTTGTACTTCGTTGAGAGGAAGAGGAGACAATAGGGAGAAATGAGTCTATGCTATCTTGTCTGGACTGGAAGTCCCTTACTGTACTTTAAAAAGGAAGTAAAAATGGATATCTAAGATGTACTTTAGGTGTGCTTTAGGGAAAGAAGACAACCTATAAAAACATGCTCTGAGAGTCTAAAAAATTTACTGTTGACACAAGCATATAAAATTGAAGGAAAAACTGATAAAAAAAGGAATTGTGACATCAGATTATTTTGTAAGTATCTTTAAATATTTGCTTTACAAAAGCAACAATGGAAAGTAGAATGTTTATTGTGCTATGTTTTGGGAAAGAAAGATACCTTTGAGAACATTATGCTTTAAGAATTGTCTTGGGCCTGCATGAAAATAGTAGCCAAAAAAATATAACTTTATAAGATTTACTTATTTAAAAATATATATAGCTTTATGATTTTTAAATGTATTAGCTTTAATGCATTTTGATGACTAAACTATTCACTACTGATATCAAGCACAACCAAGGGTTTTTTTTTTTTTAATATTTTATTTATTTATTTGACAGAGATCACAAGTAGGCAGAGAGGCAGGCAGAGAGAGAGAGGAGGAAGCAGGCTCCCTGCTAAGCAGAGAGCCCGATGCAGGGCTCGATCCCAGGACCCTGAGATCATGACCTGAGCAGAAGTCAGAGGCTTAACCCACTGAGCCACCCAGGTGCCCCCCAATGTTATTTTTTAACTGTATCTTATTATTGTCTTATTGTCATATTAATTTATGGTTTTAACTAACTGGTTTCTTTTCCATTTTCTCTTCTTTTAGCACATATCGGTTGTATGAGCCAAGAGTAAAACAGTTTTCACACTACCAGAATGTTGCTCTATGTTCAGGGCTGAGCAAGAGATGTAATCCCACGCAAAGAGATATACTTGGATTTTGGCAGGGACTATCAGGATAAGTACACTCTCCTATTAGATGAGGATGCTCATCCCAAAAGCTGGGTCCCAATCTTGTAATCACATCTGGTTTCCTATCTGAAAAAAGTAACCTAAACAAAGAGAATCAACTGATGCAAGGAAACCAAATTTAATGACATTAGTTGAACCTCTAAAAGAAGTTGTGTTAGGATGTCTGGGTGGTTCAGTTGGTTGAGCATGTGACTCTTGATTTTGACTCAGGTAATGATCTCAGGGTCTTGAGATCAAGCCCCACGTCAGGCTCCGTACTCAGCAGGGAGTCTCTCTCCCTCTCCTTCTGCCTCTCCCCTATACTCTCTCTCTCTCTCTGTCTCCAATAAATAAATAATCTTTAAAAGAACTTGTGTCAAAGCCATCCATTCCTCTGAAATTCTTGATTTCAGAAGTTAACACATTCCCTAGGTTAAGCCAGTTTGAGTAAGGTCCTTTTATCTGTATCCTAAATATTGTAAGTATATACAAGGATTACAGTGTGCTTTCACTTTTATTTAACTCATAATCTTTAATAATCTTTAATAATTTTTATTATATATATATATATACATATATATATATATATAAAGATAAATCTTTATCTCCATCTTTCCTGGAAGATTAAAGTTCAAAGAATTGGGGTCCAATTTAACTGCACAGGTTTCTTTCTGAGGTGTGGTCAGTTGGTAATGACTCTGAATATATTATCTCTTTCCGCTAGCTATTTACTTACAGATAGGGTACCCCAGGGGGACCCATGAAAATAATGATCACTCTTCATCAAGAGGATCAGAAGGAAATTGGGCCATCTGTGATGTTCCCAAAGGTAAATAATAAGTGGCTGTCAAACAAATAACAATGAGAAACCCCGGCAGGGTTTTTAATGTTCTGATAATAACAGAAGCTGTGAGTGACCTATGCTGTAACGGCCATAAATGATCATGAACATGAATGAGTCATTAAGGTTGTGCTATTCAAAATTTTACTCAAAAATAGAGGACATCCTAAGATGGGAATGAGGTTGAGGGAGAGTATACTTGTATTATGGATCATAAAAAAATTTTTCCTCAACAGCATACATTATATCAAAATTGAAGCATTTAAAAGATAATTATGCTGTTTAAATTCTTAGCCTTTCCAGATTTACAACTCTAAAAAACTATCAAATAGCTGTTTTCTGGCTCTAGCTATATGATTTCAAATGGATATTTCTTGTAGATTATTAGGTAGGTCATCAGTGAAACCAGATGTGTCCTCACACTTTGTGTGTCTTCATACTGTCTCATAGAGAGGTGGCAAACCCGGTGATAAGATTTTATTCCATGGAGGAACTAAATGATCATACTCACATTTTCCATTGTGGTTTCCCTGAAGTTGTGCTCAGTAGCAGATCAAGTACATTATTTCTTTTGCCAGCAGTGAGCTCATTTGGAAGAGAGTCAATTCCATGTCAAGGACAATAACCTTCTTTGTTCAGTCTTCCATTCCTGTCCTATTTTGCACACACACCCCCAAGTCAGTCCCATACACCATAGGCTGATACTTACAAACCGTTAAAGCCTAGTCTCCCAGCTTCCTCTCAACCCACTGTCCCAATTTCCATATGTTTCATTTATAATGGGATCTCTATTCTCATTGCCTACACCACAGAACCTCTCAGGACCTTGCCTGTGGTGATTCTCCTGTCTAAAATGTTCTTCCTTTTTTCTCAATCTGTGAAGCTCCTTTCCATTCCTATGGTCTGGCTCATGACTTAGTATTTATGCACTTCCTGTCTTGACCCAGTCACTCCTTCCCTCTTCTCCCACAGTACCCTCCCATACCTTTATTTTATTGGGTCTGATTCCTCAACAGATCAAACTGAACAAGAAGAGAAGTTCTTCATTTGATATAGTTTCTTTGACTGGTGGTTTGTTTTTTACAAGAAATCTTTCTCTAATGATTCAGTGATTTTAAAATGATTCCAAGACTATTAGGGGGGCAAATCCTTTCTAAGGCTGAAAGAGGGACTAAAGGATGTCTATGAAACCTACAAAATTATTCAAAATCATTGTGCGTGTTTGCTTATATACACAAGAAATCATCATTTGATCAGACACATTCTCAAATGTGTCCCATGGACAATAGAGGTTGAGGACCATGGCTCTAAGGATTACATAAGAAAGCTGAAGATCAAGAAGCAGTAAGGAACTGCTCTCTGTTATTTTTTCATACATTTCTTAGGATTTCTTTCTTTTTTTTATTGTGGCAAAATATAAATAATATTAAATTTCCTATTTTAACCATTTCAAGTTTATAGTTCTAAGGCATTAAATATAGCTGACCCTTGAACAACACTAGTTTGAATGGGATGAGTCCACTTATGTGTGGATTTCTTCCTATAAATACAATATAGTTCAGTAAATGTATTTTCTCTTCCTTACGAATTTTCTTCATAGTATTTCTTTTCTCTAGCTTACTTCATTATAAGAATATAGTCTATCATACGTACAACATAAAAAAAATGTGTTAATTGACTGTTTACGTTATTGGTAAGTTTTCTGGTCAACAGCAGCTATTGAAAGATTTTGGAGAGTCACAAGTTTTATGCAGATTTCTGCCTGCATTGGAGAGCCATGGTCCTCACCCCTGTGTTGTACAAGGGTAAACTCTATATTCACATTGTGCATCTTAAGTTTTATTTTCACTGGATAACATTTCTACAAAGGTCAAACTAGATCATAATGCTTTATTTAATTTGATTTTAAAAATGACCACAAAAACTCAATTATTACTAATCCCTAATAAGATTTTTAGAAATGTTGGCATGAATCAGCAGTCTCAAAGATAAAACTAAAATTGGAGTTCAATTATGGGTTTTGACATTTTAAAATAAAAGCAGTCCTTCTATGCTTTGTGCATAACACTCTGTTTTGCAATTAATGAATGATTCAAAAGACAATGCAAAGGGATATCAGCATGTGAAATACAGTTTACCTCCAATTAAATCATTAATCCATCTCTTTTTGCCCCAAACTGAAAACAAGCTAAAAAATGAAAAATGTGAATGTGAAGAATAATATTGTCTTGTGTTCTTACAGGATAAATTTAGACAAACTATTAAGGCATATATTTCTATACATTCTATTCTTGCCTGATGGCACAATTGTGTCTTAAGTAAGCAGGAATTACAAGAAAATTAATGTCCCATTTTTAGGTAATGAATGAAATTAATGATACAATTAACTTTGTTCATTTGATTAATTATCTCTTGTACTAGGCTGTGAGTAAAGTGTTCATTTTTTTTTAAAAGATGTTATTTATTTATTTGAGAGAGAGACAGTGAGAGAGAGCATGAAAGGGGAGAAGGTCAGAGGAAGCAGACTCCCCATGGAGCAGGGAGCCCGATGCGGGACTCGATCCCAGGATCCTGGGATCATGACCTGAGTTGAGGGCGGTTGCTTAACCAACTGAGCCACCCAGGAGCCCTAAAGTGTTTATTTTATTCCCAACTACACACTCAGATTCTAACTCAGAGCCTGGCACATAACCAGAATTCAATATGTTCTTGGTAAAGGAGTGTTTGTTTCATTTGCTGCACGATTGACTAACTGAATGAATGAATAAATGAATGAATGAATGATCTTTTCCTCCCCTTTTGGCCTGGCTTCTCTCCTACTAGCTTCCACCCACCCACATGCCTCTCTCTCCTCTAATTCCTTCTTATCACCAAATTTTGACAAATTCTCTGCCTCTGTTTCCAACATCTTTCTTTTTTTTCTCTCTCAGAATCTCTATTTCTTCCTGTCAATATACATCTTTCCTCAAATATATGTGATTTCATACTACAACAGAAAAAAAAAAGCCCTGTTGCTTTGTCTTCTTATAAACAGAATATGCAATAAAATATTATTGTTATGCAATATCCTTTTGTTCCTCTTCTGAATTATTCAAAAGGTGTTTTTTTTTATTCTTAAAAAAAAATCCTCCATTTTCTTGTTTGTTTTGCTCAACTCTAGATTTTTCTATCCTGTGGGTTTGGAATCCTTGACATAAAAATGGTCTATATATCACAGAAATGTAGGTGAGAAAAACATTACTGAAAGAGAGATCAATCTTACCAATCTAAGCAAAATTAACAGACATGTTAAAATCCTTGCATTACATAGCTTTTTAATGAGCTAAGAATCAATTATGAGTTTGTGTAGTTGCTTCAATTATTGGTTATTAGAAAGTGATTTTTCTGTATACCAGAATCCTGACAATTATTAAGGTAAATTTTTACACAATGAACTATACATAGACACAAAATAAAACAGATAAACTTCTTAAGCTTAAGGTCCTTAACCACATGTAAAACCAAACAATGCATTAATTATAAACAAAATCACGTTCTCGAAAAAATTTGAATTAGCCCCATTACACTTATGTGATATGTACAGTTGATTTACTGAAATTATAATGTTGATGTTGGGTTTGGGAGTAAAATTCACCTTTTGAATTTTACTTCTTTTCTTGATCATTGGTATTCACAACAATATATTCCCCTTCGAGATGTTTCTATAATTGCTATGAATATACATCCTTTACAAAATTAGTTTTTTATCAGTTCCCCAAATCTGGCAGAACCAATTAATTCAATAGTACACCCACCAAATATGATGATTTTAAAGTAATACTAGTTCTAAAGACCAGTTATAAGCTAGTAAGTGAAAGGACCATGATAATATTCTCCTGGAAATATAAAGGTTTTGTGGCCTGGTTTTTGTTTGTTTGTTTGTTTGTTTGTTTATTCAGTTTGTTTCAGTTCAGTACGTTTATACTAGTTTGTACTTTAGGATAACTTAAATCTTCTACCTCTTTCATTTTTTTCCCTCAGTTTAAATCACAGTGAAATCTTTGCTTGAGTCTATACCATTATATGATTTTTCTTTTACTTGTAACAGACAAGGTCATACACAAAAGCAAATAAATACAAAAATCACATGGCCATGTTTGTTTATGAAGTTTACATCTCATTTTACAGAATATTTTGACAATGATTTTTTCAAGATTGTCATACAACTGAAAACCCATGGTTAAAAATACAGTAGACCGGGGCACCTGCGTGGCTCAGTTAAGCCTCTGCCTTCGGCTCAGGTCATGATTCCAGGGTCCTGGGATCGAGCCCCACATCAGGCTCAGTGCTCAGTGGGGAGCCTGCCTCCCCCTCTCTCTCCACCTGCCTCTCTGTCTACTTGTTATCTCTGTCTGTCCAATAAATAAATAAAATCTTAAAAAAAAAATACACTAGACCTTTGTAGACCCATAAAACATTTCAGAAGCCTGTAGGAAGTACTTTTGTACACTAATAAGTTAAGTCCTAAGTAGAATATTAAGAAACATGTAGTGACATGCCTTCACTTTATATAGATTCTAAAACAAAGATCTAGGTAAGTTAAATATGTAACAGCATCACACCACACCATTATAATCTACAAAAGTAAGAGTCAGAGTCAGCTCTGATTCCATGGCCTTTATTCTCCCCTTCACTGTTGATCAGTTTCTCCTGTTATCTATTTTGATATATACTCAGTGACACTATTTCACTACTTTGGTAAATGCAGCTCAGCATTATGCACAAGCCACCAGCCATTTGCAAATATTATATTAAATTCCAAGTTAAAATGCACCAAAATCCTTCCAAGTGCCACTAATTAGGTGTACAATAACCTCTCAAAATTAAAAGGAAAAAAAGTGTAACTCAGCAATGCTGTCTCAGTCACTTACTTCTCTTTTTGAGTGTTCATAGTTCCTTCTAATTGAATCCCAAAGAAAGTCCTGGGATTTAAAAAAGTGGGGTAAAAAGCTCATAGAAATTTCTATACTGTGTAGATGTGCTAAGATTAATAGGACTGGGAATTCCTTGGGGTGCCTGGGTGGCTCCGTCCTTAAGGCCTCTCTGCCTTAGGCTCCAGGTCATGGTCCCAGGGTCCTGGGATTAAGACCTGCATTAGGCTCTCTGCTCCAGGGAGCCTGCTTCTTCCTCTTCTACTCTCTCTGCTTCTGTTCCTCTCTTGCTGTGTCTCTCCCTGCCAAATAAATAAAGAAATTCTTAAAAAAATAAATAAGACTGGGAATTCCCAACAGAGAGTCATAAAAAAAAATGAGGGGAATGGAAGCTTGAAATTTGGAAGAGGACAATTGCTTATCACAAACATTTGATCATTTGTTCATCATGCCATGTTGTGTAATCATTGTACCCATCTTTTCCATCATCAAAGAATGCACCATGATGTTGTTTGAGTTATTCTCCTTTATTCAATGAGTTTATCAGTTTGTACTTCATCTGTGTTTTTACTTTGAACTTCTCTCTGTGTTTAGCACCATTAGATTGGAAACTGCTATGGTGAATCTGAAATGGTATGGAGGCAATGGAAAAGCTGTAGTAAAGGCAGAAGAAAATTATGAGATATTTTATCTCAGTGGCAGTCAGTTTTATATCCGGTCTTTAATGGAAAATAAGTGAACATTCTTACCCCTGACCTTTCACTTTAAAGTGAATTACTGTTATATATTTCCATCATTAGTTTTTCCTCTAATCTTTTTTTTCTCATAGAATGCAATTGACTTGAATAAAATCCCATCTTTTCTGAATCTCAGCATGTATTCTGTTTGAGTGTGGATGGTAAGTTATTTTTTTCCTACAGCTATCTAACATGGGTGTTCTTAAATAGCTTCAGAATAAATGTTAGGGCTTCAAAGTTTTTAGTTTAGTTTTGTTTTTATCTTACCTTTAGCCTGTTGTGAGCCATTTTTCTTAAAGTTGGAAAGTCTATTCCTTTAAAATTATTTGCATTAACTAAAAACAATGTACCCTAACTTTTGCTGGTATGGTCTGTATGAATTATGCCCTAAAGAGTATTAGGATAAGTCAAGGCTATATAACAAACAACTAAGGAAGTATTGAATAGTCATAATAAATTAAAATATTTCATAGGGTATTTGAGACTAAAATGACAGTCAATTAAAAATGGAAAGATGCTATTCTATAATGTGTAATATAAGAAAAATGAAATCTTACTGTAACAGAAGAATGTTGTTAAATGTTCATAGGAACACATATTTGCTACAGGAAAGTAAATATTTGACCTCCTCCATGCTGTAGACTAGACAATCTCAGACTCATGTCACTAGTATGTCCATGTGACCAGTTTAGGAGGGTGCCAAGACATGTATGGGTCTGTAAAAGTGATATAGGGCATAAAGGGACACGTTTTCTGTGGAGAATAAACAAAACAAAACCAAACCAAAAAACAGTAAGTCTTTTTCTGCCCAGTACAGCCATGGATTATGGTCTAAGAAGCATCTAAAGTATGTAGTAGCTTCACAGCTTTGGATGCTGGATAAAGTGACTAGTGTGTTTGCTCTTCCTCCATCTGCTTGTCCCCATAAGCTGAGACAATGTCTCCCACTTATCATTTTCCTAAGGAACAGACTCAAGTATGTCCTCACAGGAGATGAAGTAAAGAAGATCTGTATGCAACGTACATCAAGATTGATGGCAAGGTCTGAACTTATACAATCTACCCTGCTGGTTTTATGAATGTCATCAGCACTGACAAGACTGGGGAGGATTTCCATCTGCTCTATGACAGCAAGTGTTGCTTTGCTGTTCATTGGATTACACCTGAGGGGGCAAGTATATGTTGTACAAGATGAAAAAGATCTTTGTGTGGACAAAAGGAATCCTTCATTTGGTGACCCACGATGCTCACACTATCCTCTATCCTGATCCCCTCATGAAGATGGATGACACCATTCAGACTGATTTGGAGACTGGAAAGATTACTGATTTCATCAAATATGGTAATCTGTATATGGTGACTGGAGGTGCTAACCTGGGAAGAATTGGTGTGATCACCAACAGAGAGAGACACCTTGGTTCTTCTGATGTAGTTTACATGAAGGCTGCCAATGGCAACAACATTGCCGCCCAGCTCGCCAGCATATTTTATCGGCAAAAGAAATAAACCATGGATTTCTACTCCACGTGGAAAAGGTACGCACCTCAGCATTACCGAAGAGAAAGACAAGAGACTGGTAGCCAAACAGGGCAGTGGGTAGAATGGTCCCTAGGTGACATGATTGGAAGTCTTTCTCCTTAACGAAAGATCATACAACAGGATAAAAAATAAAAACATAAACATCCAACTAAAATTTGTTCTACTTTTATTGTCATTATATACTGACAATTCCAAATAATGTCAGTGATTAAAATGTTTCTCAAAACAGTGACTAATGCTCCCATGGCCTCTTTCCCTTGGTATGTCAGTGATGAGGAGTCAAGACTGGAGCCTGCCATGAGTGGTATGAGAGAGCACATTTGACTACAGAACAAAAATGGAATCCATGGGCCCTGTGGTCATTTTTTTCTCTTTTCTACTCTCATGGGTTGAAAAGGAAAGAGCTGGTGGTTTTTCTCTGGGTGTTACTTACGTGGATTTCATAATAGTCCTTTTTTAAAAAAATTTATAATGATAAGAGAGGGCTAAAACTTGAAGCAAAACTGGAACATCAAGAAATTTATTCTAGGGAATTTCTCAATGTACTAAAATTTCTTAACATTTATTTTAAAATGTTTTGCTAAATTTAAAATATTTAAATTTCTAAATTAAAAATATTTAAAATTTATTTTAAATTTATTAAAATTTATCTTGAACTTTATTTCTTTTTTACTGACATGGAGAGTTTGGTAAAAAAAGAAAATTTAAAAAGTGCTTGAATCTTTGATGAAATAGTGGTACAATATTACAGATAAAGTTATGCTTTAGTTGGCTTTGGCTCAGAAAGTTTCTCATTCTCCATTTATGTTAACCCCTTTCTCAGGTTCAATTTATTTCCCCCTTTTCTTTCACATGAAAATAAAAATAGTCACACACTTCAATTTAGAAGCAGTAATAAGAAATAAATCTTCTGAGATTTTGCTTTAATTAAAAAGAGCTGTGTCTGCTTACCATTTTTTTCCCTTTCTACATGCAGTGATTCTGTTATCAAGGATGCTAATGGACAGAGAAGTGGAATGTGTGCATTTGGATATGGGTACATGGACAAGAACAAATATTAATTTAATAGTTTTATATTACTTGGGAGGCTCTATATATTATAATATTTCCCATTACAATTAGGTATTATATTCAGATACTCAATTTTTAAATACTTCTTTATATTTTCAGAAAGGCAAAGATATTTCCGGAGGGAAAAACCCATAACTGTCTTTTCTATTTTTCCCCCAAATGACTTTCTTTTTAGTAACACTGTATAGTTTTTTTTTCTCAAAGTATTTATGACTCAGAAGAATTTCAGAAGCCACCTCTCTAGATCTAGAATATAGAGAGTTAAGAGGGGATGGGTCCCTCAGCCTATTTCATATCATGTGGGATATTGAGAATATTCTTGCTGTCCAGGACAGGACCCACTAGCTACATGTGACCACTGAATATTTGCGATGTAACTAATGTGGTTAAGGACAATTTAAATTTTGTCATTTTCATTCATTTAAACTTAAATGGCCCACAGGAAGTTAGCTGCTATTCTATTGTTCAGTGTAGCATGTAGAGTGGGGCGTTTAAAATATACTTGCTCTGGAAGATGATTTTTCTCCTCACTATTTAATAATACCGGGAAAAGATACTACTTTCCTGTGTATATTTTAACCCATAAAGACTGGCCTGTTCCATGAATCAGTATACCCTGATGTTCTAGTGGCTTAACAGAACAAGTATTTGATTTCGCACTCTATGCCCAGCCTGCCTGGGGAGTGGGTAAAGGACGCTGTGGTACCTCATGACGTCAAGGGCTGCAGCTTCCGTGAGCAAAAAAATGTGGATAACTCAGAAGGGCTCCTAACTGACTCCCACCAGAGTGACACATTGGACTTTGCCTCGCAATTCATTAATCAGTGTAGTCACATGGCCCCAGGGAACCTCCCAAAAGGTTTGGAATCTTGGCAGAATCTAGAGCAAAGAAAGTGGATAGTGGTGAGCAGAAGAAATCACCTTGCTCTGTATTTCACCTGTGTGATCATGGACCCATCAGACTGTCCAACTTCCTGTTACTTCCTTCCCTTGAAACAGGCGTATTAAAGCTGATCTAGAAGTACTGTGAGGATTAAATAGCGTTATCTGGTGGAAATTGTATCACACAGAATCTGGCTCATAGTAAATGTACAATAAAAGTCAGTTCTATTGCTTTTTTAGGTCATCGTTCATTTTTTATGCTTTTTTTCCCCTTTCTACTTGCAATTTCACTTGATGTTATGTTTGTAAATTTTTTCTTAATAGGATGAGAAGATTATTCAGTGACACAAAATTAAAGGAAACATGAAATATGTCTTTTAGAATAATTGTTGACAAAAAGTATTTATTACCTAATAGTATACTTACTTGAGAATGCAGTTAATACTGAAATTATATTATTGCTATATTATAGAATATTATAGAATATTCTGTATTATAGAATATATTATAGAATATTCTACATTATAGAATTTTTTTCCATTAAAAAACTGAAAAAAAAGTGTAATCTCTTGGTTACTTTTTTTTCTTTACTCTCAGTAGTAAAAATTTCATAAATCTGAAATACTCTGCAAAATAGAACCACACAGTGTTTTCAGGCATGATGTGGGCAATTTTGGGGGGAAGCAAATGGAAAATTAACCATGTGTAATGAGTACTTGAGTAAATATTAGAATGAAATATGTTTATATAGCTAGAGGGCAAGTTCCAGCTGCTCCTAGGCATAGTTAAATTATGCATTCTTATTTTAGAGAATATGTGACCTTTATGTTGTGCTATTTTGGAAATGGCGTCTTTTCATGATTTTGGTATGAAAACGCCATGTGTGGGGTGCCTGGGTGTCTCAGTCCTTAAGTGTCTGCCTTCAGCTCTGGTCATGATCCCAGAGTCCTGGGATTGAGCCCCACATTGGGCTCCCTGCTCTGCGGGAAGCTTGTTTGTCCCTCTCCCACTCCCCTTGCTTGTGTTCCCTCTCTTGCTGTGTCTCCCTCTGTCAAATAAATAAATAAAATTGTTAAAAAAAAAAAAGAAAGAAAAGAAAGCACCATGTGTGTTCTCATTTAATTGTGTCTAATCAGATTCTAACTAGTATTTAACAGTAATAAGGCTGCTTGATTAGTGTCCTTCATTTTAGTGATGATTCAACAGTGACAGTTACAGCCTTTCAAATGAGTATGGTAGGAAGACAAAAACAGGAAAGCTCATCTTAGTTCTTGAGGCTGAGACAACTTGACCAATGTTATATCTCATTAATGCACCATGAGAGCTGAGGAGAGCTTTAGTCTCATTATGGTGAGGATCTTCAATGACTTCTGGTGAGTGTTTGATCACAGTAACATATTGTGGAGTCACCCTGACCTTCCTCCTTTTCCACCTGCTTGGATATCCTCATACCCACTGTCCTCTTCACACACCCACACACACACATACACACACACATATGCATACCAGTGCCTACTCCTTTCTGCATTTTCTTTCTTTTTACATTTCTCTGCTGTAGTTCTTAAAATGGAGACTATTACCATCCTAGTTTGGACACAGATATATTCCAGAAGGGCCTATGTTATGATGACATGGCCTCAGCCACTATTGTGTTTCATTTGAGACTAGTTTGAGGCTGAGGCACTGCAAAGAATAAGCCAAGTCTGGTACAAAAAGCTCATCCTTTAAATAAACAATCCCATGTCCCATAAGCTGCTATCTGCTGTTCTCCTACCCCACATTTAAAAACTCTATGGCCCCATACCCAAACTTGAGAAATCTGACACAGATTTTATAACGTTTTCACTTATGAAGGTTTATATCCCTTTTGGTATATATATATATATATTTTAAGATTTTTCATTACTTATTGGACAGAGAGACAGAAATCACAAGTAGGCAGAGCAGCAGGCAGAGAGAGAGGGGGAAGCAGGCTCCCTGCTGAGCAGAGGACCCCCCCCGCGATGTAGGGCTCGATTCCAGGACCCTGAGATCATGACCTGAGCCGAAGGTAGAGGCTTAACCCACTGAGCCACCAAGGTGCCCTGTGGTATAATATTTTTAAGCAATATTTCCCAGCATACAATTAGAACTTGGAACTTCATAAAACTTAGTAAATGTAGTTTTAATATAAAGGACTTAATTTTTATTTAGGTAGGAAACTGAGCTTCCTAGATGCCACTTTATTTTCTGTGTATGTTTGTACGTGTGGGCGATGTTTCAGCCCTATTAAATCACCTTGTTATGCTCATCCTTGTATTTGAAGTACTGAGCCCAGGAGACAATCACTGACAAGAAATAGCTTCTATTTCAAGCACTTTAAAATTCAATGTTGTGTCCCTAATTTTCTTGGTACTACTTCTAAAACTAATCAGAATATGTTTTTCTGTCTATCTCAAAATTAATTGTGAAGATATGTACAACCCGTGGACTCTCTCATTTGTTCCTTGGTAAGATTTTCAAATAGAACTATAGTCTTTAAAGCTAAACTTCGTGTTTGCAAAAGCAAGGAAAAAAATAAACAACTATATAGTAGAGTGGGCAATGATTTTGTAAGAAGGGATTGGTAATATCCAATGAAACATTTTAGTAAAATACACCTTTCAAACCAGTCTATCCTGACAGAAGTTTCTAGGCAAAATTACTCATTAGCATTTAATCAAGACAGTCCGGGGCCTTGCATATGCCTCCAGCAACTGTCAAGATGCTGTTTTTAAATGATGAATAAAGTGACAATGGAAACAAAGGTTCTTCATAGTCTAAAGTGTCAAATTTAGAACAGAGCATAAACCATTAGTTCTAGAATATGTGTGTATGAGGTTAATATTTCCCTGTCAAATTCCAGCACAACTTTAACATCTATTTCATGGTGAGAAGTATTTAGAACATAGATTTTAAAAAAAGAAACAGTTAAAATCCATCAATGCAAAAGATGCATAAAAGTGAGGTGTAATTGTTCATAATAATATGTATACTTTTAGCTCAATCTGTTTTACAGTAATTAATAAAAATATGAATATTTATAGATTAGATATCAGACTGGGTACAAATATTTTCTCCTTGCCTTCTCAAGGTCTCATTAAATGTCAGAACTTCTAAAGTTTTATGGAGATAAAAAAAGATTTATATTAAGTATTGTGTTCACATTTTAAATATGTTAATATGCATATAAAAGTAATATATGTCTGTATTTTTACTCTTATGATAAACTAAGGAGTGTGTGCCGGGCAAAAGTTATTTGCAGGTAACAAAAAACATATGATATCCTTGAAGCAGAAAGTATTGAATATAGGGAAATTGGTAAACACAAACATGTTGGAAGGTCTGGAAAAGCAGGCTTTAGGTTGGGCCACCATTGTAATGACTGTTGTTGAAATCAGCATGACAACTGTTGTGTGCTGATCACAGGCACTTCGTTGTTGGGACCACCAGAACTGTGGGCCCTGGAGCAAGTGGGTCTCTGCTTCCATGCTCAGGAGCAAAAAGAATGGCTTGAGCACCAGACCTATCCTCCTGTTGCAGGATTGCTGGGTTTTTGTCTCATGGAGTCAAAGAATGAATCACAAAGAATGAAGTGAAGTGAAAGCTCATTAAGGGAAGGTGGCAGCAGAAAGAGAAGAAAAAGCTCTCAGGAGTGAGAGGGGTCCCAGCAGTGTTGCCTCTGAGGTTTTTTTAGGGTGGGTCTTTTATTGAAAACTTGACCAGGAAGCTTGTGGCCTTGAGATTCTCGTGACTTCTTGGTTTGAGCCAAAACTATTGATAATACCCTTAATGACTTACTTCTTTGAGTTCTGGTCATTTTTTGTGATTACTGTGTGGCCACCAAAGACACACACTCCCTGCCATCCAGGGCCTGGTGGGCCAGTGCATCCCTTAAACTCTTGTTCACTCTAGTTTAGAGCTCCAGCCTGCCAGGAATAGAGAGAGACAGGGGTCCCCTGTCTCTCCCTGCCTCTACCTTAACCCTTTCCTTACTCATTACTCCCTCAGTTCCCATTTAATGTAATTTGTACAACCCAAATTATAAAGGAATTTAGGAAATTTAGGCTTTTGGGTTTTTTTGTTTTGTTTTGTTTTGTTTTGTTTTTGACTTTCTAGCCTCTGTGGTACAGGAAGGCCCAGGAGAGGACTGTTGGCCTCTAAGCTTAGTGATCCAATTTACCTGTCTGACACAAAATGCTGAACCAGATATTTGGAAAATAGGAGAAAAATGGAAATTAAAAGGGAGCAGATGGGCAGATTAACTGTAACACAGAGCACCAAAAGAAAGGAGAATTCATAAAAAAAAAAAGAAAGAAAGAAAGAAGGGATAATTCCTTTCGAGGTAGAACTAGAAGACACAAACTCAGAGTAAATATTAAAAAAGTAGGGTGTGACATGGGGAAAGTAATACAAGTGATACATTAAAAACTGAACTGACAATTCTGGTTGTGTCACCCTTTCTGCAACTCATAAAATAAATCTGACTACCTTTATTTTAAAGATGTCTGTAGTAGTTTCCTCTAAGGGATACAGACATAAGTTCAAAGTTTGCATTTCCTTTACTGTGGATCCAAACTTAGAGTTTGATTCAAAAGTAATAAACATTTACACAGTCACAGTATTGTAAACACCAGCAATGTGCTTTTAATGTTAGAAAATATTTATAGTTAGAAATGGAAGCCTAATTATAGTTTTAGAATAAAATACAAATACTATGTTCTTTCATAATACAAATAATAAATATTAGAAGTATAACAACAGAAAAAAAAAATTTGAAAGAAAAACTCAGGGACTAATTTCATAAAATTTTATAAGAGAGAGGGCTTGTTGGTAAATCCTGACTAAAGGTTTTATATTAAGATACAGAAGATTAGTCATAAAACTATTCTCCAGAATTAATAAAAACAATACCATTAACATAGATAACTTCTATGAATTGGGATTTAACACAGAAGAAGAAAGGCTTCCAATTTTCATGCATATGGTCTATCTTATTTATGCAATATGTTAATACCAAACCCTCTTGTTGCCATTGAACTCTGAATTATACCATGTTTTTTTCAACCAAAGTTTGAGACCTGTTTTTCCCTTTATACTGACTCCATCCACTAGGAGGCACAGAATGGATATTTCAACATTCCCTGAACTTTATACTTAGATCATTGCTGTTTTTACCTCCTCATTTATGCTGGGTTATGGTACCTATTGCTTGAATTTAATTACTGTCAATATGTGTGTGAATCCCAAGTTTTATGTCTAGCTCACTTGTTTCCCCTACACTTTGGACTCAGATGTAAAGCTTCCTGCTGGTCATCTCTATCTGGGTAACCCAGAGACATCTGGAACTCATCATATCCAATGCTGGTTCTCTCAGTTACTGGAATCACTGGTGACCTAACAGAGTGCAGGGTCTTAGTGTATGATGTGGTTTAAATTTGTGAGGTTTGGAGCCATCAGCCAAGAAAGAATTCTTGAGCTGACTTTGGTGCAGAAAGTGCTGCACTGGGGTCATGAGGAGTGGCTGATTATATGCTTTCAAGTTGGGAGGGGGTTAGGGATGGCACAAACCTCCAAGGTATTTTGGAAACAAGGTTTCCAAGACCTTGAGGGGGCTAGCTATTGTTAGGAAAAGGTCATTTATTACCATTTAATAAAACATTAGTCATGACCCTTCAGATGTTTATCAGTGGGCCATATGCTTGAGGGATGATTAAAAACATATCTGGGGAGGGGATGGGATGGGAGAGATAAAGGAAGTTTTCAAGGGAATTTTTATATGTTAAAGTAGACTTGGAGAATCCTCTGGGGTCAGGATAATGTGAAGCTAAGATTGCCCTTTGTGCTAAGCAAAGTCTTGACATCAAGACAGCTGAGTTCCAGAGGAAGCTTACTCTGCCTGTTTCAAGGACTTGTCAATGGACTGTAAGTGGTAAGGAAATTTAAGTTTTCTTTTTTTTTTTTTAAGATTTTATTTATTTATTTGACAGACAGAGATCACAAGCAGGCAGAGAGGCAGGCAGAGAGAGTGAGGGGAAAGCAGGCTCCCCACTGAGCAGAGAGCTGATGCCAGGCTCAATCCTAGGACCCAGGATCATGACCTGAGCCGAAGGCAGAGGCTTAACCCACTGAACCACCACCCATGTGCCCCAGAAATTTAAGTTTTCCTTTGCATTTGCTTCCCACATCCGTGGAAACCTCTCCCACTAAACCATTATTTCCTTAAATCAAATTCATGTGAATTTTTTTCCTTGAAAATATTTAATCTTTCTC
The DNA here is from genome assembly GCF_010015895.1 of Lontra canadensis. Taxonomy (NCBI): domain Eukaryota; kingdom Metazoa; phylum Chordata; class Mammalia; order Carnivora; family Mustelidae; genus Lontra; species Lontra canadensis. The sequence goes on along the minus strand of NW_022631056.1, from coordinate 538,215 downwards.
CCCCTCTACCTTTCTTTGTATTATTTTAGGCTTTCATGTGTTTTGGTCTAGAACCCTACAGTAAAGCCCTTCTATATCCCTGTTTTCAGTACTCTTGAATGTCCCATTTTCAACAAAGCCATCAGAAGGACTGCCTAAAATGCAAATTTAACTATGCTTCTTCTCTACTCTAAAGCTTCCAGGGGCTCCCCTTTCCTACAAGATATGGGCTAAGACCGCAATATAATTATATATATAAATATATAATTATGTGACTCTCCATATTATCTATATCTTCATGCACCTTTTAAATTTCCCCTTTGTATTTTTATTTCCACAATCCCAAATAACTTGCCACATCTTATGTATATCCAGATGCCAAAATATTTCTCTTCTCCATGTCCTATTTGCCCTCTCACTACCCTGTTCCTTAAACTCCCTACCTGCTCTTAAAAGGTTTTCACGACTAGTCCTTCTCCATGCTTAGTAATGTATATCTTCTAAACACATATTATCCTGTGTATGTAGTACTCATTGCACTTGCCAGAGTATCTTAGAACAATCTCTTTTTTGTGGGTTTGTTTTTCAGATAGCCAGATTCTTGGAGTCAGCATCTGGGTCTTAATTATCTCTTATCCTGTTGGCACATCAAACAAATGCTTGTCAAATAAATTAATTAGTCAATAAATGACCTATTAGTGATTCTTTTGTCAGTGGGCATAGTATGCCTTTTCCATGTCAAAAGAGATGCTCTTGAGCTACCAGTATTGATAAGCTACCAGCATTGCTTAAAAAAAAAAAAAAAAAAAAAAAAAAAAAAAATTAGCTAAGTATCTTCCATAAAGTAATTTCCTAAAAATTGAAAATGTTAACTGGTATATTTAATGCAAATGAGGGTAAACATGGACACTTTTTTTTTTCTCATTTTGTTTGTTGCTCCCGTCCTAAGAAACGTGTTTCTTTGAGCAGGTGCCTCCAGGTGTCAGCCTGCAGGAAGTCTTTTAAAACTGGGGCACACCAGGGTAGTTTCCATGGAAGCAGAAATTAACCCCCAGGAACCTCATATGTTTTAAGAACCTTCAGGAACACATCTGGTATAGCCTCCATCAGAGAGAACAATTGAGGCAAACTCTTATTATAAAAGACAAATGGAAGGAAGAGCAGCCACCTTAATCATCATTTCCTATACTGCTATAAATTTTTCTTTGAAGTTATATGTGTTTTATATGAATATTCAGAGTAAATAGCCACACTTTAATTTTACTTTAATTTTATTTTTTAATTTATATTTTATTTAATTTATATTTTATTTATTTTTTAATTTTTTAATTTTTTATTAACATATAATGTATCATTTGCTTCAGGGGTATAGGTCTGTGAATCATCAGTGTTACACAATTCACAGCACTCACCATAGTACATACCCTCCCCAATGTCCATAGCCCAGCTGCCCTATTCTTCCCCATCAGTCTCCAGCAATCTTCAGTTTGTTTCCCGAGATTGAGAGTCTCTTATGGTTTGTTAGAGTGTTCTTTTCCCAAATCATAAATTATTTTGATTTGAACTATTATATAATACTAATATTAGATATTTAAGATGGATAAACACTTTCTTTCAAATAGTTTACCCATGATTTTGCTTTTTGCATGAGTTTTTTTTTTTAATATTTGTAAATATATTTAGTCGTATTTTCTCAGAAAAGGTTTCAATAACTCAGAAAAATCCTGGATGAAGATCGTTTCTCATCATGAAGAAAAACACTGTAGTCTAACAATTCTCATTGTTAGGAAGAATTCTTTAAGGATCACACTGGGTTTATTTAACAATCTATACTATACTTTATTTAACAATCTGCACTGTTATAAGGGTTTTGTACATATTAACTCATTTAATATAATACATTTGTAAACATGAACTCATTCAATCTTCATAGCTACTGTCTCTAATAGAAACAATTATCATCTGCCCCCTTCACATAAAAAGGGAACTCTGGCGAAGTCTGCTTAAGAAATTTGTCCAGATCATATAGTTAAAACGTCTCAAAGTCAAAGGTGAACCTTTATCCATCAAATCAAAGTTCAAGACCCTCGCCACTGTGTCATGTCACCTCTTTCTTGTTTCTGCTACAGATAAATGGAGATCCCAATTAACAAAAGCTTAAAAAGGACTGTTTAGATCTCATTTCATGCAGTTTTAAGATTTGGAAAAATGAAAAGAATATGAATGGAATGCTTGTCACAAATTCTTTTTTTTACAAGTGTTTGTTCCTTGCTCTTGTCTGAAACCTGCAACTGCTTAAACTCCCCTCACATCCTTGTATTTCTGAGATTTCACTGGGATAACATTGGATGATGAATTCTACAACATGAAAAAAAAGATTTTGCTTAATAAGCAAATCTAAAGCAAAACCAAACTCTTTCTTACCTCTATTTCAAAATTGACAATGAGAAGTACAATTAATGAAACAAGAATTTTAAGGAGAACCATGTCCTTTAACCTGTATTGTAAGTATCAGTAAAATATTATTAAATAACACTAAATTAAAAATTCCTTTTTTTGGCAGGAATATCCATTGAAATGTTCCAGGAAAAATGTCAAACCTGTGATTATTCTAAGCATCCAGACTCTTGTTCTTCCATACTACCCTTTTCCCACTAAACAGAATCATGACCCCTTGGAGAAATGAATTCATCATGGTTGGAATTAAAAGGTACAGAGTAAGCCTGGAATGCATTGCTATGTCAGAATGTAAGACAGCTTCTGAGTTTCATTGGTTCATGTCAATGACCCAGAGACTAAATTAACAGAGGATCATATTGGCCAAGTGGCAATAATTTTAGATCAAAAAAATATTGATTGAATTTGTCTTATAGTTAATATTAAAAAATCATAAGTCCATAATGAAATGTACACACAAAGATGTTAACCAACAATATTGATTAAGATGAAAAGGATAGAATACATTCTGCTGAGTCTTCTAATCAGTTATTTTTTTATCACTAAATTGTTGTGCCAGGAAAGAACATAAAAATTAGTAAACGTAAATAAAACTAAGAGGTTGTTTATTTCTACTGATTTGAAATCCTCTAGATTGTCATCTTGGGCCACACAAAGACATGTAAGTTATCTTGAATTCACTTGGATATACTTTTAAGTATCTTTGAGTTTTGTGATTTAAAAAAAAAAAATTATTTCACACAAAGAGAGATCACAAGTAAGCAGAGAGGTAGGCAGAGGGGGAAGGGGGAAGCAGAATCCCTGATGAGCAGGGAGCCCTATTCCAGATGTAGGGCTCAATCCCAGGACTGAGATCATGACCTGAGAGGAAGGCAGAGGCTTAACCCACTGAGCTACCCAGGCATCTTGAGAGTTTTATGATTTTAAGATTATAAGAGATGGGTGAAATTTTATCAGGTTTAAAGGCATTTAAACCTACCGTTTTCTTAAGGGCTTCAGGAATATCAGAGTCACTGTATAAAGAATTTAGGCGATGCTGTCTCAGCTAAATAGTCATTTAACAGGTAAAAATCCTGAACAGTCTCTGGAAATGGCACTGAGGGCATACATCAAATGGAAAAGTACTTTTTCAAGAACATCTATTATATCATAGTAAAAACAAAGTGTTTGTGACACTTGACCTCAACTTGTCCCCTCTGCTAGTAGCTTAGACAGAGCTCCTTCTCCACATAACTCTCACTCTTAGGGCCACAGTTCCAATCTGGACATGACAGGACACGAGAAATTTTTGTACTGTGTAGTTCTGTGTTCCAGAAGCTGTATTCTAGCAAGTGCATTTAGGAGTTCTGGAGTTCACTTTCCCCACTTCACCCAAAATAACAAGGCAGGCCAACAAATCTGGATTCTAATAACCCTGACAGCTCACACTTAGGGTGAAGGTTCAAGACCAACTATTTTCTCAAGACAAGGATGCTTGCTATCACCCCTTCAACAGTGTAGTGGAAGTTCTACCCGGGGAAAATAGGCAAGAAAGTGAAATAAAAGGTATTCAAATTGGGAAGGAAGAATTAAGACTATTCCCACTTTTATAAATATGATATAAGATATCCATCTATCTATGCATCTATTGAGAGAGAGAGAATTCTAAAAAATACACTAGTGAAAACACATAGGGATACACACACGGACACATAATAAAACTAATAAATGTTCTCAGTAAAGTTACGAGATACAAGATCACTATACAAAAGTTAGTTGTAGGGGCACCTGGGTGGCTCAGTTGGTTCAACATATGCCTTTGACTCAGATCATGATCCTGGGTCCTGGAATCCAGCCCTGGATGAGCCCCACATCAAGCTCCCTGCTCCAAGGGGAGACTTCTTCTCCCTCTCCCTCTGTCACTCCCCCTACCTGTGTGCTTTCTCTCTCTCTTTGTCTCTCAAATGAATAAATAAAATCTTTAAAAAAAGTCAATTGTATTTCTATAGACCAGCAATAAAAAAATACAAAAATGAAATTAAAACAGTATCATTTATTACAATAGCACGAAGAACACTAGGTTACTTAGAAAATATAGCAAAACACGTTCAAGACTTTTACATTAAAAACCACAAATCATGGATACCTGGGCAGCTCAGTCGGTTAAGCATCAAATTCTTGGTTTCCACTAAGGTCATGATCTCAGGGTCATGAGATTGAGCCCTGTGTTCAGCTCCACACTCAACAGGGAGTCTGCTTGAAATTCTCTCTCCTCCCCCCCACCCCTTCCCTTACTTACACACACTCTCTCCTTCTGTCAAATAAATAAATATATAAATAAAATCCTTTTAAAAAATCCCTACAAATCATTATTGAAAGAAATTACAGGAGATGTAAATAAATGGAAACACATCCTGTGTTTTGGATCAGAAAATGATATTGTTACAATGGTAATATCCCCCAAAATGACATACAGATTTAATAAAGTATATAGAAAAACCCCAATTTCTTCTTCTTTTATGAAAAACTGATCCTAAAATGTATATGATTCTGCAGGTATTATGAATTGTGTTCTCCCAAAATTTATATGTTGATTTCCTAATCCCTAGTACCTGCGAATGATTGTATTTAAATGTAGGTCCTTTAAAAGGTAATTAAATTAAAATGAGAACACTAGGTTGGGCCCTAATCCAATACTACCAGTGTCCTTATACACAGGAGAAATTTGGACACAGACAGACATAAAGAGAAGATCATGTGAAGACACAATCTACAAGAAGATGGTCACCTATGAACCAAGGACAGAGGCTTCAGAAGAAACTCACCTCACTGATTCCTTGATCTCAGACCAAGCTTTCAGAATTGCAAGAAAATAAATTTCTGTGGCTTAAGTCACCTACTTAGTAGCATTTGATTACAGTAGCTCCAGCAAACTAATACAGCAAAGGACATAGAACAACCAAAACAATGTTAAAGAAGAAGAGAAAATTTGGAAGACTCACACTTTCTGATTCTAGAGCTCAATACAAAGTTACGTTAAAGACAGTGTTATTTGACAATGTTATTTGACATCATTTCCTGGTGTTTTTTATGTTGTTAATCTGTATACTTCAACACTTTTTAAATACATAGTATTAGTCAATCCTTTAACGTTTGTATATTTTTGAGTAGAAGTGCCTCCTTTCTCTGTGGATCCCAGAATTACTCAACAAAGTAGGAGGTGATTGAATGTATCTTGACCTTAACCTATATATAAAATGAAGAGCTATAGCAATAGGATGTTAAGAAGTGGTGGGAAGTGGCCTCTTGCCTTCTGACCTTCTGGTTATTTAATGTCCACCTGGCTTCTTCCTGCATCTAGGGACTTCTTCTTAGTTACTGGTGGAAGCCATACATAAAAAATATATATGTGTGTATCTATATATTGTTTATTGTATATGTAGTATATACATATTATATATCTGTGTGTGTGTGTGTATGTGTCTATACATATATGTGATATTCTGACCACTTTGCCTTCCTGGGGAAATTTTAAAGTAATTTACTTTAAAAAAAATTTATTTATGTATTTTAGAGAAAGAGAGAGAGAGGACAAGTGGGGAGAGGAGCAGAAGGAGAGAGAGGAAGAGAAGCAGAATCCCCACTGAGCAGGGAGCTAGGTTTCGGGCTTTATCTCATGACCCTGAGATCATGACCTGAATCAAAACCAAGAGTTAGATGCTTAACTGACTGAGCCACCCAGGAGCCCCTAAAGTAATTTACTTTTAAAAGCTAGGCAAGTATCATTCATGTAACTTCAAGAAGTCACATGCTTTCCCTTTCCTTGACACAGAGCACAGAATATTATCATTCATTCATTCATCCATTCTTGATTATATTCAAAAGCACTCATTGATTATTCGTGAATAATAATCACACTGTCAACTTAAAGCTAAGAAACCATCTTCTTGAAGTGAAAGCCTAGTAGAAGAGATAAGCTAACATCTAAAATTGTGTTTTTAAAGCAGGCAATGGGTATTAAGAATAACTTTAGTAACTTACTAATTTAACCTTAAAGATGGTCCGCTGAAGCTATTCAAAATGTACTTTTATATCTGATTCCAAAATCTTTTTATAAATGGTATATTTTTATCATATATGAATATATGATAAGGACTATATCTAACTTATATACAAAGTAAATGTCTAGGTTTATGTGTTAGCTGAGCTTGAAAAATCCTTGATAGGGGATCATATTTAGTTCTTATAATAAGTTGATTCTGTTGTTTAATTGTGTTGGCAAAATTGTTTCACCATTTTCAGTTGTGTCAGTTATGGTATCTCCCAGTTGGTGCCTACAATACTTCATTTACTGCTCTTGTATGTCTGTTACATTGACCCGGCCCGTTCAATATTACTGCTCCGGCACTGTTTACATTATTATTCAGAGCATATATTATCCAGAAAAGTGAACTGTACCTGACTCTCAACCTAGGAAATAAACCTCAGGAGAGTAGGGCATGGACTGCAACATACTACATGTTCAAGAACTATTTATTTAATAAACCATTGACCTAGGTGACTGTGCCTTCTAGTGTCAGTTTTCAGTTCTCTGAGACTAGCTAAACATTCTCCCAGATGTTCATACTTTCGAATACTGATTTATGCTAATCATGCTTCTCCTTTGATTTGTCCCCATCCCACAGAAATAAACTTCATTTTCTTAAGTTACTTGTAATCAATTCAAGTTTTTAATTACTTCCTTTGCCCCAAAGTGAAAGTCTTATTTCTGAAAATGATGTATTATGTTGGAATTTGCTTTATCAGTGTATGTAAGTTTAATTAAAGTAGAGAAGTTCTAGGTAAGTTTTCTTGTCAAAACAAATTTGTTAAACATAGTGACATTTGGAACCACTGAAAAACAAATTATGCACTGTAATCCTTGATTCCAAGGATTCTATTATTTTTTGTTTTGCTTTCAAGTCAGTTTATTTTTAAAAACTAGTTTGAATCATTATGTCAATGTAATAGTAAATTGAAACAATCATAAATGTTTAGGGTAGTTTAACTATATAGTTTAAAATTTGTGATTATGCTATCCATTAAAATTCTAATAATATTAAATCTATTTCATGAATATAAATTATTATGAGCTCTATTGTCTTATATTTTTGTGATAATAAAACAAATGCTATGCATATTTGTTTTAGATAAAAATATTTCACAGGTTTATAAAATATATAGTATAATGTCTGAGGTTTGGTATAGAAGAATATTTACTGACTTCTGTGGATCACAAGTGGAAGAATCATTTTTATTCAATCATCAAATTCAAATTGAGTAATTATAACATTTCAACATTATGGTAGGCAGAATAATCAGGAGTTTTTTGTTGTTGTTTTTGGAATTACAATGTCAAGTTTTATCTTTGTTAAGATGATGCAATTAGATGTTCAGTTTGAGTCTGAGTTATAGAAAACAAATACATGAAATACAAAATCACAGGCAGTAAATGAGACCACTTTGTCATACCAGGGAGAACATTTATTTTAACAGAAATTTATATAATAAATATGTTTTATAGGATGTGAATCATGAATCAAACTTTTTATTCATTTTTCATTTGACCTAACATATCCAATGGAATATAATTTGGAAAGTTTTGATTTGACTTAGTAGTTGTTGATATATTTAACGTGAGCTAAAGCGAACAATTTGTATTGTTGTGTTTCTATGTAGCTTTTGTATTATACAAGATACTAATAAGAAACACTACTCTGTCTCTTCTGTTATTTCCGTTTTTACCACTATATTTTACTTCTTAATTCTCTTGTCTCAGACTTGTGTATTATCTACATTCTAGATGATATCCATCAACATCTCCAGTTATGTTTTTAAAACAAACTGACAGTTCTTCAATGTTAGAACATTGCTTTTTCTCCCCCTGAATTCCCAGGGATCATACATTTTGTTCCACTGTCAGATTCTTTTTGTACTCAATTTAATGGCAATAATGTTAACCTCTCAGAAAGAAGTTGAAATTCCTTAGAATGTTAAACAAGGCCCTTCGCAAGTTAATCTGAATTTACTTGATCAACCTAACCTCTTTCAGTGTCCTATCCCAACATTCTTACTGTCCCTCCAAAGCTAATGGTGCAAGTATTGAGCTCTGTTTCATGTCTTGAGAAATCTAGCCTAGGGTTGAAAGAGGTTGAATTTCTAGGAAGAGCTGAAGTTAGTTATCAAAGTCTTGAGTAAAGGTAAAGAAAAAGGGATCTCAAATGAATTTGAGTCAATAACTGAGTAAATAGGAGTCAAGCTTTTTGCATAGGAATAATTTAAGAACCCAAACAGAAGACGACCGTGAGGGTGCAGGCGGAGAATAGGGGATGGTGCCGTGGACATGACAAGATCTGAGTCAGCGGATCTTTACTTGGGGGCTAGTAATAGCAAACAGCAACCGCAAAATCAAAACAAAGAAAACCTACCTTACACAACTTACATAAAAGCACTGACTTTTTTTTTTTTTTTAAGATTTTATTTACTTATTTAACAGAGAGACACAGCGAGAGAGGGAACACAAGCAGGGAAAGTGGGAGAGGGAAAAGCAGGCTTCCCAACAAGCAGGGAGCCCGATGCCTGGTTCGATCCCAGGACCTGGGATAAGGACCTGAGTCGAAGGCAGACGCTTAACAACTGAACCACCCAGGCACCCCCAAAGCATTGCGTCTTATAATTGGAAATCCAAAGTGAGGTGAGAGTGAGAGCAATAGCTTAGTGATATCATTAAGCGTCAGATTATTTTCGCCATCTGCCCATCCAATAAGGGAGGACTCGAGAGCAATTATGTATGTCTGGTTTCCTTTCTTGTCACAAAATGAATGTTTATTATGACCATAACTACATGTTTCATTGTTTCTACTCAGCAGGCAACTTTCCAGAGTTCATGACCTCAGCCAGACAAGTTCAGTTCAGGTCATGTGACTGCCTTGGACTAAGGGGAGTCACCATCAGAATATCATGGATTGATTGGCTTAGAATGAAAAGGATATAGCTCTGCAGCTAAGGATGAAGGTCCTGAGTCATATGGGGCACAGGGATAGTAAATGAACAAATTAATTTCATTTAGCAATGAAAGAAAGAAAGATTCTATGTAGACCATCAACATGGCCAATACAATAAATATATATGTTATGTGCAAATAGTAAACAAATCAGATGAACGGATAATACATGACTAACAAATAAATAAGTGATTAAAAATAAATAATATGAAGAAAAGTAAAGATCCTTACTTTTAGTAAAGAAGCTCGGAAGTTTCAGAACACACCACATGGACTGTATGACATTTTGGGAGATTTCCTGTATTGTTTGTAAACAGATGGTACAGTAAAACTGGAATGATAACACCTTTGGAGTCAAACCAATATGGGTCAATGTATTGCTCTCCACCTTTTTTTTTTTAAGATTTTATTTATTTACAAATAAATATTTATTTGACACACAGCGAAAGAGAGATCACAAGTAGCTAGTGAGGCAGGCAGAAAGAGAGCAGCTCTCCCTGATGAGCAGAGAGCCTGATGTGGGGCTCCATCTCAAGACCCTGAGATCATGACCTGAGCCGAAGGCAGAGGCTTAACCCACTGAGCGACCCAGGTGCCCCCACTCTCCATTTTTTATCTGTACAGCTTCTCTTGAGTAACTTTCTCTTTCTCTGAGTTTATGTTTTTTAGCTTAAAAAATCTTAATTTTGTGTAATACTGTTGGTAGGGGAATAAAATGAAAGAACATATAAAATATATTTAACTTAAAATCATCTTCTTCCTTAGTCTTATCAAGGAATGTCCTTTTCTTGTATAATGTAAATTTCAAGACATGGGTTAAAATCATTTCATGTTTTTAACTGTCTGCTGCAATAGATTGCAAAAATGGCAACAATCATCTCCTTCTCTGTATCCACACTCCTTTGTCACATGTCTTTGCAGCTCTTTCTATCAAAAGAGAGACTCCATTTTCCTATCCCTTAAATCTAAGCTGGGCCTGCAACTTGCTTGACTCATAAGACATTTTAGACAAGACATAATGCCAGTTCCATGTGTAGGTTTCAAGACTCCCTTCACATTTCTGCATTCTGTCTTTGTCCTCTGTGCCATATAAACAAGTCTGGACCCAACACACTGAAGATGAGCGGCCCATGGACCAGAACTGAGTCAGCTCAATTTCTCAGCTGAGGCCCCAGCTATGTGCTAGTAAAGCCAGTTGCTGGCTCCTTTTCAAATTTGAAAGCTAAATAAATGCTAGTTGTTTTAAGCCAATAAATACTGAGTGATTCGTTCCACTGCAATAACTAACTAGTTCAGAGGTGCCGGGTGGCTCCTTAAGCGTCTGCCTTCGGCTAGGGTCATGATCCCAGGGTCCTGGGATCAAGCCCCACATCAGGTTCCCTGCTCAGCGGGAAGCCTGCTTCCCCTCTCTCACTCCCCCTGCTTGTGTTTCCTGCTCTCACTGTCTCTCTCTCTCTGTCAAATAAATAAATAAAATCTTAAAACAAACAAATTAAAAAAACCTAACTAGTCCACATGTCCTAAGGCACATTTATTCCTTTTGGCGTGCCAACAGTACATTGCACTTTTTAATCAGCCCACTTAGCACATTATTCTTAGGCTTGATACTGTCTTTCTTCTTCTGTGAACCATATATCCCACAGGGACAGGGACCATTTTTTTTTTTTGCTCATATTTGTAACCTTAAAACTAGGTTAAATACCTGACAAACAATAGATATGTAGTAAATGCTATTAACTGGTGAATTTAGTCTAAGTGGTCAGGTTGTAACACATTGAAAAACTCAAGATACCTCATCTTTCCTTAGCTTATCCAGATAAAGCAGCCATGACTTGCTTTATGTTTTCTCATAGCTGCAGAGGCATGAAACATCCTGAGAGATTCAGTGACATTTGCTATCCAAACATTTTTGTTCCAATTAATAGTGGTGTTTCTCAAAGGGAGTGCAGCACAAATGAGTGGTCCCAGAGACATTCTCTCCCTGGGAAAACTGAAGTGGAAAATCAAAATATGCCATGGTTTTAATGAAAAACAGTTCATATAACTCTCAGTAGAAGTGGAAAACTGGGAATTATATTGTGAAATAGAGCGTGTCAAACACAATGTGGCCATTGCTCTCAGCTATTTTCTCTGGAATAATTCAACAGCAAAATCAATGAATTGACCAACTTATCTCTTTAACAAACCTGTAAGGATAACATTATTTTACAATGTTACTCTTTTAAAAATCTCTTTCTTTACGTTTCCTACCTTTTAGCCATAAAGCAATTATGATTTGCTTTATGTATATGTTATATATGTTACCATTGTATAGGAGTTCAGTGCTTAATCACATCTACACAAATACATTATCATAATATATTTGTAAAACTCAAGTGCATAAAAAGCCATTTTTGTTTTAATGATGACAACAATCTAGGGAGGAAGCTTCAGAAAAATATTACCACTTTCATTTCATATTACAGACAGCAAAATGCAAAGAATTAATGTATTAAATTTCACAAAGTAGTTAACTAGAGTCAAATTTAGAACTGAAGTCTTCAAAATCATTGTCTTTTTTTGAACAAATTTTATTCTATCTGATTTTTTTAAAATATGAATTTTTGTATTATTTCCTGCTTTCTTCTTATTTTTAATCATTGAGCACCAGGTTATTTATTTGACTCATAGTTTTACTTTAGGGCACCAAAGAGAGTTATGGAAACTTCTAAACCTGACTTCTGATGGTAGCAACTTTGCATAGGGAGGAAGTCACTGCCTGTGAATATAAATAACTTTAAGGATGATCATGAAGAATATACACCTTTTGGTTTCTCAAATAAGTAAGTTAAGGAATTTGCAACCTGAAGTGATTCTGGTATTCTCAGTAAGTATGTGATTAGTAAGTAAGTAAGTACTCACACATGGTCAGATGTACATGTTAGAGAAAAATTATTCTTCAACTTTATCACATATTGTCATTCCTTCTTCCATTTAATCAATCTTCACACAGTGCCTACTATGTTACAGGGATCATGCCAAGTCCTAGCTTTATGGTAGAATACAAAACCAACATGGTGCCTGATTCATGGAGGCCAGACTCCATGTGAGACACATATTTTTAACAAATAGACACATAAGTATGAAATTTGAAATTGTACTTAATGTTTTGGTGAAAAGAACATTCGGGTGCTCTGTAAAGAAAGAGAAAGATTAAGAGAGAATTGCAGGATGAGCATGTGAAGGAAATGGAAGAGTGAAGTCTGAGAGACGGGTGAGACTTGGAGTTCTGAAGGGCTGCTAGAAGGAAGTGGGTGAATCTAAGAGAGCCAAAGCTAAATTTTGGGAAGGTGGGAGAAGCGAGGTCATATAGAACCTTCAATATCAACTTGCCTAAGACAATTGAGAATTCTTTAGACAGGTTTTAAGTTGAAGAATATTATGACCTAATATTTTTTTAGAGAGTTTAATATGTTTTTTTAAATATCACCATGGCTGCTGTATGGAGATGGTTGAGAAGGACAGAAATTGAGAAACAAGGTAGACAAGTTATCAGAGTACCAAAGTTAAGAGATTTTGTTGGCTAGTTCTCCTGTGGGACCAATGAAGATGCGATGAAGTATACATCGTTTTTTATTATTTTGAGGGTAAAATAATGCAATAGCAATCAAGCCATGTGATTGGTTGTGTATGTGAGTTCAGAAAACTTATATATGTCAAGCATGACTTGCAGCTTTGTTGAAAGCATGTCTTCTATCTTGGATATTTCCAGGATTCCTAGGAAAAGTTGGATGGATATATTTAGGGAGCATTCAACTCAAGACACATGCTATGACATGGAAAAACTTGAAGATGAAGAAATTAGGCTAAGTGAAACAAGCCAGTCACACAACTATTGTATGATTCCATTTATATGAGGTATTTAAGTAGTCAAATTCAGAGACTGAAAGTAGAATGGTGGTTTCCAGGGTTTGAGGGAAGGAGGGAATGGGAAGTCAGTGTTCAAAAGGCACAGAATTTCAGGTGGGGAAGATGAAAAATTTCTGGAGATGGATAGTGGCAATAGTTTGCAACAATGTGAATGCAAAGAATGTGTACTGAACTTTACACATTAAAATGGCTGAAGTGGTAAATTTGTGTAATGTATATTTTACTCCAAAAAATTAGAAAAATATTGATCTCAGCAAATCAATAAATCTTTTTACTAGAAGGAATTCATGACAAATATGAATATTTAGGAATGTATTCCACATTCATTTAATGTATAATCTATATCTATGTGTATGAACTGAAGTATAGTGTATGAAATTGTACATCATTGCTTTGCTTGCATTTTGAATTTGATTCAGCAATGCTCTGAGGATGCCTTGCATGCTCTGTGTGTCAGGTCTGAGGCACTGTCTTGTTCTTGTTAAGATCTGGTGTTCCACTTTTCCTCATTTTAAATAACTTTCACCTGACTTTCATTTCCATACCAATAAGTTCATTCTAGCAATAAAATTTTATTGTCAGTCTTTCCAAGTTTTTATTTTCACCTTTTTATGAAGACTATCAGGAGACATGAAAGAGCTTTACCCTTATATACCCATGTGCCACTCAAATTTATTTCCTAAAGTTAATCAAAAAGTTTTGGAGGATTTACTTTCTCTTATGGTTATCCAAATGTGTCAATTCAGTAACGTATAGGTGTTCTAAAAATTCAGCACCATGAAGACTGCGCTAAAGCCATTGTAATTATGAAACTGAATGCATCCTGGGCTTTTTGAAGGTAGAGAAGATATCTCTACCCACCCCCAGTCTCGCTTGATGTCTTAGCCATGATAGGTGCAAAAAAAGACTTGACTGGTAGAGAGGATATGTATTATCACCTGTCATCTTTTGACTATCCTTCTTATATTTGGCTACGCTCCCATGTTATTCAACAGAGAAGTGAAATAAGTCAAAGTCCCAGCTTTCCTTATAGCGAGGATGTGGGCATGCAACCTGTATTTCCCCACTCAGACGTCCCCATGTGAGACCTTAAGTGAGCAACACGAAGGCACAGATCTGCCTCAAGCTATCCTTTTGCTGGAGCAAGCAATGGTAGAGGTGTCTGGTGTTGGGGGACAGCAGTGGTTCAAGATCCAGTTCTTGAGCCAGAAGTGGCATCGGTGTGGGGCAGCTGTGTTTGCGGAGTGGTAGATTTCCTTGCATTAAGTGGTAGGTGAAAGCAGGAGCAACAACAACATTGTCTTCATAAAACTTTTTTTTTTTTTCTTGGTTTGTTTGTTTGTTTTTGTATTCCTTCAATTTCTTTTCCTAGAACCAGAGCCTCGGTCCTGTTTTTCTAGGTCTCATAATGATTTTATATGCCACCTACCATACTTTTAATTAATTGTATTTCTGCTTCAACAGGTGAAAACTGAGTCTAATCTTTACAACAAAGAAGCAGATTGATAAAATTGATAGAAATACTTGTTTAGTAGTTAGCCAGTTGTTAATCGATGGCATTTATCATTCATGCATTCAGTCATTCATTCACTTACTCAGAATCTACAATATCCCAAAAGGGGAGTTGGGAGCAAGGTAGGCAAAGACAAATAACATAGTACTTTGCCTAAAGCATATTTAAGTCTAGTCAAGAGAACTGGTCTGTCAATTGACAATCAATCACAGTAATAGTGAGATGAGCAATACAAATAAAAAAAAAAAACAGAGAGGGATACATGAGAATACAAGAGGAACACCCTTGCTAAGCTTGAAAGATCAGAGAAGGCTCCTGATTAAAAAAAAAAACAAACAAACAAAAAAAAAAAAAAATAAATAAATAAAACAAAACAAAACAGTGTTTTCCAAAGTTTGGTTAATAGGTCACCTGCATTAGAGTTACCTACTGGTGCTTGAACATGCCAGGTCTCTTGTCCTGTTCTATAACTACTACATGCAAATTTCTGTTTTTTCAACAGGAATCTGCACGTGTAGACAACATCTCAGGAATGTAATTTGGGTAAGGGAAGGAAATGGATCTGGAAAGTTCCCTGTTCAAAGTGCCAAAAGCGGGAAAAGCTGAATGATTACTGTCCAAGACCAAAGACCGAAAAGTATAGATAGTGTTAAGGATCTCTAGACTGACATGCTTTGACATTGATGTAAAGTGCCAAAGTTTTGTGTCACAGAGGTCAGCCTTCGAATCTTCCAGTAACTACATTGGCTGTATTGTTACAGTTGTGCAAGCTGATGTTTCCCCACTTTGACAAAAAGGACAGTGAAACCACACACATTAAAAGATGTTGAAGATTCAATGTTATTAAATGTATAAAAACACTGACTTTCAAAAATGCTTATCCTCTTTACCTTTATATGTGTTTCTGCCAAAAAGGGTTGCCTCCTTTTTGTTTGTTTGTTTGTTCGTTTTACAGGTATTGGTCTTCAGTTGTTAAATATGAATGCCAATTCACTTTATGCCATGCACAGGAGAGCAGCTGCACACATGGGAGCTTAATAAATGACTTTCAACAATAGTCGTGATAGTGTTTATACCTTAAGTCATGTGTAATATTATTGACTTCACATTACATTCCACTCAAGAAACATAGCCCATTAAGAAAAACATATGGAGATGAATTTGTTGATTATATGAACATTGGCTCTGACCTAGCTTGCAAAAAATAGCAAATGAGAGAAAGACATATTTGGCTAAATGTCAAAGAAAATATTTTAAAACATATTGGGAAATATGTTAGCAGATGTTTCTCAATGTTTAATATTGTTTTTGGTGAAGCTTACTGTTGGCATAATATTTTCACTCAGATCTAAACTGCTTTGTTCCTAAGAAAATGAAAAGTGTATCCACCTCTCTGATTATGACCCTTTGTTATTTATTTGAATAGAAGAGAGAGGACCAGAACAATTGTGCTTGAAATCACTCTTTATTGAAGCTTTCCATTTTGATATTTCATGCTGCCCTTGTTTTCTTGATTTCCCATGAATTCAGATATTATTTTCTAATTATGGCAAGACAATAACAGCTGAGCTACAGCAGTCTATTTCTATTACTGAGTTTGGTAAACAAGGTATTCATGATTTCAGCAGATGTCTCTGATTTGAGATACTTTACTTCTTTCTAAGTAGGGGTTGAGTGAGCTACAGGCATAAGTCCATCATACCAGGAACAATGTTATAATTATATAGTCAGCAGCCCCCAAACTCTAGCCATTACTCATCAAACATGAATTATTTGCTCATCAGTCATGTTGATAGTGCTCTTTTAAAATTATTTTCATTTCTTCTACCTTGTAGATTATCACATAAAACTTGAATATGACTTCGTTGTTACTTAACAGTAATCTCTCTTTCATTTTATACTATTGCTGTTAATGTGATAACTACATTGCAAAAATGCTTGTTTACCAGTACTTGTTAGGGGTCTTTTTGCTTTAAGGCAAACATTTTTTTTTGAAGATTTATTTATTTATTTGAGATGGGGAAAGGGCAGAGGGAGAGAATTTTCAAGCAGACTCCCTGATGAATGTCCAGCTCAATACCACAACCCATGAGATCACGACCTGAGTGAAAACCAAGAGTTTGATACTCAACCCACTGAACCACACAGGCCCCCATAAAGACATACATTTACATGCATTCTTATTGTCTGTGATTATTTTTTAGACTCGGTGCTTTTATTATAGACTGTAGACAAAGATATGTATTTTTGCTATGTTATACAAAACCTTCCATGATTTGATATTAATCAGGCTTTTATGGATATATCACATGTCATATCCTTTACAAATCCCACACTCAAGCTGACATGAATTCTTTATAAGACATGTCTATATTCTCTTAGCTTTATGTATTGATGACTCTGTTTCTTCTCCCCATGAAAGATACCTTTTGCCTATATTTCCATAAGTTCCTTCTTTAAGGACATTGTAAATAGAATCCTCTGTTGATGGACATTTAGGAGACTTCTAATATTTTGTTATAACAAGCAAGCTTCAGTGGACATTCTTGTACATGTCTCCATATGTGTATGTACAAGGGTTTCATGGGAATATACACACATACATAATGTATGCTTAGCTCTGTCTGGCTTCCCAGAGGCCTTGGTAGAATTTGTGACAGCCCCCAGATGATTCATCCTATGCTGGGAGGTAGAGGTGGACTTCCCTTTCCCCTGCTGCACTTTGCTTGTTCTCAGTGGAGCTACATGACACCAGTGGAAGCATGCCATCCACTGCAGGCACACGGAAATCTCCTACATGTATACCATGTTCAGGGAGCTGTTGGTGGAATTCTGTCCTGGTGGGAGGCAGCAAGAACTGAAACAGGAACTACTGAAATTTTTTTCTTTTCTTTCTAGGGAGATTTATGTGAGCCTCCTTTTCTGAGGGCAAGAGTTGAGGCTGGGTTGGCCAGGGGCCATGGGCCCTGGCTCCACAGTTGACCATTCACCAGGACTGAACATTTTAATTTTGAAATATTTCACAAAATGTGATACCAACAATTTCATTGTGGTTTTAATTTCCCTGAATACAAGAGACATTTCCTAAAATTCTATGATTACAGAAATAGATAAATTTTATCCATACAAGAGTAAAACAGTGTAATCCTAACAAAGGAACTAGAGCACATTATAAGCATGGATTATTATTAACAATTAAAATATTGATTTTAAAAAGGTATGTATACTTATATAACCTACTTTTTATATAGTAGGATTCCACTTATATAAAATCTAAAAACAAGCAAATCGAGCCTATTTATACTTCTGGATACATTTATAAATAGGAAAAATTGTTATTTCTGGGAATAGTTGTTAAGGACTCACTGTAGAGGGGGACACAGACTTCATTTGATTCTGGAATAGTTTATCTTATTGGTGGGCTCACCAATATTTTATTTTTTCTATAGCTTTTCAACTCATAAATATTTTTATGATTAAAAATATGGATTACATATAGGTGATTGCTATTTTATTCTCTGTTCTATCATTGTTCCTTATAAGACATGGAAGAGAAAAAGTGAGCTGTGCTTAACTCCATTCCATTGTTAACCTACCTGAGCTGAGCCACCACAATGCATTGTCTATATTGTTGCAATTGCATGACAAATTGTCTCCCTGGTTCCTTCTCTACCCTTCCTTTATACAGTCTATTTCATTTTAAAAATTGCCATTAGTTCTGCAAATATTTAAGTCAGATCATATCATTTTTCACCTCAAAAGCTGGTGATCAGTTCCTATTCCAATCAGAATGACAAATATATTTCACACAATGGCTGTAAGATATTAAGTCTCTCAGCTTATCTTTTACTACTCTATGATCAGAAATACAGGAGAATACTTTAGGGCATTTATTCTAGATATCTGTTCTGCTTGGAAGACTATTTCCAAAGACATGTGCTTAGCTAATCCCCCCACCTCCTTCATGTCTTTTTTCAGATCACACTTTCTCAAACTGGTCCACCTAAACAATGAATTCAATGCCCTAACTTGCTCTCCAATGACACTACCTTGCTACAGATCTCTTCTCATTCTATTCCACTTTCCCCGTTTTCAATAGCACTTGTCAATTATAATATGCTATACAATTTACTTATTCATTTACTTATTTCCTTCCATTAGAACATAAGTTCCCCAAGGCAGGGAATGATCTCAAGTAGCTAGCATATGTGGCACTCAATAGATATTTTATATCATGAGGCCTAAATAAATAACCAAGAGAAGAGAAAATTTCCAAATTCTATCTCATACTCACTCAGGGTAATTTCTCATGGAGGACAAATCAGGACAGTTGGTGGCATTAAATAAATTTTTTTTTCTGTGTGTATGTTTGTGTATTCTTACAACTTCATTTGGCTAAATTTATCAGTAGTCAATATGTGTATGATGACACAAGTCCATGAAGATATTACCAGGTGCCGTATTAAAGACCCAAGTTCCAAGAATTCTGAACTTTCATGAGAAAAACCCACAATAATATTATGCAGTAATCATGACAAGAAGTATTAGCCTTGGCTTGTCACTTTACTTCTGACTAGAACTCAAAAAAATGTTGACCCTAAAACAGTGTAGAAAATATACACACTTTACTTCTTATTACATTGTCTAAAATAAATCTTGTAGCCATACCTAATTTGATGAGAGTGAGAAAATACAATCTTACTATGTTCCAGAAGGATAAGCAGAAATATTTGGAACCATAATAATGACCACCTAATTGGCCTCACATAATTCAAGAATTTCTTTTTTCCCTCATGCCCACCTTAAATATTTTTTCTATAAACAGCTGGAGAGGAGAAAAAGGCTCAAGTTATGAGTACCTGGTATTAGCCAGATGAAACAAAAGACTTGTACATCTCTGAAAGATCCATGCTTATTTACTAAAGACCAATGCTAATCCAAAATATTACAACACTGAGTACTCTGGAATTTACCTTTCAGCTAGATTATAATCTTTTGCTAGATTACTTTATAGGTAAATATTATACGATGGCATCTAACCTAGAGGTTGCCATTCCTGAATTCCTCTTGTAATTACTCTGAACATTTGTTAAAGACAGACCTTTTGGTATCACTTTAGGAGATCAAGACTGAGTAGATCTGAAGTGAACATCATGGATATATGTTTAAAGTGAATATCTCCTCCAATGGATGCTGGTGTTGTTATATGGAGACTAGAATTTATACCTCCCCCCCCAAAAAAAGTTAAAAGTCTCAAGCTTTCCTGACTTCCAGAGGACTGATTCAGATATAGCCTGGGATCAAGGAATCAGTATTTGTAACTAGTACCTCAAGTGATTCTGGTCATCTGACAGGCTCTGTAACTATTAACTCAACCTATTGTTATAGAGGAAGGAACTGACAGCTAAAATGAGTTGATCCCTTGTTTTTGAGGCTACATAGGGCTGTGCAGTGCTGACACTAGAACTAAAGGATGATAAAGAATACTCAAAATCAAAAAGTATAGAGGTAATCTAGTTGCCTGAGTTAAAAATGAGAAAATTTAGATACAAAAAACAAAGCTGTTTACCATCAGGGCAAGGAGTTTGCAATTCCTGAGTCCTAACACATTGACCACAGGACATTTATGACTAATTATGACATTGGTGCCTGCCTGCCTGCCTGCCTTCCTTCCTTTCCTCCCTCCCTCTTTCTTTTAATGGTTTTCTATACTACAAAACTATTCTCAATCATTTGCTTGCTAAAGAAAGAGAGGAAGATTTTGAGTCCTGGGCATCTGTCCAGAATGGCAGAGATCATTCATAGGGAACCAGGAAGTGCCGCCTTGGGGCCACAGCCTCTCTTGAGCTCAAGCTGCTGCCTGTAGAGTCATACTGTGTTTTCAGCAAGCTATGACATCTCAGCTGTCTGCCATTTCCCCCTGAAAGCTGCTGTTGCCCAATTCTTGGTGTTTTTTTTTTAGACCCAAGACTTCAGCTGTTCTTTGCTGCTATTGAAGGAAAGAAGTGTCCAGATTGATTTAGTTGAGTATTTTTGTTAAGCTTTGTGAAAAAGTAGTAAATAAATAATTGACATAATAAAATTTAAAGCATAAGAAAATTTGTGATGTTGTTAAAATCATCTTTTCTTGTCCATAATTGTTGACTATAGCCTAAAGAAATAAATTGGAATCTCTAAGATTTTGCACCTAACTGTTATTTCTAATGAAGAGATTCACAAATTGTGACCACCACATCCCAGTTCCTCAAGCAAGACAAGAAGGCATCACATGCTTGTTAATAGGTATCTTCTCCTCCCATCACTGTGCATTTGTAAAGATGTTAGCAACTCTCAAATGCTAACTTCCAGTGTATTGTTCAGTTTTTTTATACCCGAGAAGCCATAGGAAAACACTACAGTGAATAATAATGAGTCTTCAAAAATTAAATTACAGAAAAAAGAAATGTTTAAAATGTTAATAAACTTCTTTAGTTACATCTCAATTTTTTTTTAAAAGGTTTCATTTATTTATTTATTTGAGAGATAGAGAGAGAGTGCATGAGCAGTGGGGAGGAACAGAGGCAGAAGGAGAAACAGACTCCCAGCTGAGCAGAGAGCCTGATGTGGGACTCAATGTGGGACTCGATCCCAGGACCTTGAGATCATGACCTGAGCTAAAGGCAGACACTTAAACAACCGATCCACCCAGGTGCCCTAAAATTGTCTCTATTTCTCACTTTTAGCTTCTGCAGAATAAGCACACTATTAAGTGAAATCAAATTTCTGGGTCATAGAGTGCTTTCTGAGGGATCAGAGCCGTGCTGGAACCTTAAACACATTCTCTGAGCTCTTGTGCCTTTGCTTCTCTTTTTGCAGGCAATCAGGTCTATTCTAGATTTTTGTAGACTCAGGCCTTCAGTTAAGGGAAAAGGAAGTTACTGAGGAAAGGTAATAGTAAATACTCATTCACAAATCCATCAGTCTACTATAATTTGTACCAGAAAATAGCCCCTTTAATTTTATATACATTATTTCACAATGATTGATATGGTTATTCTTTTTTTTTTTTTTTTTTTTTCTGTTCATAAATATTTTAGGAGCACCTGGGTGGTTCAGTTAAGTGTCTGCCTCTTGATTTTGGCTCAGGTCATGATATCTGGGTCCTGGGATTGAGCCCCATGTCAGGCTCCCTGTTCTGAGGAGACCCTGCTTCTCCCTCTCCCTTTGCCATTCGCATGGCTTGTGCTCTCCTGCTCTCTCATTCTGTCAAATAATTAAATAAAAATATTTATTAAAAAAATTTTAGTTGGTGTTTCTAATAGAAAATGATTCAAACATGCACATTTAATGTCTATGGTGCAATAACATTTGCAAAACTAAAAAAATGTCCATAATAAAATTTTAATACCAAGTTTGACAATTATTACAGGTTTTCTGCTAACAATTTTTGCTGTTTCAAGTGGAAAAGAAAATAAGAAAGGAAATTATTAGGAAAAAAGATTACTTGTGATTTTCTTCTGAAAAGATGGTGAGAATAAAAACTGATGGTCATGTTTTACTGTGATTAACCTAGCAGCAGACCCATTATTTATAGTTTTCCCCAAGGCTATACTGTATGTTAAGCCCATTTTTATCAGAGTGTCTTTATACAATTATTCTTAATTATTTTGCCATTTTGTGGAAATGACTAATCCATGTGTCCTAAATGAAAAATATCTGTACAATTACCTAACTGCATTTTAAATCTTACCTACTGTTCCAAATCAGAGACTTGAACACCTGATGCCTCTCTGAATTAATACTATAATTTTACACTACAAAAAAAAACTATCAGAAGTGCCAATTTAATTACTGAAAAATCAGCCAGTTTTCCTTCCCTTTTTTTGCTATAGAGAAACTTTATCTGTAACATAAAAAAATATTCAGATAGAAAAAATATTCTTTACCTTACATAATTCTTAATGTTTTGTTTTTTTTTTTTTTAAAGAGAGAAAATGGAGGGTGGGGAGGAACAGAAAGAGAAGGAGAAGGAGAGGACCTTAAGCACACTCCATACCCAGCACGGAGACCATCTCAGGGCTCAATGTCATGACCCTGAGATCATGACCGCAGTCAAAATCATAAATCTGGTGCTTAATGGACTGAACCACCCAGGCACCCCTCAACATCTTTATATGTTGGCCAAAAATGGACTAGTTGCTCTCAACTAAAACAAAACTCCTTCTGAATGACTGACAACTTTTGTAGACACAGCTGCAGTGTATAATGACGGTAAAATTGATTACTTAATTTTCACTGTATTCCTATTACAATTATAAATATATTTGGAGAAAGGTAATTTTCATAAAGACAATCATTAGTCATTCTTTCCTTGATTCAATCAGCATTTGTTTTATTTTAAAACACCAGTGATGCATTTACTTCAGCCAACAACTAAGTAGCATTAATCAAGAATACTTTGCACTATAGAGCTTCTAGAATGCTCTAACATTAATATAATTAAGAATTTCCAAAATCCCCATGAATATGAAGACTTCTGATCCCCACCATTAGAATCTTGTCCTCAAAGAGTTGGAAAAAAGATTAGACAGATATCTTTACTTTTAAAAATTGTTCCAAATTGATGGTTTAGGGAATTGTATTTAGAGAAATACAGGTTTTAAAATCCAGTGAATTAAAATTAAACTTTAGTTTTTAAAATCTGAAAGAGTAATTCTTCTATCACTTGAAGCCGTGACTTTTTTTTTTTATGGCAAATAACTTTGTTACCTATAGTTTCTGAATAATTCTAATCAAAAGTGTTTATTACTTTGCACTTCCAAAACAAAGATTAAATTTCATGGACCTGTGAAAAATTTCTAAGTGGTAAGTAGTATTTATATAAATAAAATATTTAAATTCATTTAAAATGGAGGGAATTATATGTGTGTGTGTGTGTGTATTTTTAAGAGAGGCGGGGGGCATTGTGCAAGTGCTAGTTGGGGGGGGCAGAAGAGGAGGGAGAGAAAGAATCCCAGGCAAGCTCTAAGCCCAGCACAGGGGGCTCAATCTCACAACCCCGAGATCATAACCTGAGCCGAAGACAAGAGTTGGAGGCTTATCTGTTTGAGCCACCCAGGCACCCCAAGGGTTTTTTTTTCTCCTCGTACATTCAATAGCTCTATTCTTAAATCAAACTTGTATACGATATAAAGTTAACTCTCAGAAAGCAATCAATACTTATTTACCACTTGGAAGTATTTTAAAGAAAAATACATTTCCAGTGTGTAAATTTGGGAGTAATGCTCGCAATGGTCATATTGGGAAATATTTAGTTAGGTAATAAAAATTTCATTCTTTCTTAATTTCCAAAGGTAGGGATTCATTATAATAGGATAGTTTATTCTTCAGTTTTTATTTATGTTCTAACTTTCAGTGCTTATGATGTCATAACGAGATATCTCCTCAAAACATTATGATCTCCTCTACACTCAAAGGGTATAATGGTAGATGGGAGGGAAGAAAATAGTAGAAATTGAGCATTAAAAAAATTGGTCAGGTCCAATCATTTGCTCCTGCAGTTTCTACTTTCTTCTCTTTATTCCCATTTCCTCCATCCTTCTAGTTTTTCTGTAATTCTTTGCTCATTTGGAGCTCTGCCTCATCGTGAAAAGAACACAGTCCACTAACCTACTGGTTTAGGAGGAAGAGGAAGGACCTGGAAACCTGGTTGCTCTGTTCATTGCAGGCACAACCCATGCTTCCTCAGCCTGCTTGAAGAGCTCCAGAGAGGAAGAGAGACCACTGAAGGTCCACGGAGCACCTGGCCGGCTTGCACCTATGTGCACTATGTTAAATGATCGCTACTCTGAACCACTGAGTTCTGCCTAGTCTGTGCAGCAGCAGATAGCACAAACATGGGGAGGGGCACAGCCACCAGAGGTAGAGCTGATGCAGGAGATGATGCCACTGGGACATAGAGACTTGTGAGAGACTTGTGAGGGACACAGACTTGTGAAGGAAAAAAGATATGGATTTTTAGCTTACGTAATTATGGAGATAAAAAGTTAGGGAATAAACAGTGAAGTTCCATAAACTTTCATCCAAACTGTTAGGACCAAATGTGTATGGAATATTGAATCTGCAGACCTTATACAGTTATTAGGATGTAATATATGGTATATTTTGTAGCATTCATCAGCAGATTCCAGGACAATGTCTCACAATACATTATTCTGAAGCAAAACAAATAAATAGTCACACTAAATAAATCCTATAAAGTTCATTTCAGTCAGGTGACGTTTTGCTTCCAAGTGAGTTATTAAAAATATTTTAGTTTTTAGAGCTTCATGAATTTCAGAACTAGAGATGAAGTACCTGATATGTTAACATAGTAGAAAATTGCAGAAGTATGAAAAATTAGAAGAACCATTGTATTGGATGTAAAGGCTAAAACCTTGTTGGACCAGCTAAGATAAGAAAATAAAATGAAAAAATAGATATGTTTAGTGAAAACTCCAAGCTATTGATGGAATAGTTGAGAAAGGATACCCATGCTTCCCTCTGTAAGGAATTTAAGTAGGAATTTACCCTCAGCCCCAGTTCATACTCCTTGTAGTACTGTTATTTAAAAAAAAAAAAAAAGGAGACGATAGTTTACTGCCTTTTCCATACACATAATCAAAAAGATCTGCAAGTCTGAGCACAGTGTATAATGTGGAATAAGAGAGCCCTGTGAAAGGTGGGTGAGTAATTTCACACCAGCTCAGTTGTATGGCCACAGTCCCTGAGAGGCTTTTCCGCATGTGTTTTAAAGTAGTCTCTTGGGGCACCTGGGTAGCTCAGTCATTAAGCGTCTACCTTTGGCTCAGGTCATGATCCCGGACCCTGGGATTGAGCCCCGAATCAGGGCTTCCTGTTCAACAGGAAGTCTGCTTGCTTCTCCCTCTCCCACTCCCAGTCCTCCTGCTTGTATTCCCTCTCTCACTGTCTCTTTCTGCCAAATAAATAAATAAAATCTTTAAAAATAAATAAATAAACAAACAAACTAGTCTCTAGCTCGTGAAAGACACAAAAGCCTCATTATGTCCAGAAAAGTAACTAGAACTGGCAGAAAACATAAAATTCTGTGGCATCTAGAGGTTCAAACTACAAACTTATTACTGCCCAGTTCAAATCCATCTGATAATTTAACAGTATGTTACAACTTAATTCACATTGGCACTGTTTGTATGCCAGCAAAAGAACTAGATACGAGGCCCATATTTCATGGTCTTTAATCATATTTTTAAAATTCTGTAGATTTAAATCCCATCTTGCTATAAAATGCATTATCATTACTATTATTGTTAATAATATCATTGGAAAATTTAAAATTCTATAGAATTATTTTGAAATGGCATTTAATGGGATAGCATATAATCTTAGGAATGTTCAGATGCCATAAGTGATAATTATTTTTTGGTAAATAAATGAACATGGAAAATTATGAGTCTCATCTTATTATGGTTCATTTATTGGTTTAATAATGACATTTTATTAACTAGGTGAATGAATGATGAGTATGTTTTTAACCATTTATTAATACTGGACAGCTGAAAATTTTTTTTTGGTATTTAAACAGGCTATGTGTATTTGAATGCCCATGTTTTTCTCTTCTTAATTTTCAGTTTGGTTCTTCAACATTTTTGTTGATATGGTTGAAATGTCAAATTTTTATGTATTAGTAAAATTTCCATGGAACAAATAGAAAACTTTTCAGTCCATGATTTGTATTTATTATTAAGTTTGCTTTCATCAAACTGGTGTAAACTTTTAAAAACTGTATATTTCCATGCTTGCCTGGCAATAATAATTTCTAACCATTCATTTCTATGTATAATTTTTTTTTAAAACCACTTTGCTGAGTTATGACTGACAAACGTAAAGGAGTATATATTTAATGTATACAACCTGATAAGTTTGGGGATAAGTATTTATCTATGAAACCATCACTATAATCAATGCTATAAAAATATCTATCATCTATTAAAGTTTCTTCCTGTTCTCTTTATTTTAATTTTTTTCATAATTAAAACCATGTATGATCTACCCTCCTAGCAAAATATAAGTAGAGAATACAATTTATTAATTACTGGCATTATGCTGTAGATATGTAATCATCTATGTACAATGTTTTAAAGTCATGTCTATTCAGAATTTTGACTATGTTAAAAGAGTGATATCAGGTATAAGGCTCATATATTAAAACACTCAAAACACATTTGATATTAAAATGTGACTAGTGTATATTTACTCTCATATTTCCAATTTCCCCAAAGTTGTTAATAAATGAAAAGGCTCTCCAATTTTTTTTTTTGTAAAAGTTTGAGAATATTTTTGGATTCTTTCAAAATATAAAGGTCCTAATAAGTTAGCTATCCTGATACTATTTCATAAATGCTATTTCAAAGAGATTCTAGGAGTCTGTTAAAATGAACTTAGTTTAGAAGAGATTTGATCTTTGTAGGAAATTAATTACATGGGATATGAATCATTCAAAATATCAAGTACTGAAAAATAACAATTCTAATTTTTGAAGTTCAAAGATGTATCTTCCAAATAGATAAAATAAAGAATAGCAACATAAACAAAAGTAAAAATAAATTAAGATTTATCTAACTCTGCAGTGGAACAAAAGAACAAAACAGGAATTATGGACAAATACATTATTATTGAAATCTAAGGATAGCATTTTTTTAACTTACAAAAATTATTTGAAAAATCTTAACATTTTTATTTCTAATATAAATTTTGACTTCAGATGGATATTTTCCCTAAAGATGTAAAAATAAACTTTTTCATTGAGAATATATCAAAACTGTATTTCACATTTTATTATATCTGATTATAATCAATTGAGACTCATAAGGTACTATTAAATGTTAATAAATGACACAGACTCTAGACTCTTAGTTGATCAAAGTCTCCTTCTTGATCAATGAACAATGAGAAAAGCAAAGAGCTAATCTTGATTCCCCCCTGCTTCTGAGACAGAAGTAGCTCTACTCCTGTTCCTACTTTAGTAACTTCATGCAGAGACCACAGTTCATTTGAAGTTGTTATCTAGAATTCTTTCCCTTGCGGCACACCCGGGTGCCTCAGTAGGGTAAGCATCTGTCTTAGGCTCAGGTCATAATCCCAGAGGCCTGGGATGGAGCCCTAGACCAGGCTCTCTGCTCAGTGGAGAGGCTGCTTTTCCCTCTCCCTCTGCCCGCTGCTCCCCCTGCTTATACTCTTTCCCCCTCTCTCTGTCAAATAAATAAATGAAATCTATAGGATTCTTTCCTTTGAGGAATGCTTACCTTCTGAACATGCTTTTGTGACTCAAGGCTTGTGAGGGGAGGGTTAAGAAAACACTTATCTGTGACATATTTGTGAGTTAGTAGTGCTATTAAACTAAAACTTTAAGAAGGTAAAGTATGGATTTCATACAAATACAAAAGTAACGTGTCGAGTGTTTTAACTCATTAATTCATGTGAAAACTAGGGGAATGTGAAAATCAGTTGAAAAGAGAAATTTGAAGAACAGCCACATCTATATATTCCAAAACAAATTTGCTAAAAGTTGCAAAATTGGTTCATATTGTATAGGGATATAAAATGCAAATGCGATAATTGGGGTCATATTTTCCACAGAGAAGAAGTCAATTGTATTTCCACTAAAAAAAATTATACACTTTGCAATGGATAAGAATTATTTCCCTTTCCATTCATTTTCTACAAGTTAACTTTGGCACTTAGAGTCATAAAATTATCTATTCAATAGAAGGGCAATCAAAGGTGAAAACACAGAAAAAAATCCAATAACCCTTGAAGGACTACTCAACAGTGTCTAGAACTACAATGAAAGGAGACCCAGTAATCTTATTTGTCATTTACATGTTGTGGAAATTTTTTCCTGAGAGTCTTCTATTTGTGCCCAAGGTTGAGAGGTTTTCTTGACTTAACATTCCAGTTTGGCTACCTTTATGCTTTCTAATTCCCCAGAGTCAGTAAACAATTAATTGTGATGTTATTCTAGAATCTCCCACTACAGAGATTTCAGTGTAAAAATCAAAATATTAGTTCACAATTTTGCTTTTACCTCAAAATACACTGTCTCCTAAATTTAAATAAAAATTAAATTTTGAGAATGACATACTTCCAAAAAAAGTAAAATACTTTTAGGAATAATGCTAAATGGAGTCAAACATTCTCAAACACAGAACTGGAATTAAAAAGGTAAATTTTAGCCATCTGCCCTTTCAGCTCTTAAGTAGGACCAGAAATGTGACTGGATAACTCAACGGGACAGCAGCGTGTCATAATATAAAAATGGTGGCTAGAATTAATGGAAAATAAAGGACTGCATTTCAAACACTAAGCATTAATTGACACATGCATTGTTTGACTTAAGTTGCATCCAGATAAATAGTTGGGGATTAGGACATGAATGCAAAGGGGAATACAAAGATGTAGAAGTAAATATCCTCAAATCCTCAGGTACTCATAACTAATAGTTTTTGTTGTTGTTGTTGTTTAGGAAATGGTAGAAAGTTATTTCAGCCCTAGGTCTCTTGGATTGCAAACCTAAAGATCCTTAGCAATACAAAGCACCATTAAAAAAACAGGCAGCTGGGGGCCCCTGGGTGGCTCAGTTGTTAAGTGGCTGCCTTCAGCTCAGGTCATGATCCCAGTGTCCTGGGATCCCAGTGTCCCTTCAGGGAGCCTGCTTCTCCCTCTCCCTCTCTCACTCCCTCTGCTGTGTTCCTTCTCTCGCTGTATCTCTCTTTGTCAAATGAATAAATAAATAAATAAATAAAATCTTAAAAACAAAACAAAAGAAAGCAAAAAACAAAGCAGGCCACTGTTCTTCCATCATGAGTGGCATATGAATAAAAGGGGTTTTGTATGATGGGGGAAGCATTTTAGCTGTATAAGTAGAGAGTGGTGACAGTAGCAAAAGAAAAAAAATCTGCATATAGTAAACATTACTTTCAAGAGAAAGGCACAGAATACAATAGATTAACTAGAATAGTTACATCTCAGAGTAAAGTCTTTACAACAGTCTATGCTTGAGCCCTTCCATAACTCTATAACTTCTGAGAATTCTGGACTCTACAACTTTCCCAAGTTTGTGTCTTATCCTGCTGAATCGATTTAGCTATAGCAATTCAAAATAAAATGCTTTATTTCTAGAGCAAAATAAAGAGATGAATAATTTGAGTTCCTATCTTTAGTTGTCCTTGGGTTGGACTGCGAGCATGGGGGAGAGTCAGGTAGAGGAGTGTGTGGATGCATGTGTGTGTGTGTGTGTGTATGTGGATGCACGTGCCTGTGCACACACGTGCATGGGCGTGTACACACAGAATAAGAAACAGAGAGACAGCCAAAAAGAAGGGAGGGGAAGAGGAGGAGAACAAAAAGAAGTAACAGGAGAGAAAAGAAGCAGGGAAGGCAGGGAAGAACGCCAGGTTGGGCTTGCAGCAATACCTGGAATTCAACAGCAGAAAAGCCACAGGAGTTCTGATACGGCACAGAGTAGCTAAACATGCTTATACCTAGAATCACAGCCTCGGATACATCTGCAGTGGGAAGAGAGGAGGAAGGACATCAAACCTGTGCCCTTTGGGTCAAGGGTTCAAGTTATGAGAATTGTAAAAATGTTCAGGGTATTACATAAGTGTGCTGTTGCTATAGTTAAGTATGTGCTTTTAAACCCCAGTGAAAAAATCCTGCTCTTTTCTTTTCCTTCTGTTTTTTTTGCCCTAACTTTTATGAAGTGGGTTGCAATCTTCTTGTGTCTTTAATGCCACTTTCCTCACTCCTCGTCCTCACAGCTGATAGTTTTAGATTTTGGAGACTATTTCACTAAGAAGGATAACTCTGTGTTATGAAATAGTTCACCGCCAACCATCGTACCACCACCACCAGCTGCTGAAATATCTGGCCTCTTCTGCACCTACCAGCTCCAGGAGAACTGATGGAAACTTAATTTGTAGAAAGGATTTTGGTTGAAAACAAATTGATGAAAATAATGAATTGGTCAAAACAGAATACTTAAAATATTTTCCCTTTCATGGAATGGTAAATTTTAATGGACAGATGACATTTGTGTAATTTAATTTGCCATCAGCTTTTTAGCCATTTGTCTCATATACTCAATTATGTCATTTTATGGCTATGTTTTCATAACATTTTGAATATTATTTCCAGCTCTAAGCATTGCTTTGAAAACAAACTTGTTGAAATAAATGCAATTGTCAAAGTTTGTTTAAATAAATTTTGAGCAACCCAAGGTAATATGAATTGTAAAAACATTAATAATTCTGTAGGTTACACTTATATACTTTTTTTTTTTTTTGGTTCATTTAATCATTTGAGGCCCATGTTTCTTATTTGGCCATAGTCATACTTTTAAAAATGACAGGAAAATATCTGAATAGTTTTTCAATTAACATTTGCTTTGGTTTAGTAAAATTATTATTTGCAGTTACATTAAGAATTGAATTTCCATTGTTAAAAAATATATTCAGGATTGGGAAATAAGCAAAAGGTTAAAACATGCCAGGTGTGTAAATAGAATACTATTTCTAAGTGGAACTTAAAAATCTTTAAAATGAACCAGATTTCTGTGTTGGGTATTTAATGAATACAAATTTATAAAGCCAAAAGATAACATCTGAATAATATTTTGTACATTCAAAACTACACCAAGGACGTTAAAAATAAAACAAAACTCACATTGATACATTCCCACACTTTTTTTCTTAACAAAATATAGAAAGGAAGTGTTGAAATTCCTTTCAATACAAAAAAAAAACCCCAAAACTAATATCTGCTCAGTGAATTCAAATTAACTGATGCCTTTGTCCTCTGGTTATTAATAGGGCTACAGGAACAAATTCTACAATTCTATGAAGTGTTCGAATACTAACACTTAAAACACTTTAATCATAGGAAACAAACTGAGGGTTGCTAGGGGAGGGAGGTGGGGCATGGGGTAAGTGGGTGATGGACATTAAGGAGGGCACCAGATATAATGAGCTCTGGTTGTTACATAAGACTGATGAATCACTGAACTCTACCTCTGAAACTAATAATACACTATTTGTTAACTAATTGAATTTAAATTAAAAAAAAGATCAACTAATAAAGAAGGCAAAGATAAATGTAAATGTAATAATGTAAAGAATGTAAAGTATGCTAGGAAGATGCTCTTTATTGTATAAAATATACATAACAAAATAATAAAATTTACCATTTTAAACACACAATTCTGTCTCATTGAGTGCATTTACAGAAGGCATTACATCACCACTATCCCTCCCCAGAAATTTCTCATTATCTAATACCCAAACTCTCTACCTATTAAAAAATAACTCCTCATTCCCTGCTCCCCACAAGCCCTTCGGACCTCTACTGTACTTTCAGATCTCTGTGAATTTGACTATTTTGGGTACCTCATAAAAGAGGAATCATGTAATTATCACGTTGTTGTCTGGCTTATTTCATTTATCATAACGTTTTCAACATTTATTTATGTTGTAGCATGTGCCAGAATTTCATTCCTTCTTAAGGCTAAATATTCTGTTGTATGTATATGTATCCCATTAATTTGTCCATCCATCTGGAGATGGAGATTAGGGTTGCTTCCACTTTTTAGTTATCGTGAATAATGCTATATGAACAACGGTTGCAAATATCTGTGGGGGGCAAGAGTTAGTCAAAAGCACAAAATTTCCTACTGGTTTGAAGGTCATTTTTTTCTTAAGCATTTGCTTGATTGCTCTGGTCCTCTCATTGTTTTGCAGAGACTCTATAAGGTTCGTAAAGCCAGTTTCTGGTTGTTTTGATGTTTCCATGAGGGAAAAGGGGCTTGGGGCCTATTTTGTTCTACAAGAGAAACCTTTAACCAGAATTGTCTCAGCAATTTTTTCTTAACCTAAAAATGAAAATCTTGTGATATTGAAAATAGCTTACCTCACATTTAAAATATGTGTTACACTTTCACGTAATTCATGGTGCAAAGATATAAATCCAGCATACTGTTCGTACACCAAAGAAGTTCCCAGTAGATGGAAATAAGGTCACGTATTTTGTTTTTCAGCAACTGTGGAGGTAGGTGAGGAAAATACTATTATCATTGTATCACATATAAGGGAATTTAGGTTTAAGGACAAAATGTGATCTACATAACTCCTAAATGGTGAACTGAAAACTTGAACACATGTTGTGTGATTTCTTCCTGTCAGAACATTTTCCAACAGTTTCTTTAATTGGATTTTTCTGTTTGTATTTATACACTCAAATGTTTAGTCAAAACTTATCTGCCAATTTCTCATGATAGCTGTGAGGGTATGTTCAAGGGCCATAACCATTAATTGTATGATCTTCTTGGTATTCCTGGGCCTTAATAAGTTATGGAAACATGAATATCAATGGTATTTATGGTTTGTTAGTGGGATTGGTGGTTTAAAATAAAGTTCCCATGGCCTCTGTCTACTCAAAGTTAAGCACTTCCCCAAGTTTCTGCTTGTAGATTTGGACGAGGGCCTGGACCACAGGCAGGGGAATAGTAGGTTAGGTTGGCTTGGGAAACCGTGGATAAAATAAAGCAAGAGATAATTAGATCAAATCTAAATGAAACCTCAGTGTAACAACATGACATCGTATATCCTTCCTTACTCACTTTACAACATAAATACGAATAAATACACCTCAGCAGAAAATGTTTTTTGTTTTCAAACATTCTTAGGCTGAGATCAATCAAATGTCTTATAAAAACCAAATTCAGTGGCCTTCCCATTATCATTTTATTTGATACCTCGTGGTTTCTGAACCAGTGTTTGCTTTGATTCTTTTTTTTTTTTTTTTTCTGGCCACTTCTCAGGATAAGCTGCTGACTCTTATTCCTCTCACACACCAGAATTCACTGATATTTTTTCAGGCTTAATTTTGTTACTTTTCTTATCTCTCTTTTCATGATCTGCCTGACGATCTAATCTCATTATCTCAACTGTGATCTACTTACTGATGTTTATAGAGTCTTTCCTGAAATCTAAATCTGTAATTATTCATTCTCACATTTATTCATATTATGGACTCATATTTTAAGTATTCGTCAGACATCCTTTTCAACAGCATCTCCTCAGTATTTCTAATTTGATGTCTCCAAGAAAGTTAAATTTAATGTGCTCCATAGGGGCCCTATTCTCCGTACTTCCAGTGCAGTCCCTTTTCAGATTTCCTTATAACTATCATTGATATCCTCGACTTGCTTAACCAAAACCCTAAATTCCTCTTCTCTTCCCACCCTGATTGAATCCATATTGATATAAGTCTCCATCTTCTCTCTTTTTCTTTTAAATAGGAATCATTTGCTTTATAGAAAATATGAACTTAAAACAAACAGCTATTAAAATTAATTTGAACCATGAAGGCACAAACAAGCTGAATCATGAAGATATTACTAAAAATGTGTAAAATTTGAGTACAAAATTCACACTTGAGTAATGAGAAGTTGACTAGTGTCCATAAGTTACAGAAGGTGCTTCAAAGATGTTATATCTTGGAGCCCTCATTCAGAAGTTCTTATAGAACATGTTAGGATAACTATAAACAAATTAAAGATCCATCTATCCAGAGGCAATGTGTTTGAACTTCTGGAACCAATTCTTAAGTTATTCTTCCTGAGGTTTCATTATATTGTTTTAAAATGGCACTGGAGAATGAATAGATGGAAACAATAAGATTTTACAAGAGTGAAAGCATTTATGAAACCATATAACTGCCAAAGAACATATTTTAAAGCATCTTAAATGGTTTGATTAATGAATAATTTAAAAAGTCATTGTAGCTAAATACTCCATGTTAAATGACCTTTATCACTTGGGCATCTGATAAAGAGAGGTTCAGCTTTAAACAATACAAATTGAATTAGAAATTCACATGCTTATCCCAAAGTCATTCATTTTATGAACTGATTACCTCTTTTTTTCTCACCATAGATATCTTTATGAATTTTCATACAGAATGAGCCATATGATGACTATGAGAAATTAAGAAAGGAGTATTAGAGGAGGAATCTTGTGATAACCCATCTATGCCTGAGCAAAACTGCCTGGATCACTTGAAATTGCGTGTCTAATTTCTGCATGTGTCAAAAACTTCCATGTCTGTGTTTTTGCTCAACGACTTTCCTGGTATAGATTGACTTTTCTCATTCTATGTCTAAATTCTTATCTCTCAACAACTACCTCAGGTCACAACACTGTAAAACTTACCCTGATTCTCTTATTCACGATTAATACATCATCACTTCCATGCATTCTTTCCTATAACACTTTATCTATAATGTGATTACATGTATCAATATTAATGTGCATTACAACTTGTTACATATATGAATATGAACCCCATATAATTAGTAATATTCCCTTTCTACCTAATAAATTTTTAGCTCATTGAGGTCAGAGACCGTAACTTTGGCAGTTTTATAAGTCCTTGGAAATGGCAAAATGCCTTGAACATAATAATAGCTCAATATTGTTGACTTAATTGAATGTACTGCTCCACAATATTAATTTACTGCTTAAAGAAACTGACCTGGGAGTCCAAAACTTTTATAATCTAAATTCATCTTAATTATAGCTATATTTTGGTATTAGTCCATACAGGTATTCTGAGGTTTAGTTTAAAAATATCAGTTAAGAAAAAGACTATTATATATATATATATATATATATAGTATTTTTTATTTAATGCAAGTATATGTTTATATATTTATTATTACTTCTATGTCAGTTAGTTATAAGAACAGCAAAAATAAATGTCTAAAAACCGCCTATGCATAAACAGGAGAAAAGCTTTCTTACATTCTTTCTGGATATTAAACACATTAAGAATCTTCCTGTGGTGATGATCTCTCCAGCTGGACATCTACTAGAATAGAAATGACTTTAGTTTAATTAAAGTTCCTATTGACATAGTTGCTTCCAAAACATAGGGTAATCCTTGTGGAACAAGCAGTGGCCATCCTACTTATTTTCATAGCTAGGGTTTTATTCCTGATATCCACCGTTCACCTTACTTTAACAAAAAAAAAGCACCTCCAGTGGGCTACAACTCTCTTTTACAGTTCTACAGATTGGAAACATGGATATTTATTGCAGTTAAGGAACCAAGAATTTTAAAGAGGCACTTTGCCAAAGCTGGCTGATAAATGACCTCGTTCTCCTTCAAGTTTATTGTCAACACCATGCTGTGCTGGCATTCTGAGATGCATGATGTGGTTCATGTCTTTTCTGCATGAGCTTCAGAGTCGCAGCTCTCAGCAAAGAAGTGTGCTTAAATGGCTGATTTTATTTGTTTACCAAAGACTATCTCTTTTATAATTCATAAAAGTATAAAAATACTATTTTAAGCAATTTCTGATAATTAAAACTTAATATACCAATACACCGATGTTCTTCCTCTGCTCAGGCTAGGTGGGCTTGATCAGTTTGCAACCCATGCAACTGCATGGAATCCCACACACGTCAGAGCCCCGTGCTTGGTTTCATGTTCTGTCATCACTGTCCTGAAATTCTGAGTTATTTTTGAACAAAGTGCCCATGTAATTTTATTTCATTCCGTTTTAAAATGCCTGTGGTATCATGGTTTAGAATGAATCAAGAGGTTTTGGTTCCTGATACTGACAGTTATAAACCAATTAGCTGAAATTTATTTCTGATTCCTTGAATTGGCAGTTTCTGTACTATGATCTAGAAAATTGTAGGGCAAACTTTGATTTTCTCAGTAAACTCCACATCTTTTCTTTTTTTTTTCTCTTTTCCTATTGAGAGATTAGACAGAAGTGCAACCTCTGAAAACATTTAATACTGTAGCTAGTCTTGTTCAAGTGCCGGTTGAAAAGAAAGGATGGTCCACTTTTCTCTGGACATAGAGATGGGGAGGGTAATTTGAAGATGATGAGGCAACACTGAGGAGTCCACACATGAGTCAAAACACTATTTAGAAATCAAAAATCAATAAAGGCCAAAGCTATTGGAACAATGGCAGGTAAGTAAAAGTCTGTTAGTGTTCAGGACCCAAAACATTTTATTTAGAGGACTAAAGAAACATTTGATTTGAATGCAGTTTAAAAAAAGGTACTGATCTTGGCTGCTTGATATAAAGCACAGCAGGCTTTCCAGAGGATTATAAGCTACTGAGTGTTAGAATTTTTCTTTTTTAAGATTTTATTTATTTGTCAGAGGGGGAGGGGGAGAGAGAGAGCACAGCACGGAGAGCTGCAGGTAGAGGGAGAAGCAGATTCCTTGTTGAGCAAGAAGCCTGATGTGGGACTCGATCCCAGAACCTGAGGATCATGACCTGAGCCAAAGGCAGATGCCTAACTGACTGAGCCACCCAGGCATCCTGAGTGTTAGAATTTTAAATCACAGACGATTTTTATCTTTGCATCTGAATACAGAGTATTACTGATTATAAAATATACAATTATATTATGTACAAATTCCAAAATATTGTTATAGTGGTTTTGAATTTATCAAGGAAATAAGAAACATTTGTTAATATCAGCTTTCAGGTTATTGCTATGATCTCATACACAGTTGTGTAAAATTGTTTGATTAGAACTGGGTGTATCCTACAGACATGTTGCGCTTTATTGGAATTAGAAATGGCCCAGACACAATGCCATTAACAGGAGTTCAGTGAAGTATTCCATCATGAACAGTCCTAGAATATTGGTAAACATTGCTCAGCATCCAAATTGAGCCTTAGACTCAGTATCTCATTATATAAGTGCAAGGCGTGAGTTTTATGTGCCGAAACCATGTCAAGCACTATTAAACCCACAAGGGTATAGAGAAGGAACAATACAGACCTCTTGGAAACTCTCATTATTGCTCTCAGTCAGGAAGCTGGAGGTATACAGTTTCAAGAGAGAAATGGAATAATTTTTCAAAGCTGTCACTGATCAATATTCTAAATGCACAGTTTTTAGGAAAACAACACAATATGCGTATCAGTCTGGTTATCAAAGTCATATATCAACATGGCCTGTGCTCATTAAATTTGTACTTGAATATAAATGTTTGAATATGCATTTTTATGTAGAAAAAAAATCTTTAAAAGAATCTAAAGTGGATTCAAGGACACACTTAGCAGGTGATGATTTACTAACTAGAAATATGACATTTTGATGATCCCTCAAATCTGTTTCCCAGAAGACCCATTGCCCTTTTAAAGCTGCGATGTGTCCTAATGCCTCAGTCACACCTGGGCCCTTCTGAATGGATTTTTTGAGTGATAGAAATGATACAGGTGGCATCAGTTTTCCTAAAAGCCAACTTCAGTAACTTTGAAGGCCTTGGCATCAGTGGGAGAAATACTGACCAATTTTCTACAGAAAACAGAAAAATATCTTTTGATAACCAATGAGATCATTAGGGTTCTCATCTTGCTCTGAGAATTCTCTGATTTTCTTTTATCCTTTAACAGGAAGAAATCTATTCATTCTAACATTATGTTAACAATAGAGTTCAACATTTGATATTTCCTTCTCCTTTAAATAAATAGGTACTGGGAATGAAAGTGTGTCTGGTTGGCTGAAAATGGTTAGGATGAGCCAGTACCAGAGGCTAGAATACCAGAAAGGTAAACAGGAAGGATAGGTATCTCTCCCGATACATTCCAAGCAGAATGAAGGCCACCAGAAGGCAGAGTTTGGTTTCAAAGCAAATACTGAAGGGAAGAAGACAGTATGATATAGAACACCCAGTGGAGCAGGGCTATCCTGGGTTAAAGTCATGACCCTACATTTACAGATAGCTTATGAACAAATTACTATTTATTTGTTACAGGATTTCTTCTCCTTTAGTGCCTGAGGTTCTTGGTCATGCTGCTTCAAAGAAGGAAGAGGTAGACCAGATGAAGAGTGGTGGGCAGCAAAGCAAAGTTTATTGAGCAGTACAAAGCTCCTGAAGAGGGAGGGAGCCTATGAGGGTTAACTCTGGAGTTTCCAAGTCTAGGGGTTTTTATGGGGCTTGTTGGGGGAATGTTTTAATCTGATTAACCCTCCAGTGCTCGCTTCAGCAGCACAGATACTAAAATTGGAATGATTAACCCTCCATAAGCCTGTCACCCAGTCAAGTTTTTGTCACATGGGAAAGGGTGGAGGGCTCCTTCCATGGTGGTGTAAAATCCTTTTAAGGGGGGCACCTGGGTGGCTCAGTGGGTTAAAGTCTCTGCCTTCAGCTCAGGTCATGATCTCTGGCTCTCTGCTCAGCAGCAGGCCTGCTTCCCCTTCTTTCTCTGCCTACCTCTCTGCCTACTTGTGATCCCTGTCTGTCAATTAAATAAATAAAATCTTTAAAAAAAC
The DNA here is from genome assembly GCF_010015895.1 of Lontra canadensis. Lineage (NCBI taxonomy): Eukaryota > Metazoa > Chordata > Mammalia > Carnivora > Mustelidae > Lontra > Lontra canadensis. The sequence continues at coordinate 498,972 of NW_022631056.1, read as the reverse complement.
CCTTTTAAGGGTGGTTTCCTCTTAGGGTGAGGCCCCTTGTCCCTGCCTTCCTTTCTTCCAGCTACCCTCCATCCTACTGTTGAACAGCACTTTACTCCTTCGGAATAGAAGAACGGCAACATCTTCATAGACAGTAAGATGGAAATTGAATCATGTACTTAAAGCATCTGGTAGAGAAAGTTGTACTTTGTAATTGCTCCTAAATTTGGTTATTGTTACTGACTTCTCAATGAAAAATATTCCCTATATATCAAAATTAAAGGAAAATGTTATCTCTTTTTTTTTTTTTTTTTGTCATTCTGGAGTGAAATATTTTGATTCTAGTTCTCTTCTTTTCTGTAACATTTTAGTAAAGTGAGTAATAGCATGGATTCTGGACCTACTGTGTGTTCAAATGTTGACTGTATCACTTTCTAGCTGGGAGACATTGGGCAAGTTGCTTTCCCTTGATGTGTCTTGGTTTCACAATATAAGAGTAATATGAGATTGAATTCTAAGTTGCTATGAGGACTAAATAAGTTAATCTTTAAATAGTTTATAATAGTGCTTGGCATATAGAAACTTTTATGTAATAATAGTTATAATTTTTCAATAAAATTATTTTGATGGCATTATGAGATATTCAGCTACATTCAATGTTATTAACTATTGCATACTCTTATTGTGCAGATTTTTCATATTAAAATATTTATTAAAATTATGTAAATTAATTAAAATATTGATGTTATGATGGCTTTAAATTTCAGTATCAGTTTTGGAATTAGTAAAATAGTTAAGATTTCTTTAGGCTCTGAGAACATATGGCTTCCAAAATTCATGTATATACACGTAATGCATGTTTTTATTTTATCTGATTCCCTGTCAGATGCAAACTTCCTGTCTGTACTAACTTTCTTTGTTTTCAATGCATATTTGAGCCTTGATTCAAATGTACTTAACATCAATTACTATTATGTTTCCCATTGCCCATTGTTTAAAATATATACTCTAAGCACTCTTCAAATGCATATAATCAATTTAGAGTTTCCCGCCTTTTTGAATTTCAAAACAATTTTTGAAATGTGTTTATGTGTGGGGGTGGGGCTCTTTGCCAGAAAACCTGGGGTTAGCCCCATATGAATGATAATGTGAAAAGGAAAGCCTACAGAAACTAAGGTGTGACAGTCACAGCACTCAACACACCCTTCCATCTCTTCCTGCACAGATTCTGGGGTAAAGAGCAAAGGTGTGGTTCAACATTTCCAATTCAATGTTTCCACAACACCTCAAAGTCAATATGGATCTTTTGACTGATGTCTTCAATCAGAAAGGTTTGTTTTATTTTGTTTTGTTTTGTTTTTAGCCTTTCACAGAGAAAGTCAAGTTATTCCCTGTTAAAAAGAAATGGTATTCTGAAATAATATCTTCAAAGAAAGTTTGAATGTTCTTTTATTACCTGAATAAAGAAAAATTAATGAAGAAGTGATACAGGTGCAGAAGGCTGGCTGAGGACAAAGCAAAAGGCTGACACCTTGCAACCTCCTCCCACCCCCACTCTTGAGTGAGACATATGTGACATTCTTTAGGAATCTCCCACCCATCTTAATGTTAATACTTTGCTAGAGGGCAAAAGGATCTTGGCAATGGCAAAGCCTCTGGTATCCAGTATCCTTGTAGGTCCTCTTTATCATATGAAAGTTCTATTGAAACCTCCCTTTTCCTTACTTCCCCCAACCTCATGGTACATAACCTGTGGTCCCTCACAATCCAGGGCAGCAGCTCTTCCTGCCCACGGGTCCTGTCCCCATGTTTTAATAAATCACTATTTTGCACCAAAGATGCCTCAAGAATTCTTTTTTGGTCATTCATTGGATTTGGACCTCACCCCACTGAACCTCACATATATTCTAGAACTTCATCAGAAGGATTGAAAAAAATATGTATATAAAATGGACTTGGAGAAAACAACTATCCTGTTTTAAGGCTTTTGGTTTTTAAGCATTGTGTTAGTTACATGACATCTATTTTGTTGTTATTTAATACTTAAAAGAGTTCTGTGAATTGCATATTATTAACCTTTCTTGGAGGGGAGAAATTTGATGTAGAAAAAAGTTAAGTAACTTATACACCTGAAAATAACTTCTTACTAACATTTCAGTATAGTATTAAAAATGTCTTCATAGGTTGATATAATTATGTATATAAGGTATGTTCTATTTCCTCCCAGGAAACCCAAACTCAAATGCTCTCAAGGTTCTAACAGAAAGCATTTAGGATTGATGGAGAACTTGGTCAGCTGAAGATTGTTGTGCCTAGAAATACCCTACTTAAAAGTAAATAAATAAATTGTATGTTATATGATCTGCTTGCATGACATGTACAGAATAGGTAAATCTATAGAGACAGAAAGTAGATTAAGGTGGTTTAAGGCTGGGGGTGGGGATTGGAGGTGATAGCTAAAGAGTATGGGGTTTCTTTTTGAGGTGACAAAAATGTTTTATACTGATAGTGGTAATGGCTATACAACATTATATATATACTAAAAAACATTGAGTAATACACTTTACTTTTTTTGAATTTTTACTTTTTTTAAGATTTTTAATTTATTTATTTGACAGAGGGAGAGACATCACAAGTAGGCAGAAAGGCAGGCATAGAGAGATGGGGAAGCAGGCTCCCTGCCGAGTAGAGAGACAATGTAGGGCTCGATCCCAGAACCCTGGAATCATGACCTGAACCGAAGGCAGAGGCTTAACCCATTGAGCCACCCAGGTGCAGCTATTTTTAAATTTTTAAATGTGAGTATAGTTTGCAGACAATGTTATATTAGTTTCAATACAGTTCATACAAAATAGTGATTCCACAACTCCATACCTTATGCTATGCTCACCATAGGTATAGCTGCCATCTGTCACCATGCAAGATGGTTACAATACCATTGACTATATTCCCTATGTTGCATCTTTTATTCTCCTGACTTACTCATTTCACAGCTGGAAGATCGTATCTCTACTCCCCATCACCTACTTATCCAACCCCTAACCGTTTTCCTTCTAGCAACCATCACAGCCGTACACTTCAAATGGATAAACTGTGTAGTATCTCAATAAAGCTGTCACAAAAACTTAAGACAGATGATGGGGTGACTGGGTGATGGACATTAAGGAGGGCACATGTTGTAATGAGCACTGGGTATTATACAAGATTGATGAATCATTGATCTCTACTCTGAAACTAATAATAATACATGATATGTTAATTAATTGAATTTAAATAAAATAATTACTGGGAGAAAAACTTAAGACAGTCACAGTAAATTAAAGCACAAGTCTTCAATTTTGTTAAACATATGTTCAGTCAGTTTTGGCAAATATACATCTTGTTCTCAGATATTACAGTAAGTAATTAAGGGAAGTATTTATGCCTATTTTCTGAATGAAAAAATTAGCTATGATTTTAAATCAAGACCAATCAACACATTTTTTTTTCCTTTAGCTAAACTCAAGTTCAAGGGGCCAAAAAAAGAGAAATAAAAAATTGGATTTCACTAAGGTTGTATTTTTAGAGAATACAACAAGCAAGAGAAAGGCAAGCAAGTTGATGGAGTATGCAAATAATTACTTATGATCAGATTATGGGCATTTTGGATTTATGGGTAATGATAAAATCAAAGCTTTGTCATGAGAATTAATTGTGGAAGGGCAAGTTCCTTAGAGAAGAAAAGATCCAGGAAGTAAGAGGCTTGGGGTCTTGGGATAATCACTGTAGATACTGAAATCACCTAGAATTTTCTATGAAATGTCTTGAGGAGAGGACCAGTGGGTGAGGAAATAATTTTAAAAGTAAGAGTAATAGGTTTGAATGATTTAGTCACATAAAATTCAAGGAGTTTTAAAAATAATCTTTTTTTCCTTATTCCTCCCTCCCTCCCTCCTTCCCTCCCTCTCTCCCTTTCTTTCTTTCTTTCTTTCTTCTTCCTTTGGCAAATTTTCAATTGTAATCCTATTGCTCCCTCTTTGAGATGTTAATCGTTTCCCAGCCCCAGTCCATTTTGAACCCAGGAATGTCTTTCTCAGGGACTTGGGAGCCATTCCTTTGAAGTGTAATTATCAAGAAAGATAGTGTTCCTATTTCCTGGTCTTTCCAGTAAAGTAGGAGTCTAACTACCAATAAGAAGCAATTAGCAAACACAGATGCCCTCATCACTTTGAGAGACCTGCCCCCTTTAGCACCCCCCCCATACTTTTTCATTGGCTGTTCTCAGTGCTCAGAAATGCCCTGGACCTTTTGTTTCCAAAAGGTTAAGTTCACTTTCTCCTCCACTGCAATAGTCTTGAATAAAGTATTCCTTGCCTACGTAAATCTGTGTGGTATATTTTTTGAAGACAATTTGTGAGCAATTACATTGTTTGCCAGCTTAGAAAGGAGACTTTAGGTATGCCTCATTAGAAAGTTCTGAGAAAAGAGTTCTTGATGGGTTATTAATGGTCAATGTGAGCTTTAACCACAATTACCTCTGTTCACCTTGCATGCACCTTAATATCACTAAAGGAGACCTTGGCAGGAACTGGAATGCAAGTAAAGTTCTACCAAAACCTCTTCACCTTATTATAACACTTATTTCAATACTACCAGTTCCCTAAAAACTGAAAAATCCTATATAAATATTAGGGTAAAAGGTATAACCCAGAAGTGTTCTAAAATAAGAACCTTGGGTGGCACAGAAATCTTGGGAATGAAACATTGTCCTTAGCCTTCCATTTCTTGCAGAAAGTGAGAAGCCAGGATTAAACTCAACTAGCACAAGCTAGAAACAGCCATTAGACAATCATATTATACTAAGTCAGTTGACAAAGAGGCATGCAAGTTTAGTGCAGAGTGATTAGTGAGAAGGGATGGAGACAACAGAGCTACATTCAAAATTAACTATTTGTTTCCTCAAATATTGTAAAAGAAATATGTTTTTTCTTAAGTCTTCTCTTACAGATTCTACCTACATGTCTGTAGGGAAAAAGTAGAAGGAGAGAAGACAGAGAACTTGTTCAATCTTCATGTAATATATTACTGATAAGTCAAAAACATAAGTGTAAAATAAAAAAAAAGGTGAGTAAAAAGTCTTTATAAAATACTTATGTACAGTATATTTGTTCAAAAATACTTTAGCATTTTTACAAAATGCATGATTTTTGCTTTGCAGACCAAAGAAAGACAGTTTGAATGTTTCCACTCACTCTCATTCCTTCCAATCTGTTGTTGAATCAAAGTCATGAATCAGTGTTAGGTATTTGAAGTGCTTTCTTTAAGTTACTTTATATTCTTCTTGATTACTGAAAACATTATTTTAAGAAAAGCCCCATTTTATGTAATCAGCGGTAATTTTGGAGCTGTAATCTTTTTTCCTAGGTATTTGCAAATACATTTGAAACTTCAGGGATTAGTTTAGTGGCATTTTTGTAGACAATATTCTTTTATCCTTTTCCTGCTACACAATTTCAAAGTGCTCCAGGCTATTTAAATTAAGCAAGGTAGTCTTCAAAACAGCCAGGAAGCTCTGAGTGTGTCAGTTTTACGTGAATGTATGTGCACTGGAGGGGGAGAACTAAAGACATATAAGTTGCTTCATTTTATTTTATTTATTTTATTTTCATTTTTCCTTTAAAGGATCTTGAACTCTGAAGCTTGCTGATCTACTACTAGATTCAAATACTGTGTAACCATTATTTAGCAGTGTGACTTTGGGCAAATTAAAAAGTTACTTAACGGGGCGCCTGGGTGGCTCAGTGGGTTAAGCCTCTGACTTCAGCTCAGGTCATGATCTCAGGGTCCTGGGATCGAGCCCCACATCAGGCTCTCTGCTCAGCAGGGATCCTGCTTCCCCCCCACCCCACCTCCGCCTGCTTCTCTGCCTGCTTGTGATCTCTTTCTCTCTCTGTCAAATAAATAAATAAAATCTTAAAAAAAATAAAAATAAAAAAAGTTACTTAACAACAAGAACTCTCATTCATTACTTCTGGGAATGCAAAATGACACAGCCATTTTGGAAGACATTTTGACAGTTTCTTACAAACCTAAATATACTCTTATGTATGATCCAGTAATACTGCTTCTTGGTATTCAGCTACCTAAAGAGGTTGAAAAAGTATATCCACATAAAAACCTGTAATCAAATGTCTATAGTAACTTTGCTCATAATTGCGGATACTTGGAAGCAACCAAGATGTCTTTCAGTTGGGGAGTGAATAAAAAAACTGTAGTACATACAAACAGTGAGCTGTTATTGAGTAAAAAAGGAAAGAGATATCAACTCATGAAAAGACATGGAGAAATGTAAGTGTAAGGGATCCCAATTAAGAACCTAGGGTGGCACAGAAATCTTGGATATAGAACATTGTCCTTTACCTCCCATTTCTTGCACATAGTGAGAAACCGGAGCACAACACATCAATAAGTGAAAGAAGCCAATCTGAAATGGCTATATATACCTTATGGTTTCAAGTATATGACATTTTGGAAAGGATAAAACTGTGAAGAAGGTAAAATGATTAGTGTTTTCTAGGGGAGGGGGAAGGATGGATTGGCAGTACACAGAGGATTTTTTTTTAATTTTTTTTTAATTTTATTTTTTCTAAACATATATTTTTATCCCCAGGGTACAGGTCTGTGAACTGCCAGGTTTACACACTTCACAGCAATCACCATAGCACATACCCTCCCTAGTGTCCATAACCCCACCCCCCCCAACCACTCTCCCCCCATCAACCCTCAGTTTGTTTTGTGAGATTAAGAGTCACTTATGGTTTGTCTCCCTCCCAATCCCATCTTGTTTCATTTACTCTTCTCCTACCCCCTTAACCCCCATGTTGCATCTCCTCTCCCTCATATCGGGGAGATCATATGATAGTTGTCTTTCTCCGATTGACTTATTTCGCTAAGCATGATACCCTCTAGTTCCATCCACGTCCTCGCACATGGCAAGATTTCTTTCTTTTGATGGCTGCGTAGTATTCCATTGTGTATATATAACACCTCTTCTTTATCAATTCGTCTGTTGATGGACATCTAGGTTCTTTCCATAGTTTGGCTATTGTGGACATTGCTGCTATAAACATTTGGGTGCACGTGCCCCTTCGGATCACTACGTTTGTATCTTTAGGGTAAATACCCAGTAGTGCAATTGCTGGGTCATAGGGTAGTTCTATTTTCAACATTTTGAGGAACCTCCATGCTGTTTTCCAGAGTGGTTGCACCAGCTTGCATTCCCACCAACAGTGTAGGAGGGTTCCCCTTTCTCCGCATCCTCGCCAGCATCTGTCCTTTCCTGACTTGTTAATTTTAGCCATTCTGACTGGTGTGAGGTGATATCTCATTGTGGTTTTGATTTGTATTTCCCTGATGCCGAGTGATATGGAGCACTTTTTCATGTGTCTGTTGGCCATCTGGATGTGTTCTTTGCAGAAATGTCTGTTCATGTCCTCTGCCCATTACTTGATTGGATTATTTGTTCTTTGGGTGTTGAGTTTGCTAAATTCATTACAGATTTTGGACACTAGTCCTTTATCTAATATGTCGTTTGCAAATATCTTCTCCCATTCTGTCAGTTGTCTTTTGGTTTTGTTAACTGTTTCCTTTGCTGTGCAAAAGCTTTTGATCTTGATAAAATCCCAATAGTTCATTTTTGCCCTTGCTTCCCTTGCGTTTGGCGATGTTCCTAGGAGGATGTTGCTGTGGCTGAGGTCGAAGAGGTTGCTGCCTGTGTTCTCCTCAAGGATGTTGATGGATTCCTTTCTCACATTGAGTCTATTTTCGTGTGTGGTGTAAGGAAATGATCCAATTTCATTTTTCTGCACATGGCTGTCCAATTGTGATGTCACCAACTTTGGCTTTCTTTTTCAATATTCCTTTGGCTATTCGCAGTCTTTTCTGGTTCCATATAAATTTTAGGATTATTTGTTCCATTTCTTTGAAAAAAATGGATGGTACTTTGATAGGAATTGCATTAAATGTGTAGATTGCTTTAGGTAGCATAGACATTTTCACAATATTTATTCTTCCAATCCAGGAGCATGGAACATTTTTCCATTTCTTTGTGTCTTCCTCAATTTCTTTCATGAGTACTTTATAGTTTTCTGAGTATAGATTCTTAGCCTCTTTGGTTAGGTTTATTCCTAGGTATCTTATAGTTTTGGATGCAATTGTAAATGGGATGGACTCCTTAATTTCTCTTTCTTCTGTCTTGTTGTTGGTGTAGAGAAATGCAACTGATTTCTGTGCATTGATTTTATATCCTGACACTTTACTGAATTCCTGTACAAGTTCAAGCAGTTTTGGAGTGGAGTCTTTTGGGCTTTCCACATATAGTATCATATCATCTGCAAAGACTGATAGTTTGACTTCTTCTTTGCCGATTTGGATGCCTTTAATTTCTTTTTGTTGTCTGATTGCTGATGCTAGGACTTCTAGTACTATGTTGAATAGCAGTGGTGATAACGGACATCCCTGTCGTGTTCCTGACCTTAGCGGAAAAGCTTTCAGTTTTTCTCCATTGAGAATGATATTTGCGGTGGGTTTTTCATAGATGGCTTTGATAATATTGAGGTATGTGCCCTCTATCCCTACACTTTGACTAGTTTTGAGCAGGAAGGGATGCTGTACTTTGTCAAATGCTTTTTTAGCATCTATTGAGAGTATCATATGGTTCTTGTTCTTTCTTTTATTAATGTGTTGTATCACATTGATTGATTTGTGGATGTTGAACCAACCTTGCAGCCCTGGAATAAATCCCACTTGGTCCTGGTGAATAATCCTTTTAATGTACTGTTGAATCCTATTGGCTAGTATTTTGGTGAGAATTTTTGCATCTGTGATCATCAAGGATATTGGTCTGTAGTTCTCTTTTTTGATGGGATCCTTGTCTGGTTTTGGGATCAAGGTGATGGTGGTCTCATAAAATGAGATTGGAAGTTTTCCTTCCATTTCTATTTTTTGGAACAGTTTCAGGAGAATAGGAATTAGTTCTTCTTTAAATGTTTGGTAAAATTCCCCCGGGAAGCCATCTGGCCCTGGGCTTTTGTTTGTTTGGAGATTTTTGATGACTGTTTCAATCTCCTTACTGGTTATGGGTCTGTTCAGGCTTTCTCTTTCTTCCTGGTTCAGTTGTGGTAGTTTATATGTCTCTAGGAATGCATCCATTTTTTCCAGATTGTCAAATTTGTTGGCGTAGAGTTGCTCATAGTATGTTCTTATAAATGTCTGTATTTCGTTGGTGTTAGTTGTGATCTCTCTTCTTTCATTCCTGATTTTATTTATTTGGGTCCTTTCTCTTTTCTTTTTGATAAGTCTGGCCAGGGGTTTATCGATCTTATTAATTCTTTCAAAGAACCAGCTCCTGGTTTCGTTGATTTGTTCTATTGTTTTTTTTGGTTTCTATTTCATTGATTTCTGCTCTGCTCTTTATGATTTTCTTCTCCTTCTGGGTTTAGGGTTTCTTTCTTGTTCTTTCTCCAGCTCCTTTAGGTGTAGGGTTAGGTTTTGTACCTGAGACCTTTCTTGTTTCTTGAGAAAGGCTTGTACCTCTATATATTTTCCTATCAGGACTGCCTTTGTTGTGTCCCACAGATTTTGAACTGTTGTGTTTTCATTATCATTTGTTTCCATGAATTTTTTCAATTCTTCTTTAATTTCCTGGTTGACCCATTCATTCTTTAGAAGGATGCTGTTTAGTCGCCATGTATTTGGGTCTTTCCAAATTTCCTCTTGAGATTGAGTTCTAGCTTCAGAGCATTGTGGTCTGAAAATATGCAGGGAATGATCCCAATCTTTTGATACCGGTTGAGACCTGATTTAGGACCGAGGATGTGATCTATTCTGGAGAATGTTCCATGGGCACTAGAGAAGAATGTGTATTCTGTTGCTTTGGGATGAAATGTTCTGAATATATCTGTGATGTCCATCTGGTCCAGTGTGTCATTTAAGGCCATTATTTCCTTGTTGATCTTTTGCTTGGATGATCTGTCTATTTCAGTGAGGGGAGTGTTAAAGTCCCCTACTATTATTGTATTATTGTTGATGTGTTTCTTTGACTTTGTTATTAATTGGTTTATATAGTTGGCTGCTCCCACGTTAGGGGCATAGATATTTGAAATTGTTAGATCTTCTTGTTGGACAGATCCTTTGAGTATGATATAGTGTCCTTCCTCATCTCTTATTATAGTCTTTGGCTTAAAATCTAATTGATCTGATATAAGGATTGCCACTCCTGCTTTCTACTGATGTCCATTAGCATGGTAAATTCTTTTCCACCCCTCACTTTAAATCTGGAGGTGTCTTCGGGCTGACCGAGCCTGCAACTGGTTCAAGGTAACCCCGAGCTTAGAGCTCACTCCTCAGCTCTGTCTCTGTAGCCGGCTTCCCCGTTCTAATTCCTGTAAGCTCTGCGACACTCAGACACCTCCAATCCTTCTGTGACCCTATTGGATCTGAGGCCACGCTGATCCCGCGTGGGCTTAACCCGGTTAAGCCTCTGGAGCGATGTCCCTCAGCAGAACAGACTTTTAAAAGTCCTGATTTTGTGTTCCATTGCTCTGCTGCTTGCTGGGGGCCGGCCCCTCCCCCCCGCGGTCTATCTTCCCGTCTCTTTGGATTCACTTCTCCGCCAGTCCTACCTTTCAGAAAGTGGTTGATTTTCTGTTTCTACAATTGCTGTTCTTCTTCTCTTTGATCACCTGTTGGATTTGTAGGTGTTTGCAATCTTTAGATAAGCTATCTAGCTGATCTCCCGCTACCTGAAGTAGTCTCAGCCTGCTACTTCTCCGCCATCTTGACTCCTCCCCCAACACAGAGGATTTTTCATGTGGTAAAATTATTCTCTATGATTCTGTAATGGTGAACAAACGTATTAATTCGTTTGTCAAAACCCATAGAATGCACAACTCCAAGGATGAACTTAATGTGAACTATCTACCTTAAGTGATAATGATATGTCAATGTAGGTTCATTTTTCTACAAATGCACTTCTGTGCTAGGGGATGTAGATAGTGTGTGAGGCTATGTATGTGTGGGGCCAGGGGGTATATGGCCATTCTCTGTACTTTCTGCTCAATTTTTCTATGAATACATCTCTAAGTTATGTTTATGAATTAAAAGAACGTACTTAATCTCTCTTAACTCAGTTTTATCAAATGTGGAACATAGGTAATAATCACACCTATTTCATACAGTAGGTATAAAACTAAATCAACAGATAGCATTTGCTTAGAATGGTGCTTGTCTTTTACCACCCACATGCTAGCTGTTACTAGTGGTAGTGTATCTTTTAGATTTACTATTTCTTCTTTTCCATTTCTATGATTTTTTTTTTCAAAATTTTATTTAAATTCAAGTTAGTTGACATATAGTGAGTGTTGTATTAGTTTCAGCGGTAGAATTTAGTGATTCATCACTTGGGTATAGCATCCAGTGCTCATCACCCAGTGCCCTTCTTAATGCCCATCATCCAATTAGCCCATCTCCCCTCCCACCTACCCATCGGCAACGCTCAGTTTGTTTCATATATGTAAGAGTCTATCATGGTTTGCCTCCTTCTCTTTTTATTTATTTTATTTATCCTTCCTTTCTGTTTTTTTTTTCTTAAATTCCACATATGAGTGAAATTATATGGCATTTTTCTTTCTCTTACTGATTTATTTCACTTAGCATAATACACTCTAGTTCCATCTACATCATTTCAAATGGCAAGATTTCATTCTTTTTTGATGGGTGGGTAATATTCCATTGCATAGTTATACACATCTTCTTTGCCTACTCTTCAGTTGATGAACATCGGGGCTGTTTCCATATTTTGGCTACTGTTTACATTGCTACTATAAATATTGGGGGGCATATGCCCCTTCAAATCACTATGCTTGTATCCTTTGGATAAATATCTAGTAGTGCAATTGCTGAGTCCTGGGTTAGTTCTAGTGTACCTTTTTGAGGAACTTCCACACTGTTTTCCAGAGTAGCTGCATCAGTTTGCACTCCTACCAATGGTGTACAAGTTTAACTTTTTCTCCACATCACATCCAACACATGTTGTTTCTTGTGTTGTTGATTTTAGCCATTCTGACAAATGTGAGGTTATATCTCATAGTGTTTTTGATTTGCATTTCCCTGATGATGTGTGATGTTGAACATCTTTTCATCTGTCTGTTGGCCATCTGGATGTCTTCTTTGGAGAATTGTTTGTTCATGTCTTCTCCACATTTCTGGACTAGATTTTTGTTTTGTTTTGTTTTTGTTTTTTGGGTATTAAGTTTGTAGGGTACTTTACAGATTTTGAATACTAACATTTTATTGGATATGCCATTTGCAAATATCTTCTCCCATTTCCATAGGTTGCCTTTTAGTTTTGTTGATTTAGTTTTGTTGATTGTTTCCTTCACTATGCAGAAGCTATCTATCTGATGAATTCCCAATAGTTCATTTTCTATTTCTGTTTCCCTTCCCTCTGGAGATGTGTCTAATAAGCAATTGCAGGAGCTGAAGTCAAAGAGACTACTGCCTCTGTTCTCCTCTAGGATTTTGATAGATTCCTCTCACATATTTAGGTCTTTCATCTATTTTAAATTAATTTTTGGGTTTGGTATAAAAAAGTGATGCAGTTTCATTCTTCTGCATGTTGCTCTCCAATGTTCCCAACACCATGTGTTGAAGACACTGTCTTTTTTCCATTGGATATTCCTTCCTGTTTCATTGAAGATTAGTTGACCATATAGTTGATGGTCCATTTCTGGGTTCTCTGTTCTGTTCCATTGATTTATGTGTTTGTTTTTATACCAGTACCATACTGTCTTGATGATTACAGCTTTGTAATACAGTTGAAGTCCAGAATTGTGATGCTTTCCTTTTCTGCATTGCTTTGGCTATTCAGGGTCTTTTTTGGTTCCAAATCAATTTTAGAATTGTTTTTTCCAGCTCTGTGAAAGATGCTGACATTATCTTGAGAGGTGTTGCATTGAATGTCCCATTGCTTTGGGTAGTATAGACACTTTAACAATATTTTTTCTTCTAATCCGTGAGCATGGGATGTTTTTCCATTTGTTTGTGTCTTCCTCAGTTTCTTTCATAAGTGTCCAATAGTCTTCAGAATACAGAAATTTTACCTCCTTGGTTGGGTTTGTTCCTAGGTATTTTATGGTGTTTTTCGTAAATGTAAATGGGATTGATTTCTTGATTTCTCTTTTTGCTGCTTCATTATTAATGTATAGAAATGCAACAGACTTCTGTGCATTGATTTTTATCCTGTGACTTTGCTGAATTCCTGTACCAGTTCTAGCAATTTTTGTTTTGTTAAGTCTTTCTGGTTTTCTACATAGTGTACCATATCATCCATGAAGAGTGAAAGTCTGACTTCTTCTTTGCTGATTTGAATACCTTTAGTTCTTTTTGTTTTCTAATTGCTGAGCCTAGGACTTCCAGAATTACATTGAACAATAATGGTAAGAGTGGACATCTCTGTTGTGTCCTGACTTTAGGGGAAAATTCTCAGTTTTTCCCAATTCAGGATGATATTAGCTGTGGGTCTTTGTATATGGCCTTTATGATTTTGAGGTATGTTCTTTCTATTGCTATTTTCTTGAGGGTTTTTATAAAGAAATGATGTTGTATTTTGTCAAAAGATTTTTCTGCATCCATTAAGAGGATCATGTGATTCTTATCATTTTTTTTTATTAATGTGGTGTATCATGTTGTCAGATTTGCATATGTTGAACCACTCTTGCAGCCCAGGAATAAATCCCATTTGGTCATACAGTCCAAAACCTTTGGGATGCTGTAAAGGTAGTCATAAGAGGGAAATACATAGCAATACAGGCCCTCCTCAAGAAGCAAGAAAAGTCTAAAATACAAAATTGAACAGTACACCTGAAGGAGTTGGAAAAAGAACATCAAATAAAACCTAAATCTAACAGGAGAAGGAAAATAATAATTACTAGAATAGAAATAAATTTTATACAGATCATTGAAACAAGGAGCTGGTTCTTTGCATGGATTAACAAAATTGATAAATCCCTTACTAGACTTTTCAAAAAGAAAAAAGAAACTACCTGAAAAACAAAATCATGAATGTAAGAGGAAAAATCACAACCAACACCTCAGAAGTACATTCTTTGTTCTTAATAGTCATCAACCACCCACACTTAATCTATGAAGTAGACTAAACAGAAATTCTTAGCCTTTCTTTACATCAAAGAATTAGATGTAAAGAAAAATAAGTAAAGTAAAAGAAAAATAAAAATGTAGATGTAAATTAGATGTAAAGAAAAATAAGTAAATGTAAAGAAAGATAAGATTAGATGTAAAGAAAAATAAGATAAGAATTCGAATAAATTCTATAGCATCATAGGTCAGACTGAAAGTAGGCCTTCTGTCTCTTAGAACAACACTTTTTCGATTACATACTTTAAGGACAGCTTTACTCTCTTAAAATTATAGGTAACCCTTCACAGTACAGTATTAATGGAAAATTCATGTGTGTGAGAACCATGCAAAGCAAGGAACACTTGCATTGAGGAACCCAAAGAACTTGTTTATGTAGTGTATACCTCTTGATGTTTACCTTATTAGATATTTAAACTGAGAAGTGTAAAAATCCAAGACACACAAGGATGTGATTCATTATTCTTCAGACTGATGATACTAATAAGAAAATTACACTGTATGCTCCTGGGAGAATAAGAGTGAAAGGTAAGTAAACTTTTAGTCTTTTTTTTTTTTTATAGAGAAAATAAGTCAGTTTGACCTTTTAGATGCCAATGAAAATGTCCTGAAACACCTAGTACTCCCCAAACCACAATTTCAGAATGACTTCAACATACAGTATATCGTGAGACCACTTTGTACATGGCTGTCCCTGTCCTCAGCAACCTCACAGTCTCCCTGTTTCTTAGAGAGAAGTTTTCCATATCCTGCAAATTATCTTTCAGCTTTAACATTAATTTAATATTGGGCAACTTCTGAGTCTCTATCCCCTCCATATCCATTGATAACTTTCTTGTATGTGTATGCTCCTTTGGAAGAGAAGGCCTTAGAATCTAAGAGCTTTCTGCCTGTATGAAACTCTCAGCTAAATTCATGCACAGCAAAGCCTGGGATAAGCAGCAGCTTTGGTCTTAGCTAAAGAACCAGAGAACCCTGAGCTGTGAGCAGGCTTCAGAAGCCACAGAGGTGGCCCAGGCCAAGCTGGAGGATGAAGTGGCTGTTTTGTTGTAACCAAGTAAAAGAAGACCAAAGAATGAGGTATAGAGTTGAGCAGGGCAGGGCAGTGTATGAGCCAGCTGAGTCCCATCCAGAGGCTTCATGAATAATCAACAATGTGGAGAAACATTGGTTGGCTACTTAATGCAGTTTATACAAGGTAATTTCCTTTGTTTTTAAAACATCATGAATGTCGATGAAATGCCCTTTCATTTCACATTTAAGCTATAAAATGTCACCGCCATTTCCAGTTTATTAGATGATGTGTTTCTTTAAAACTTTTGGTTTCACAAATACCAAGCTCTATTGTTGCATAAGGTCAGAATTATTTTATGCCTGCTCATACGCAGCTTGACAAACTAAATCAATTTTTGGTCTTTAGGAGAATAGAACTGCAACTAAGAGTTAGATTTTGTATACATAGCAGTTTTTCATAAGGGATCCTTATACTGAGTGATGTGATATGTACTGAAACATCTCCCTATCATGGGCTTTCACACACAAGTTGACATAGGATATGCTGATTAATTATTGGATATCTTTACCTGTAATTCTGCATTACCTGGAAATGTTTATTGAACTCCTATTTTGCTCAGATCACTGGACTGATTGCTGGGTATAAAAAATAATATAAAATGTAGCCTCCCATAAAGGCATATCACGGTCTTGGTGAGAAAACGCACATGCATTCATAAACATATGTGGGTGGATACAGTGTAGTTATAATAATGTAAAGTAAATGCTAAATGTCAGGTGCTATAAACCAGAAATGTAAGAGGACAGAGGAAGGATCTCTGTTGGAAATCTTTTTTTATCAACTCAATTTTTTTAGGAATGTACCTCTTCCCCCTCAGACCATGTTAATAAGAGGATAATGAACCCCAATGAAGTGTACATGACTCCTGCTTGTTAATTAGCATATTCTTCTCGCTAGCAACACTGCCTCACTTTGGACCAATGAAAATCTGCTTCCTGATTTGCTGGACCAATGTTGATGGAACTATTTTTGTGCAGGTTATAAGCTAATAGGATTAAATCATGGGAGTCCTCCTGACCATCTTTGTCACTCAATTAGAAGAGTCTTCTGGGAATAAAGTTTAAGACAAAGAAAGCAGTATTGAGAGATGCAGAAAGAGGGGTATTTCTGGATATAGTCATACCTAGAGTTTCTTCTATCCCTGGACTTTTCCAGGGATGTTGGACAAAAATTTTTTTTTAATTATTATTTTTTTATTATTAAAAAAAATTAAAAGATTTTATTTATTTATTTGACAAATAGAGAGTACAAGTAGGCAGAGCAGCAGACAGAGGGAGAAGCAGACTCCCCACTGAGCAGGGAGCCTGATGCAGGGCTCGACCCCAGGACCCTGGGATCATGACCCAAGGGAAGGCAGCTGCTTAACCGACTGAGCCACCCAGGCACCCCCCAAAATTCTTACTCTTAAATCAGTTTGAGCTGAGTTCATGAAACCTGCCACTAAATCAGTCCTGATTCACACTGGAGAAATAATCACTTGAAGACTGAAATGGCCCTTTCTTACTCTCTCTCTCCCAAATAAATAAATAAAATCTTAAAAAAAAAAAAAAAAAAAAGACTGAAATGGTCCAAGAGGGCTTCTTGGAATGATTTGAACAGAATCCTGAATGTCATTTAAGACTCAGTTGAGAGGGAAGGATGAAAAAGGATAATTAACATAGGGAAAATACAAAGGGCAAAAATCCATAGTGGGGAGTTTAAAGTCTAATTTTGTGTAATATAAGCTGGCTTCTTGTATGGAAAGTTTTGTATGCAAAGTTTAATGAAAGGGAAATGACTTAATTTAGCAGAGGTAGCAGTTGGTAGATAGTTTTAGGGTCACTCATATTTAAACAATGGAACACAGAACTGAAATTTATGAAGGAAAGCTATAAAAAAGAATCCAAATAACCAATAGAGAAGGAAAAAATATATGTTTTATATATAGATATATCTCTCTGTATACGTATATATCTATATCTATTGACATCGTCATCATCTGTATCTGTATACATATATCAAGAATATGAATTTTTGTCCCGTTACTGGTCCTGTAAAATTGTACATGTGATAATATCTCAAACCATTTACAGACAATTGCCAAAATTTCTTCCCAGCTTTAATTACTGTTTCATTTCATATTTATTTTAGCAAAAATTACATATTTAGGTGAATTTGTAAAAAATAAATGTTACCAAAGTTTATAATAAAAACTGCCTTTTTTCTGCTTGTTTCTTTTTTTAAAATTATTTATTTATTTGAAAGAGAGAGAGAGAGAATGAAAGAGAGCATGAGAGGGGAGAGGTCAGAGGGAGAAGCAGACTCTTTGCCGAGTAGTGAGCCCAATGTGGGACTCAATCCCCGGGACTCCGGGATCATGACCTAAGCTGAAGGCACTTGCTTAACCAACTAAGCCACCCAGGTGCACCTCTGCTTGTTTCTTGATTGTTTTTCTCCATCCCCAACTTCATCACTAGAGAAAAATACTTCCAAGTTTTCCAGCTGTTTCTTTATAAATTAGCTTCATATTTCTACATAATGTTTATACTGTTTCATCTTAAATTTTCAATTTCAGACATTATCTATTGTCTTCCTGCCAAGTTGACACCCACTTGTACTTCTCAAATAGAATCTTGATTTTTGGTCACATTATGAGTCAGTATTTATTTAGACTATGTAAATATGTAGCTTATGTCAATACTGTTCTCCACTGAATCACATGAGACTAGGAGTATGATGCATTTTTTTAATCAAATAGTCTTTTTGTTTTGTTTTGTTTTGTTTTCTGCTCCATCAAACCTCTTAAATAATTTTTAGGAATATTGTTTTCCAAATGCTCAAATACATCACCATAACCTATCAACTTCAGTTTTCTTTCTGGATCTTTCTGGAGCTCTCCCTCTTCTCAATCTCAACTTCAAGCTTCATGTCTTCAGTCCTATTTTCAAATTAACTAAGGGTTCCAAGTGCTGAACTTTCTAGGCTTTGATGGAATCACTTTGTTCTGGAATTGTTCCTTCCCTTTCTCTGCTAAGTCAGCTACTGCATCTCTATCTGCTGATGTTAGAAAAACATGCCAAAATCACATTAAGGTTTGTACATATTTACTTTCACTTAAAAAAAAAAAACAAAAACAAAACTGGGGCTCCTGGGTGGCTCAGTGGGTTAAAGCCTCTGCTTTCAGCTCGGGTCATGATCCCGGAGTCCTGGGATCGAGCCCCACATTGGGCTCTCTGCTCAGCGGGGAGCCTGCTTTCCCCTCTCTCTCTGCCTGCCTTTCTGCCTACTTGTGATTGCTCTCTGTCAAATAAATAACTAAAAATCTTAAAACAAAACAAAACAAAAACAAAAAAAAAAACTTCTATGTTTTAGTTTTAAATAGGAGAGGAGATAACCACATATGGTCAAACTACCTTGATTATCTAGAAATTGCCACATTCACTTTGTTCCCGTCTCCATATATCTGAATTTTATATTCTGTATTCTCTTTGGAATATGAAAATTTTTTTCCCCAAAGAATCTTTGAAAAAATTTTAAAAGTTTCTTTTATCTCTTAAAAAATCACTTTTTGGTATTTAGTGTTATCCCCAAATGCACTCATTTTTGTCCCTTAAATTCACCATTTATATTCCCCAGAGTCCCCACATTTCACTTTTTATTAAGAATTATAATAACTCAAAAGTGATTTTCAGGTCCCTATGCTTCTGCTAATAGATTTTAGTAATGTCCCCGACTTGCTTTATAGTCACATATAAGGGTACATCAATCACTTTGAAAACTGATTATAGAATAATGCCTATACTTTAAGAATCTCTTTAAAGTCAGTGGCCCGCAAATATACACAGGTATCTTAATAAGTTTATAGGCATTTGTCCTTAGAAAACAGTTACCCCAGAAGAGTGTAGTATATTATAACTTCAGGTGTTGGCAGTTTGAAACATGAAAAGTTGAGTAATAATCAGTTCCAAAGCTTTTTTGCAATCTAACTGATGGTCCCATGCTGCTGGATAGTTTCCCTATCAATCAACTACAGATGGCAACCCCAACTCAATACAATAGGTATTGATTTCACCCACAGACCTGCTATGGGCCAGAAATGCAAATTTTGCTTATTTATTTATTTATTTTTTCTAGAAATGCAAATTTTAGATCAATCCTTCCATAAATCTTTTCTTTTCCAATGAAAGCAAAAGCAAAAACAAAACAAACACCAAAAACCTCACATCTAATTTAGAAAAAAATTTGATAGATATACAGCTTATTTTTAGCTCCTAACTATGGTCTTGTATGTCTTTATTCAATGATGATAGCTCTGAGTAAATTCCTCTTAACCTGTTTGTGTTTAATTTTTTTAAGAATTTTGAAGTCTTTCAAGTGCTTTTGACAATTACCTAAATTCTATCTCTCTGTGCCCACTGGACTCATTTATCAGGGTAAATTCTAGCTGTCCATACTCATTGGAACCATTTATCAGAGAGGGACTGGTAGCAGAAAGAGAGAGATTCAGTCAATCCTCATTATTCTTAGATTTCGTATTTACAAATTTGCCTCCTTGCTAAAATTTATATATAACCCCCAAATCAGTATTCCCAGCACTTTCAAGGTCATTCACAGACAATGCCCAGAGCAGCAAAAAATGTGATTTGTCCCCAGCGCACCTCCACAGCTGACATGGACCAAGGCCACTCTGGCTTCTAGCATCAGCTCTTGTATTCTAAATAAGCATCCTTTTCGCAGTCTGTTTAGTACTATGCTTTTTGCTTTTTCGTTTTTGTTGTTGTTGATGATGATTTAGCTGTTTAAAATGGTCTGCTAGCTGGTGTTGAAGTGTGGTCTGAATTTCCTAAAGGCAAGAAGATTATGATATGCTTTACTGATAAAATACATGCATTAGATAAGCTTCATTCAGGCATGACAGATTCAGCCCTGCGTTCAGTGTTAACCAATCAGCACTATATATTAAATAAAGTGTCTTTAAACAGAAACACACATTTAAAAAAGTTATGTATAAGGTTGAAGTACATGTTGTGACCAGAGTCTCACAGTACCTAACTCTGTATTTTCCCTAGGAACAATGGTTCCATTCTTGCTGTATCAGTCTTCACAGGGATTTTGTAAAACATAATTATCAAGAATAATGAGGGGGCACCTGGATTGCTTAGTTGTTGCTTAGCATCTGCCTTCAGCTCGAGACATGACCCCAGGGTCTTGGGATGGAGCCCCTCATGCAGCTCCCTGGTCAGCAGAAAGGCTGCTTTGCTTCTCCCTCTCCCACTGCCTTATGTTCCCTTTCTCTCTGTATCTCTCTTTGTCAAGTACTTAAATCTTAAAAAGAAAAAAAAAAAAAGAAGAAGAAGAATGAGGACAGACTATATTTACATTAACCCCATGGATGCCTGTTCTGATTGGAAAATCTTGAGGTAAAAGATTATGCAGGTTTCAAGTCAAAGATGGATAAAATAGGTTGACCTTGGTTACTTTTTACTATTATACAAAAACTCAAGATAACAAAATCAATAGTTCTATTTTCATTTGCATTTGTTCACTTTTCTTCCCAAAATGATTAAACAAAAAAATAGGTGATATAAACAAAATTTATTTAGTTATTCATGAAACTGCAGTCTTCACTCTGAGAACTACAAAAGGGTAGGAAGGCAGGAAGGTTTTAAAAGAAAGAATAATGAACAAGGAAGGATGAATAGAAAATATCTGACTGCTGGGGCCACATAGTGACCCTTGTTTGGGGTGAGAAGGAACCAGGAAGTAAGTATGAGGCCCAGAGTTAGGTTTGTGTTTGGAACCTGGCTGACTGGATTATAGAACTAAATTTCTTGTCAAGCGAAGTATCCATAGGGACATGAAAGTTATCTGAGTTTCCGTTCAGGAGCAGCTCCATCTTGGGCCTAGAAAGTTATTTCAGCACTTCCATGGAGCATAGGAAAAGGGTGGGGGGGAGAATGACTCAAGTATCTTTGTAGGAACAAAGCTATTTTTTTTTCTTGTATTTAAGGCATGAACATGTACATAAACTTAAACTGTCTTTTATATTAATTTACCTTCAAATTTATGTCTTTTGTTTCTTGATACTTATAATTATAGCAATATCCGAACTTCTAAACCCCAAATACTGAGAGGTTCTTAGGTAACTGTCTGGTAAAAAGAATTAAATTTTTATAATATTTCTGTCCTTTTCTTAAAAAATTCTAAACTCTCAGTTCTATAGAATCACATATTGTGATATATGAAAGTTCTATAGAATCACATATTGAATGTAAACTACATTATTAATTGATGCTAATTCTTCACAAAACTGAGTGGATTTAACTATCATAATTCATCTGCAATATCCAAATGATCATTTCAGTTAAAATAAAACAGGCCATAAATGAGTGTTTCAAATTATTTTGCTATGCTCTGATTTTTTTTCCTCACTAGGAATTACTGCTTGAGCAAAATAAACTACAGCCTAATATATAGATAATAAGTGTGATTTATACAGTCATGTGGGTTTTTTTTAATGTTACTTTGAATATTTATGTACTTGGATATATTAAAATCAGAGTCTCTTTTTTGTAACTCTACATGCAAATATTTGATTATATGACCCTAGCCACCACACGAGCCTTTGAAAGTTAGCTTGTCAGGTCTATTATCAGTAATTAAGATAAGACTGCCCTTATCTTGCCTCCCCATTTCTGCTTTAGTTGCGAATTTTTTTTTTCCCCTAAAAAATATCTTCCCAGTTGCTGAGGCAGAAAAACTACTTTATTTCTACCTCAGTGGAGCTTCTGTTTTGGAGGTTGAAACACCTGCTATGCATATATTATGTAAAGAACATACCAACCATTTAGAATGAAAGTTTGAATATAAGTGCCAGACATTACTGAAACCTGATTCATAATGTGCTTATGTATCATTTTCATTGTTTTACTATTTTATTCTGTAGAAGCAGGCAGGCGTATGTATCTGTAGGTGTGTGCTTGTGTAATTAATGGATGAGGGTAACAACTAGTGGTTAACATAAGCAAATAACCTTAGTTAATTACCTGTGCTAACACTATTTGAAAAAAATTCTGTAAAAATGATGCAAAAATGTCTAGTCCTTATGTTTCTGCTTCATTCTATTTGCATTGAGTTATCTGCATTTAATAGGGATGCTTTTCAAATAGTCTTTTTTTCTCTAACACAGGACTGAAAATGGTCTGCACATTTTAAGGACTTGCAGATGGATTCCGCAAAGTTCAACTAAAATAGAAAGTGGGCACTAGAAACAAGTGAAATGTGGAATTTGACCCATTGCCCAAAGCTTTTTAATGACTCTGTGATCATGAGGTCTCAAGCAATTTACCCATCCCAACCAGCTCTTTAAGACTGATATTTATATATGCCCTGGTCTTTCTCATCTCCTTTATCTCCTCATTTTTTTTTTTTTTTTAAGGTAGCAGAAGGTACTATCAGTTGTTAGCAAACATTGGAGATAAGGTCCCATGTTTGAGCCTCATTAAAATCCCCCCCCCTTTTTTTTTTAATCCTCCATTTTTTTTCCTTGTCTTTTATGACAACATCTCTCTTCTGGTTTTCCTCCCACTTTTCCACCTTAGCTTGCCCAGTCTTATACATATCTTCTACCTGGACTTGGCAACTTTGTCCTTTCACTGGTTAATTCTGCACTACTTTGAAATAAATTTTTCCATATTAACTGTTTTTTTTTTTCCTCGTTCTACCTCTATGACTTCCAGCCCTGGTTGGATATTCTCCTTGAATATCCATACTCTTATGTTCAAACACTCACTTCAGATTGCCATGTTATTTCCAGATACCTTTTCATCTCATGCAAAAGTGAACCCATGAATTCCCATCTACAAATTTTTTGTAGCCCAAATTTAAAGTGTACTAATTGGCCTTCCAGTGATCAAATTCAGAAGAGCTAGATTTTTCTAGCTGTCTTTCTTACTCTCTTTACCTAATTGATTATCAAGTTCTATTTATTTTACTCACTAAATATATTTATAATATAGTAACTGTAGGAGCACCTGGGTGGCTCAGTGGGTTAAGCCTCTGCCTTTGGCTCAGGTCATGATCTCAGGGTTCTGGGATTGAGCCCCACATTGCGCTCTCTGCTCGGCAGGAGCCTGCTTCCTCCTCTTTCTCTGCCTGCCTCTCTGGCTACTTGTGATCTCTGTCAAATAAATAAAATCTTTAAAAAATATATACTAACTGCTTTCTAAATGTTTCACACCTTTTGGGGCTCATGTTGTTATCACTTCTTACCTAGATTATAGCAGTAACCCAGTAACTGGTTTCCTTCCTCCAAATTATTTTTTTCTACATATGAAATTAATATTATACAACATGACACCAAAAGCAATGGACAATCAGTAAAAGATGTAAAGTTGAATGTGGTTATCCTATCTGTGCTAGAAAGCTATCTGCTACTAGTGAAGCATCACCACTAGTGAAGGAAGACTCTGGTTTGAGGTAGTGTTAAGGGCCTGAGATTAGGAAATACTAATAGAAATGAGAAAGGGAGTTTGATAAGTAAACACATTTCAGTGTGGTACTTGTGGTCAATAGGATATGATGGTGAGGAAGAGGCCTGTCAGTCTGAGCAAGTAGAAAAAACAAAACAAAACAAAACAAAAAACAGTTGTCTTTTTCTAAAAAAAGAAAAAAAAAACCTGATTAGATTTAATACAATATTCTTTAGCAATGTCTAAGAAAATCATAGTATCCTCTTTTTCATCAATTAACCACTGTTTGTGTGTGTGTGTCTGTAAGTATATGGGTGTGTGAAGGCACATATGTATGTATACATAGGCACATACATATTTATGTACACACATACATACACATATGTGTACATATACACATAGGTATGCAGATGTATTCATACATGTATATATACATTTACATAATCTGTATATGCATATATATGTATACACACAGACACACACATAATACATATATACATATACTTAATACATAGATTATGACAAAAGCATTTGTTTCTCTTGTTCTTCTTCAGTGATTTCTTGCTTTCTAGGGTATATTAAATGTGGGGAATATGAATCAGAAACAAATTGGTCAATAATGTCTGAACAGATCAAATAACGTTATCCAGAAATCATTTTCTTTCACAGGCTATGTGAACTGTTAAACCTAACCAAGATCTATTAATTTCTTCATACCTTTTTGTATCTGATGATAGTTGATGTTACAGATGGTAAGTCAAAAATTGTGAGTGTAATTTTTTTTCTAGGCTCAAAAGTCACTAAATCATCTTTAGTAAGTTATTTGGCCCAAATTAGTTCTCTGAACATCCACATTTGAAAAAAATCTATTCAAGTATCTAGCACTAATGAGGCAAAATGAAAACAAACTAGTTCTATGACATAGTAATTGTTAAGCTAAAGATAAAAAATTGTACAGACCTTGATGCTTCTGTTACCTTTCTTTTATACTGTTACTGTTTTAGTTAGTTCCTGCTGCTCTAATGAACTGCCATGGGTGGCTTTTAAATAATAACAATTCATTTCTCATATTGCTGGATACTGAAAGTTCAATCTCAGGGTGCCTGCATGGTCGGGTTCAGGGGAAGGTCCTTTTCCAGAGTGCAGATTGCTATCTTCTTGAATCCTCATTTGGTGAACAGAGGGTGAGAGAGCTCTCAGGGGGCCCTTATTTATAAGGGCACTAATCCCATTCATAAGGGCTCTACTCATGACCCAATCCCTGCAGGGTCCTACCTCCTAATGTAATCACCGTGGAGGTTAGGATTTCAACATATGATTTCGGTGTGGAGAGAGACACATTCAGTCTTTTGCAGTTAGAATTTTTAATATTTCAAACTTGTTAGTCTACGTGAATTCCTTTCACATTTTCATCAGTCATCAACAGAGTGAGTGATAAATTTAAACAACTAAATTTACATTTCTCATTGTATTGACATTTCTCTTCATAGAACAGTTTTGTGAAAAATAAGATTTTTGCAATATAATAAATATTTCATAGGAAGTAATAAAATTTCTCAATTCCAATAATTATTTTGAATATTCTTAACAGAAATTTTAGTAAAAAAGAAAATAGATTTCTTATTTAAGAAATATATATAGCTTCACTAGTTTTTTACTCTAAATCTTTTTTATATTGTTCCTACTTGCTAGAGATACATGTAATCTATAGTCACATATAGAAACATATTAATATTATTTTTATTTTAAAAGTAATTATTTTCCAAAATACGGAGGTACAAAGTAATTGAGCATAATAATCAACGAGACCATAATTTTTCTTATATGTATGGGAAAGTTATTTTATCATAGTGGAAGTGTGGCCAAATCTGGCTTTTAATTATATAATTATTCTATTATATATAACTGGTAAATAGAAACCAGATCAAATAAGAAGGGCAGTTTTTTTTTCTTCTATTTTCTTATCTCAAAACGGAGAAATGCCAAGACATAAAAGACCAAAAGATAAGAATCCATGTATACTTGGGGGCACCTGTGTGGCTGTCATTAAGCGTCTGTGTCTGGCTCAGGTCATGATTCCAGGGTCCTGGGATCTAGTTCATATCGAGCTCTTGCTCAGGGGGAGCCCTGTTTCTCCCTCTCCCATTCCCCCTGCTTGTGTCCCCCTGCCCTTCTCTCTCTCTCTCTCTCTCTGTTAAATAAATAAATATAATCTAAAAAAATCTGAAAAAAAAAATCCATGTATACTCCATGGTTAGAGCTCTCCAATTTGAATTTCAATCCCTCCACTTATAGGTACATGATCATGAAAAATTCCCTTCCTCATTTCAAATGCAATGTCTCTACCTCTAAACCAGAGATTAGTATAATGCTGTCACAGGCCTATTGAAAGTTTACATGAAAAAATTCATGGAAAATATTTGTTACTCCACGATTTTTTAAAAGGTAGCATACTATAAAAATATGTAAAAGTTGTAACTTCTTTAAAGATCTTGAAAGACAGCGTAAATAAGGATATTGAACCAACAAAATTCTACTTCATATGAACAAATGAGTGTTTTCAATGTTACTTCTTTCAAGCGCTCAAATTTCCCTAAGTATGTCTAAGCCACCGCAATCAATACTTAATTTGACTTTAGTTTACATAAGAATTTATATAAATGAAATAAACTAGATACACTTTTAAGTAGACAGCTATTTTATATCTTAGTTTTTAATAATTATAAAGCATTTAATATCCAGTATAAGCTAAATATTGGTATTTTATTTTCTTTTTTTGTCCATTTTATTTTATTTTATTTCATTTCAGTGTTCTAACATTCATTGTTTATGCACCACACCAAGTGCTCCATGAAATACATGCCCTCCATAATACCCACCACCAGGCTCACCCAACCCCCCACCCACTTCCCCTCTAAAACCCTCAGTTTGTTTCTCAGAGTCCACAGTCTCTCATTGTCTCCCCCTCCAATTTCCCCCAACTCACTTCTCTCCATCTCCCAATGTCCTCCATGTTATTCCTTATGCTCCACAAGTAAGTGAAACCATATGATAGTTGACTCTCTCTGCTTGATTTATTTCACTCAGCATAATCTCTTCCAGTCCCATCCATGTTGATACAAAAGTTGGGTATTCATGCTTTCTGATGGAGGCATAATTCTCCATTGTATATGTGGACCATATCTTCTTTATCAATTCATCTGTTGAAGGGAATCTTGGTTCTTTTCACAGTTTGGTGATTGTGACCATTGCTGCTATGAATATTGGGGTACAGATGGTCCTTCTTTTCACTACATCAGTATGTTTGGGGTAAATACCCAGTAGTGCAATTGCAGGGTCATAAGGAAGCTCTATTTTTAATTTCTTAAGAAATCTCCACACTGTTTTCCAAAGTGGCTGCACCAACTTGCATTCCCACCAACAGTGTAAGAGGGTTCCCCTTTCTCCACATCCTCTCCAACACATGTTGTTTACTGTGTTGTCAATTTTGGCCATTCTAACTGGTGTAAGGTGGTATCTCAGTGTGGTTTTGATTTGAATCTCCCTGCTGGCTAATGATAATGAACATTTTTTCATGTGCCTGTTAGCCAATTGTATGTCTTTTTTGGAGAAGTGTCTGTTCATGTCTTTTACCCATTTTTTGACGTGGTTATCTGTTTTGTGTGTGTTAAGTTTGAGGAGTTCTTTATAGATCTTGGATATCAACCCTTTGTCTGTAGTGTCATTTGTGAATATTTCTCCCATTCCGTGGGTTGCCTCTTTGTTTTGTTGACTGCTTTCTTTGCTGTGCAGAAGCTTTAGATCTTGATGAAGTCCCAAAGGTTCGTTTTTGCTTTTGTTTCCTTTGCCTTTGGAGACAGGTCTTGAAAGAATTTGCTGTGACCCATGTTGAAGAGATTACTGCCTATGTTCTCCTCTAGAATTTTGATAGAATTCTACCTCATGTTGAGGTCCTTTATCCATTTCGAGTTTATCTTTGTGTATGGTGTAAGAGAATGGTCGAGTTTCAGTCTTCTACACGTAGCTGTCCAATTTTCCTAGCACCATTTATTGAAGAGACTTTTTTCCACTGTATATTTTTTCCTGCTTTGTCGAAGATTATTTGACCATAGAGTTGAAGGTTCATATTTGGGCTCTCTACTCTGTTCCACTGGTCTATGTGTCTGTTTTTGTGCCAGTACCATGCTGCTTTGGTGATGATAGCTTTGTAGTAAAGCTTGAAATCAGGCAACCTGATGCCCCCAGTTTCATTTTTCTTTTTCAACATTTCCTTAGCAATGCGAGATCTCTTCTGGTTCCATACAAATTTTAGGATTGTTTGTTCCAGATGGAATTTTGTTAAGGATAACATTGAAAGTATAGATTGCTCTAGGAAGTATAAACATTTTAGCAATGTTTCTTCTTCAGATCCATGAGCATGGAATGGTCTTCCATCTTTTTGTGTCCATCTATGAAAAATCCACAACAAATATCCTCAGTGGAAAAGCTGACCATCTTCCCTTTGAGATTAGGAATATGACAAGGATGCCCAACTCTCACCACTCTTGTTCAACACAGTACTAGAAGTCTTAGCAACAGCAATCAGACAACAAAAAGAAATAAAAGATATTCAAATTGGCAATGAAGAAGTCAAACTCTCTCTCTTTGCAGATGACATGATACTTTATATGGAAAACCCAAAAGACTCCCCCCAAACTATTAGAACTCATACAGCAATTCAGTAATGTGTCAGGATACAAAATTAATGTACAGAAATCAGTTGCTTTCTTACATACTAACAATGAAAATACAGAAAGGGAAATTAGAGAATCAATTCCGTTCACTACAGCACCAAGATAAGATACCTGGGAATAAACCTAACTAAAGAGGTAAAGGATCTGTACTTGAGGAACTACAGAACATTTATGAAAGAAACTGACAAATATTGCCATTTTAAAATAAAGCAGTTACATCACTCCTTTAAACACTTACAATGGAATCAAAATAATGATTTAATATCCACTATTATCCATTTTCTGGACTATATCAACATTGTTTTGTTTAACCATCAGAAATTTTAAGTTTTTTTCCTTGTAAAAACAGTATCATCCAACTCGCCACACTAAACTTTTATCATGAAGTGATCTATTTTATGCTAGGAAAAGTTTTATTGATTTAATTTTTTTTGTGGCCATAAGCCTCTCTAAATATTGAAAAATTCATTTAGGAGTATTGTTATAGCAATTATTACTGTCTATAAATTATGATGATATTTATTAGTATATAACTGATATAGACAATATAAATGTATTCATATTTTCATAAATAACTTTTACACATTAAAGTGAATTTTATGTAAAACATCACTTTATGAAATATGTTGGAGTTTTTTATTATATTAAATATAATATCTATGAATGAATCACTTATTGTTAGAATGAGACAGAGTTTACCATAATTCTTTTCTCCTTATTTTTTGTTTCATTTTTATACATGCAGGTATTGAAATACCTTTTGCATATAGATAAGTAGAGAGGAATAAGAGTACACTTATCGTGATGAACACCAAGTAATACAGAATTGTTGAATGACTATATAGTACACCTGAAACTAATATAATACTGTATGTCAACTATACTGGAATTAAAATAAAAAAGAAAAAGAAAAAAGAAAGAAAGAAAGAAAGGAAAAATTGCTATAAAAAGAGTATTCCTCTAGCAATCTTTTTGAATTATTTGAACTCCTCTTAGAATGTATGCAAAAGTCTTGCTCTAATTCTTCAACATATGTCCTTTTTAAATGACCTATCAGCTTACAATTCATGTAAATAATCCTTCAATTTGTTTTAAAAGAGTTAGTTGAAAACCAATGGCCTTCCAAATTTATTTATTTATTCATTTTAAAGATTTTATTTATTTATTTGTCAGAGAGAGAGAGGCAGTACAGGCAAGGGGAACAGCAGGCAGAGGGAGAAGCATGCTGCCCACTGAACAAGGAGCCCAAAGTGGGACTGGTTCCCAGTACCCTGGGATCATGACCTAAGCTGAAGACAGATGCTTAGTTGACTGAGCCACACAGGCATCTCAGCCAAATTTATTTTTATCATGTCATAAGAATTCTTTATTTTCTCAAAAGCCATAATAAATTCTGGTATTATGAAAAATTATCACTAGAAGTTTAGTGTTGGGAAGGAGGTAATTGATTTTTAAAAAGAGGGAGAATTTTAGTATACCGTGGTGGAAAATTGGACCTAAAGCTCCATCAAAGACTCTTAGGAGAGATTTAATATAAAAGATGTAATTCTTTAATTTGAAAATTAATTCCTTTAAGCTATCTGTAACCACATACACTTGAAAGACTCCAGATACTTCAGAGGCACCCCATAGCCAAGTGGTAGACTACTGATCTGAGGAACAGCACCACACTGGTTAACCAAACAGCATCACAAAGGATCTTTTTGGCTGCCTCTTTCAGATTTCCATTCGTAGGCTCCCTTCTAAGTAGAAATTCTGGAGACTCACAGGGAAACTTAAAAAAAAAAAAAAAAAAGTCTTTAAAAGCAGCTGATGTATAACTTTTTTTTTTTTTTTTTTTTTTAAATCTTACCTAAATTTGTTAGGGCCTTCCCCCCTCCCTTCTTTTTTTAAATCAAGGCTGGATATTCTCTTGGGACATAGTCTCTTTTGTGTACAGAACAGTTTCTTATTTTAATTTCCTACATAATTTAAAACTTGATGAATTGATTTCATTAGCACATTAAATCTGCACAGCACTTACATTGCCCATTTCTCTTAACACAAACTAAAGTAAAAAAATAACCTCTGTTGTTGTTTGAGATTTCATTTGGGTAGATTGGGTTCTGACTGATTGCCTCATCACAAGTTGCATTGATTAAGATGAAAGTAGCTACACTTCTTACATCTTCTCAACATCTTATTTAAAGCTTATTTCAAACTTTTATTCATTTTAGAAATTGTGTGTTATACATACTTGGAAATAGTTTCCAAAAATTCTTTACGACTTTAATGTATTCACAGGCTCTTGATTTTCACCTTGCCCACACTAACGCCTTTCATCCAGGGCAATTTTTAAACATCAGCTGCATTCTTTATCAAGTGAAAGTTGCATACAGCTGATAAAAGCAAAGATCTATGGTCCATTTCTAAAAGGAAGAGATAGTTTCTCTGTCCTAAGGCCTGTACTGTAATTGTGGACAGATTCATTTTCATTCAATTGGATAGCCATCAAAAAGGGTAGGTATTAATCAAAATACCACAGTCCAAGATCTCTAAAAATAAAACTTAAAGAGTACCTTACTGGTTTGAGAGGCTAGATTCTGATACTTTCCACAGCGTTATGTTTTAAATGTCTAAGGACATTGAAATTTTTATTATTGTTACCGACAAGGGGAAATTTTAAACAATTATATGTAGATTAAAATCCTGATATATTTAGGGGCACCTGCATAGCTCAGTTAGCTAGGTGTCTGACTCTTGGTTTCAGCTCAGGTCATGGTCGCAGGGTCATGAGATCTACCCTCCGGGTTGGGCTCTGTGCTCAGCCAGTAGTATTCTTGAGATTCCTTCTCCTGCTTATGTTCTCTCTTTCTCTCTCTCAAAATAAATAAAATCTTAAAAATGTTTTTTTTTTTTCCCAAAGTCTTTCTATTAGAAGAAAAGCCCTGATTATTTATCATGAAAAGATTCATGTCATACTATCACATCATAAAGAAAATACCCATAAACCATGGCAATCTGAATAATTGAACTTTCACTTTCCATGTGTATTGTGGAATAATACTGAACAATAATTAGGATTAACCAAGCATTTATTATATACTGGGCTCTAGACT
This sequence comes from Lontra canadensis, assembly GCF_010015895.1. Classification (NCBI taxonomy): domain Eukaryota; kingdom Metazoa; phylum Chordata; class Mammalia; order Carnivora; family Mustelidae; genus Lontra; species Lontra canadensis. The sequence continues at coordinate 467,444 of NW_022631056.1, read as the reverse complement.
AAGAAGTTTAACTATGTTATGCCATTTAATCATAGCAACTCCATGAAGCATTCATTTTTAAATTGGCACTTGACAAAAGTGTAAACTGAGGTTTACAAGATACCAATAAATCTAGGATTTAGACCTTTAACCTACATGACTCAGATCTGTGTGCTCAAAAGATTTGGCTACCTCTCTGAAAAGGAGACATATTTTATTCTCCTTAGATGGCCTAATATTAAAACGGAAGATAAATAGGATGAAATAGTTACAGGGATTAAGACATACAAACTTCCAGTATAAAATAAATTATATCCCAGAGATGAAAATTACAGCATAGGGAATATAGTCAATAATACTGTGGCAATGTTGTGTCACGGTGACAGATGGTGACTGCATTTATCATGTTGGGCACTGAGTAATGTATAGAATTGTTTAATCAATGTGGTGTATACTTGAATCTAAGACAACATTGTATGTTAAGTATACGTCAATTAAAAAAGGGAAAAAGGAATTTAAATAGAAAGGAAAAGAGATAAATAGTACAAATAATTAAAAGGAGTATGATTTTTTTCCCCTCCATGTTTTATGGGTGGGGACAATAGATCCTTCCTGAGATAAGAAGTCTGGGTAGCATTTGCTCCATCACAAATTCAGTGTTGTAGTGGTTCAATAAGATGTGACACTTTTGAAAGTTTGTGTCAAACCTGATGAAAGAGAAAGAAGAAAATACACTGTTTTTGGAAAGCAAAACAGAATAGAGAATAAATATTGACTATACCTTTTTCTTGAGAATCCCACCACCCCCAATCATGATTTGTTGATTTACAGCAGTGACAATTCTTTTAGATATTTTTCTTGAAGGTCAGTCAAATTTATCCACTCAGTTGGGTTAGGATTTGGGGCAGTTTCTTTTCTATTCATGAAGCCATAATCTTACTTCCTTGGGATAAAGTTTGTGGATCAGTAGAGTCATGATGGCTGCAAGGGTTGGGACTCTATATCATGTGAGGGAAGCTCTCGGCACAGAGAATTTATAAGACTTTAACACGGCTATTGTTTCTGTAATGAGCAAGAGTAACAGAGAGAGACACTGTGGAAATTCATTGGTACTGAAAACGCAATCAGTAAAGCAATATGCCAGAACCCATTCCTCATCAAAACCAGCTAACTCCATTTTACTTCTTGACTTGGGATCGTCAATCCCAAGCACTTGCTGAGTATCACGCAAGGCAAAACTATAACCAAAGCCTCTGCCCTTCTAAATATGTAATCTACTTACTCTTTTCACAAAGAGAGATTTTACACAGAGCTATTTTATTGTTCTTCAAAATATTTAAAACAATATTTTCTGAATAAAAATATTTCATACAAACGGTGAGATAAGTGTTTCTAGTGAAAAGGTATCCAATGTTCCTTTCCCCAAACACCTTACTTTTTGTTTCTTACCCCATTTCAGAGATGGTCTGGTAAGAAAATACTAAACAGCTGTTTCATTGTGAACTTTGGTGTCAAAGATCAAGTCAAGTTCATACACAGTAGGGACTGCTGTTATCTAAGATCAGACCATAATCATATGTAATTCAAAAACCAAACTCAGTAAGATGCTGGGACTGGTTTTCAAATGAATTAGCCAAGTGGCTTTAATGCTGACTGTTGTTATTCAGCAAATGAGGGTTTAATGGGAAAGAAACATAAATTACACTGAAAACCTACCCTGCTGCCCACAGTATAGGTAAATTATGATTTAACTCCACCCTAAGCAGTTTAGTTCAAAGATCTTAAGAAGCTATATAAGGGACGCCTGGGTGGCTCAGTTGGTTGGACGACTGCCTTCGGCTTAGGTCATGATCCCGGGATCCCAGGATCAAGTCCCACATCAGGCTCCCAGCTCCATGGGGAGTCTGCTTCTCCCTCTGACCTTCTCCTCGCTCATGCTCTCTCTCACTGTCTCTCTCTCGAATAAATAAATAAAATCTTAAAAAAAAAAAAAAAAGAAGCTATATAAAATGCTAGCATTGATGGATCCAGGGATCACATACAAGTTTGACTTCAGAATCTATTCCCTTCCACTGACCTAGAATTTACTGTCTTATTAATTTATCTCTTGTAGGGAAATATGGGATATTGGAAATATTGTTATGCAAGTATTCTCTCTGTGTACAGACAAACAGCAACATACATTCATGTAGGTTTACTATTACCTGGTTGCTATGCCCAATAGTTTTACCATGCAACCATTACATACAATCTGCATTCATTCATTTATCCTACCCTATCATTTTTAAAAAATGACAAAAATGACCATGAGTATACCAAGATACTATTGAAAAGGAAAAGAAAGAAAAGTTATTTTAATTCAGATGCTGCATTAAGGATGCATGCCATTGTGTCCCCTATATTCTTTTTTTTCTTTGTATACACATATATCATTTCTGAACTTGGAGAATCTCTTGAAGTTAAAGGGTGTTTCATGCAAGGTGAGATAGATGGGTCTGTCGAAAAAGTTAAAAATTAAGATGGTTATTAATTTTGGCCCCGATTCTCACACTACATTTGTAGGAGAAACCTAAGCCAACACCATAATTCTCATAAGGTAGAAGTTCAACCAGAGTGAGAAATTGATCATATACATGTTCAATCACTAAACCTACATCTTGACAGAATAATGATGTAGATTTCCCATTTCAAAAACGGTATTGCATACCAAGTACAAATTCTAAATTTATGCCAGAAACCTTGAGTTCAATAATTTAATATCAGTGTTACCTAGTAATTGGAACTAAAAAGATTTAACATGCTGTCTTTTAGTTTTACTTATGCAAGGGAAATTATTTACATCACTTGTCTCCAATTATGTAGGCTGACTTCTAAGGGCAGAGTAGTTTTTCAGAGCTGCCTCTAGGAAAAGAGAATAAACAAAAAGATAAATTTGGTCTGTAAATTCTATCTTATAGAACCACACTGGCTAATACAAAAATTAAAAACTGATTTTAATAAATATTTTATGTTATTCAGAAAAACCAAGATTTTATACTATTAACACCTCTATTAAGACCTAAAACCCTTATTTCATACTCCATTGTCATCTTGAACTTGTAGGAATCTGAAGATTAAGCATGTCTTACAGAGCTGTAAAACAAACAGAATCCTTCAGGGTTGTTCTTCTACCCTTGAAGTCAGAAGCTGATTTTTCAAACACTGGTGTGAAGAAATTAAACATAACCAGAAGCAGGATAGAACAATACTGTAGAGATAAACAAAATCCCTTCTGCTGTACCAATTTTGCTATGAGTGATTCAAAGGAGAAAAGTTATAGAGCAGAACATGGTTGTTATGAAATTGCAGATCACTCCAGCAAGAGAGAAATGCTGTGGGTTTATAACCATATTTGAAAAGACTTAACTTGATTTTTTCCAGAATTTTTAAATGGATGTCATTAAAACTTTACATAATTTAGATTAATGATAGTATGATTTTTTTTTCCTTGAGAAAAACCCAAACACACTTGAGTTATTAAGCATTTACTAGTTGATTGAGAAATTTAACTATTTAGTGATGATTTATTAAAGTATGGGCTTTTTGTAGTTTTTATATATTTAATACAATTACCATTTTGGCCCAATTGATGTAGCTACTGATATAGCAAGTGCTACTGGATTGAAAAAGAAATGAGAGGGAACAAAGATATTGACAAACTCAGAGAAGTGATTTTTGGTTGAGGTAATAAAAATAAAATGTGAAAAAATTTAAAAAAAATAAATAAAATGTGATTACATGGAATTTGTGAAAAGAAAATCCTTTTCAAGGAGTTAACAAGTAGTTCTAAAATATCAGCTTTCAGGATGCCTGAGTGGCTCAGTTGGTTAAGTGTCTGACTCGGTTTCCACTCAGGCCATGATCTCAGGGTCCTGGGATAGAGCCGGACACGCCAGTACAGAGTCTGCTTGAGATTCTCTCCCTCTGCTCCTCCCTGCTCAAATGCATGCACATGCTCAGGTATGTGGGCCCTCTTTCTAAATAAATTAAATCTTTAAAAAATATATCAGCTTTCACCAATACATTTTTTTCTACAATGCATTTTTTTCTCTAGGTGTCTAATAAAGCTGAAATTAAAATCTTATTAATAATTTTCCTATCTATTGTTATAACCTTATAAAATATTTCATATAAAGTTTCTTCATATACTTCTTAAATAATCCCAAGACTTTCCTAAGTAATTTAGGATAAATTTGAAGCCACCACTCTATTCTTTTTGCTATTTCCTGTGTATATGTTTCAGTTAGGGATTTCTGGTCTAACTAAAGCTTACTGGATGGTAGCAAAAATACATTATATAAGAAAGTGGAGATTGGAATCCCAAGGCATTGATACCTAAGTAGAAATATTTTGACAATGAATGTGTAGAATGAACAAGGATGGATAATAATGAAAGCAATGCTGAAATGATGAAAGACTGGTGTGGGAAATGAGGAGACTGTAGAAGTCATGTAATTAATGCTCTGCTTTCATGCTCAGTTTCTCTTACTGGTTCTAGTGTATGTCTGTTTACACCCCTGTTTGGATTGGTTGTATGCAAATTCCCAAACCCCCTTTGTCAGTATTGGATGTGCTAGACCTGCAGTTCCAATAATCTCTCTGGGTTCTTACTGATAGGAAAATTAGGTAAATAAAGACTATGGATGCTGGTAGATGTGATGGCTCCCTCCAGACCTAGTGATAACCAGAGCTGGGATGTAGAGTCATAAGTCACATATTCACAGGACACACGGGCCACGGGAGGAGGGGAAAGAAATTTGACAAAAAGGGGAGTTTATTGTCCTATTAATTATGCTGCTCTTTCCATTTGAGGATATGCTTAAATATTTCTAGAATGTAGAGATAATTTATAAAAGAGTATGGGAAGAATCATAATTGAAAAAAATACAAGACAAAAGACTAAGAATATTATTCACATTCGACGTCTCTAATTTCAATTTTATGGCCTTGTATCAAATAAATAAGCTAAAAAAGATGAAAGGGAATTAATGTGTAGAGATAGTAAATATTATTTTACATGTATTTGTTTTTAAGATAATATTTCCAACTTGGCATAGTTGGGAATATGGAATTGGTTTTTGAGGAAAAGTGAAACAGATAAGGAGTTGGCAGTAGGTGGTCAAGACGTCAGAGTTGAAGACAAAAAGTTTGTGTTCTCTCCTGCACTTGAGCATATAGAGAAATGAACAGAAGACCAAGAACTGAGCCTTAATTGGCCTCACCATACATTTCTCTTACTCTATCCAAGGTTCCAAAGCCTACATTCTTCTTCACGTTTCACTAAATCAGTCTAACTTGGGCATCAAGAGATGGATTTCGACATTTGGTGTAGTAAGCCACTGAAAGCAAACAGAACCAGAACATTAAAGAAGTATACAGAAACACAAATAGTGAGGGTTTGAAGTTAAATTTTCACTTATTATAACAACTACAGCTTATTCTCTTGATATGAAGAGAAGCAGGCCTTGGATTTGATGCATTTGTGTTTTCAACGTTAAGCATTCTATATTTTATATGTAAATATATATATTAACTACAAAAACACATTGAAAAAGACTTCTCCTTAGGAAATCTATAATTCAGTTTGGAAGAGTAAGCATATATGATTCTAAAAATATGAGATGTACAGAAACAAGTAATTTTTACTAAGAGTTTAATAAGAATTATAGGCATCCAGAGTACATGTATTTAAATATGTACGAAACAATTGAGAGAGACTCTACAGAATAAAATGGACATTAAAGAATATGTTAATTAAAAAATGTGAAGTAAATGAACAAAGCATCAGAAACAAAGTTTCAGTATTCATGATAAGCTTGTGATTTGATCATGATGTCAAATACTTACCTCCTAAAATACTGAGAGAAGAAAATAAGTTCTATTCTACACTAACACCTTCCTTGTCAGTGCCCATGGATCTGACCTCTCTGTTCCTTTCAGCCTCCTTATGCTTCTCTTTCAAGTTTTGCCATTATAACTTACCAAGGGTGCAGGTTTCCAGAATCCCGACTTTGCTGTTTCCATGTTTAGAAATTATATCTATTTTGTGTTTCTAAAGTGTTAAGGGGGCAGCTCCCTGCTGGCTTGGTCTTTTGTGAATTTCCACTGCTATGACATTTCTACAGGCTCTTCCTCAGTCATTTTGTATCAGATAGTTCAGTCTGAGATTTCATAGAATATTTCTGGAATTAAAAAGTGCTTTGTAAGCAGTTTCTTAATAGCAAAACCAGCTAAGAAATACAACAAAAGAGTCTATTTTAAATGACGTTCTTTTAAAACCTGTCCTGAAAGTGATTACTGTCTCCATGTAGTAACAAATGAGAAATGCTAATAAACTTTAATATGGAAGCAAGGGAAGATGCGGAGTGAGATTAGCCGCAGAGGTTCTTAACTGGTAACAGCAGATTGGTTTATTCTTTAGACTGTGATTACTGAACACTGGAAGGGTGGCCACAGAAATACTAAACATCCACCTATCAACATAGCCCTTTACATTTGGTTTGATATTAGAACTCCAAAAAAGTGTCAATAAACGGTGGAGGACATGATGGAATGCATTTAGATAAGATTCAACAGATAAGATAAAAACAATCTTTGTATTCAGTGGTTTTCTTTTAAGATTTTATTTATGTGAGTGAGAGAGAGAGAGAGAGCGCACAATCATGAACAGGGGGAAGGATAGAGGGAGAAGCAGACTCCTCGCTGAGCAGGGAGCTCTATGTGGGACTCCATACTAGGACCCCAGAATCATGACCTGAGCAGAAGGCAGACACTTAACCAACTGAGCACCCCAGGCATCCATATTCAGTGATTTTTAAGTTTGAGGAATGTTATCCGAGGTTCCTAGACAAGAATTGTCTTATCTTATTTTGTTTTAATTCAATTCTGTTCAGAGTCCTCTCCCTGGAACTAATTATGTGCCCTCTCTTGGAGGGTATGGTAGAAGCAAAAAGGAGCTGGACATATGTGTTAGAGCTTTCCAGGTGGTTAGAAAACAACCTCATCTTTCACTAAGTGTTACTGCACAGTGTCAAATTGTGGACTACTGGGTGCAAATAAAGTCATCAGCCATCTTTTTCATTTATTTCTATTTATTTATTTATTTATTTGACAGAGAGAGAGAGAGAGACCAAGTGAGAGAGGGAACACAAGCAGTAAGAGTGGGAGAGGGAGAAACAGAAGAAGGCTTCCCTCCAAGCCGGGAGACCAATGAGGGGCTCAATCCCTGAACTCTGGGATCATGACCTGAGCCAAAGGCAGATGCTTAACAACTGAGCCACCCAGGCACCCCTTTTCATTTATTCCTAAATCCTCAGATAGCTAAGTCAAGATGTTACATTGGGAAAAAAATGCATTCATCTCTTCTTAATGTTTGTTAAAATGACAGCAAAGAAATACATAAAATAGAGCTATGATGTCTCTCTGTGACATAGGGATTAGCACATGAGAGATTTTCAATAAATCAATGGAATTAAGAGAGGAGAGGTGAATGCTGACTGAAAATGATAATGAAAGCCCACATGAAGACATAGCTTGAAAAGACTCAGATATGGGAAGTCAGTTCAGAGAAGGGAGGGAGTCCTACCAATAAAATCCTGGGGAAGTTCTGGATGAAGGAGAAGTAAATACCATGTATGGAAATAGTGAAAAGTGAGGCACAAATCATAGAAGTTAATGGGAAAAATGCAAATAGAGTATATTTCTCCTTTTACTTTATTTTCCACTTTAACCTTCAAAAGAAAAGAATAAATCTCCCTCAGCAGAATGACTGGCTCTCTATTCACTGATCTAACCTGCCACCAAAACAGAACTTCTGTGATCTTCCCTTGAGATGTCAGCTGGCAAGCAAAAGTCACAATTATTTTAAAACATGAAAAAGAAACTCTAAAAAAAAAGGGGAGGGTGTTTTTACTTTAGTGTTATTAGAAGGAATTGAGGGACAAAATATAACTAGGGAAAAAAAATAAAGCTTAAGTCTATTCTTGGAAAGACTGAAAGGAGATATTGCATCCATGAAACAAAGACCATTTTGAATTCACTAAAATTAACAAGAACAGTAGGGTTGGATGAGTAAGCCAAGAAAAAACCCAGCAACAAAAAGAAATGAGAAATAGGCAAGAAAAGAGAAAACCTATAAGGAGATTCCATACCAGATTTAAGAAATTTCCCAAAACAGAGAATCCAAAAAGTAGAATCCAAAAGTAGAGGAAAATATCAAGTATTAATATTGTTCCTATTAGTGAATAAGGATCTATGCCTCTGACCAAAAAGGCCTATTAATTATTCAGAACAGTTCCTGAGACAACAACAAAAAGAGGCAATGCACAGACAATATATAACATTGTGGGATTTCCAACTTCTTAGGACCAAAATATAGCACAGAGTATCCAAACAGAAAACCAAAGCCCTGGAAATAGTAACAATTATCAAATTGGTAGCTGGTATTTTATCAGTAAGAAACTAGAAGACACTGAAACAATGATCTCTGAAAAAAAAAAGATCTACATTTCCATATTCCTCCAAACAATATATCCAGTGAAGATAGAAAAAGAGTTAATAGGTGAGTAATGAACGTTTTATAAAGAAAACATAAATAATGAATACAGGAGAAACAAGAACAACTACTAGGGAAACAGTGCAGAAAACTCCTTCATTGATTTAGTTCTAAGGTTCTGGAGAGCAGTGTTTCTTGGTAAAAATGAGGCATTGATGGGAAGGATATAGGACTGGACACTAAAAATTTTGGGGATGGGGTTCCTGGGTGATTCAGTGGGTTGAGCCTCTGCCTTCGGCTCAGGTCATGATCTCAGGGTCCTGGAATCAAGTCTGGCATCGGGGTCTCTGCTTAGCAGAGAGCCTGCTTCCACACACACACCCGCCCCCGCTGCCTGCTGGTGATCTCTGTCTGTCAAATAAATAAATAAAATCTCAAAAAAAAAAAAAATCTTGGGGATAAATTAAAGGCATTGTGTGTGGTATGAAAAGCAGAGATATAACTTATACTTGGTGTCATCAACATTCTCCCTGAGGGGCTTGGAGTTGTGACATTAAACCCAAAGTGTAAAAAGTAAAATCCTTGCTCACCCTCTGCTCAATTTTGAAGAATAGTCAGAGTCTTAGGAAAAGGAAGTGTTTTCTGTTGATATGCATTCTTCAGAATCATTTCATGGACACTGTCTAGTAGACTTACTATGGCTTTAGCACAGAGTATAAACCTTACCAAAGTTAATGAGGTAGGAATGAGATTACAACCAGCTGAGTAAAACAGATGTAATTAGGGGAAGGTCACGTGAGGGGGACACATGGAAACACAAATGTCTACTTTTTTAAAAGAAGAATTCAAGAGGCACTGCCTGTGCTAGAGGGAACAAAATCGGGGCTGAAATCTTGAGGTGGTAGAAATGGGGCCATTGGGTACAGTGGCATAAGCAGAGAGAAGGGCTATATACACATGAGCATTTGGAGCACAGGGAATGAGGGAAGTGGCAAACACCTATGATTTTTTGAGAGCTTTTTTCTGGGTCCAATCTTTTAGAAAGTTTTCCTGGTTAAGATGCAGAGCAATGATGTGCATAAAACATCAATCACTGTTTTACATAAAAATAACCAAGGTTCAAGGAGATTAAGTAACCTGCCAAGCTTATGCAGCTGTAAAGAGATATGACCTGGTTCTGAATGCATTTCTACTGCTTGCAAAGCTCCTACTCAATGCACTGGACCAAACTTCTTTCTCCAGAGGTCACTTCTTTAGTAAAAAGTGCTGGGGCATAAATCTAAACCTTCCAGCACTGATTGACTTGCTGATTCAGAATTCACACCCTGAACCAAGTACTGTTGTGTTCTCTGAGAGTAAAGGAAGAAAAGAATGATCAAGGATTAAAAAATAAATAAATAAATAAAGTCCATGTTCCATGCTTTTTATCAAGACTTGAGTGTAGCCTGAAGTACCACTGCTGTTACAATGATAGGAAATCATAAAAGCTAAATCCAACCATTAACTATACTAAAACCTTGACGTATGTAATGAATTCCCCAAGCTTTGAGACAATGGAGATACCAGATTAGTCCAGAGAAAGAAATGAGACAGCATTTCCCTTTAAAAATGTGTTGGTATTAATGTAGCCTTATGAGATAAAAATTATGCCTTTGTGTTTATTCAGAAAACTATGAAAAAACATGTATTTTTTACTGACCTCTGTGATTTAATCTATTTTCTCTTATTTGTGAAAACATATGGAAATGAGTTTTGTTAGTAATTCCTGATCTTACTATTTTTAAGTGATCTTTTAGAAGTAAATGTTTAAAAACACTACCTGTTATTTCTGTATTACAATATTTAGAAATGACTTAAAAATACATTTTTTTTCATCCTGTGATACGTGGTATTAACACAAGTTGTGTCTAAATGCCATACGAGAACTTTCTATCAACATTTAAATGTCAGAGTATCTATTTTATTTCAACAATGGAAATAAGGACATCCATTTTTTTTTTAAAGTACTATTCAAAGGAGTCCATATGTTGTTTTGACTGTAGCTGTTGTGCTTCAGGTTCTTTTAAATCTCTATATGAATCAGTTCTGGAATGCAGTTTGCTTTGCTAATTGTCCTCTGTCAGTATTTCACCTGCAGGTGACAGATACATAGTTTTGTAGAATTTTTTTGTAGAATATCCCTATTCAGATCAAGAGTTTATGGGAGAAAAAGAAAAAGAGTTTATGGGAGATAGGGAGAAAAAGCATGAGAGACTCTTAACTCTAGGAAACAAACAGGGTTGCTGGGGATAGGTGGGCGGGGGGTTGGGTAACTGGGTGAAGGGCATTAAGGAGAGCATGTGATGTCATGAGCACTGGGTGTTATATGAAACTGATAAGTTATTGAACAATGCATCTGAAACTAATACTTATTATATGTTGGTTAATTGAACAAAATTTAAAATGTTTATGGGGATAAAATGCCAAAATACAGTTGGTTTTATCATGCTAAATCATTCAAAATAATATCTATGATAGTAATTTTAAATTTGTCATCTACTTTGCTTTTGAATATATAATAAACATCAGTAAAATGAGTGACATTTTGATCATCTAATGTTTAACCTACAAAACTTCAATTTTATGTATACTTTAAATATTGAGATGTAGATTGTATATTAAAGCTATGTGAAGATTTTCTTTCAAGCTGAAGTTTTATTTAAAATGCAAAAAAAAAAAAATCTTTAAAATGCTGATAAATAAAGCAAAAGGATACAGTGGCCTCTTCCTCCTGGTCACTACCTACCCATGTATGGAGTGGTAGATAGTACTTAACGTGCGGGCAGAATTTCACAGTAGTTTCCTGTTAGATTATCTGTGCCTAGATGTTTGTCAGATTCTGTGTGTGATCTGAGTTTGTTGTCGGCCTGTGAGGTTGAACACTCTCTGGCTTGATGCCCAGACTCTCATCCCTGTCCCTGGCCATAACCGTAGCTTTAGCGTGCATACTTCTTTCCATGGCAGGATTTGCAGTAAATCTCTTCTTCATCATGCATTGCCATGGTTGTGGTATCTACATTTTTCCTGCAAACCATGCACAAAAAGCAGCTGTGATGGCAGCTTCTCCCATCACACTGCATGTCTTCAGGGTGGTATGGGGTCCTTCTATAGGTTGCACACTTGTTTCCACCTCCCCAGACTGGCATTTCCAGTGGGAGGCAGGACCATGCACCCCGGGGTGGAGATAGCAAAGCCAGATTGGGGGGAGTGTGCTGCATACTCCTGAACCTACATGCAGATTTTTGGTGTTACGTAAATTTGACTGGATTTGGAGTGGACACTATGAATTTATTCTTATTACATGTTATCCAATTTTAAGCCTCAATTTGAATAAGAAGTTTTGAAACAGAAACCATTACTGTGTGAAAATCAAAATGCCATTGAAGAGATTCAAAATACCATCTCCGGTTTAGCTTGTGGCTCAGAGGAGTGGACGGAGAACTATGGGAATGGGTCCTTGATGAAATATTTTTGAAAGGAGTGAAGGAATTTGGGAGGACAGGGTTGATTAATCAATGGTCCTCTTTGGGACATTTGAGTTTGAAATGGCTTATCAGATCACCTCGTGGTGCCAAAGTCTGTGTATTTCTTTGTGGCAAGGCGCTAAGGAGGATGTAAAGAACGTGCTTTCCCCTGCATCTCAGAGTGGTGGTAGGAACTGTGGAGGGCAGTTAAGGACAAATTAGGGGGAAAGCCCTCTTTTCAAGCAATTTAGGTAGAAGAAGAATTTCCAAGGTGAATATTCTGCATCCTATGTGTGTTCAGCTACCTGATAAGTTTCATTACCAACATCAAGCACACACACATCTAAAAAATGACGAAAAGTTTATTTCAACTAAATAATGCAAGAATAGATTAATCACTATCACTACCTCATACAAGTACAAGCGATTAATCATTAAAATAAAAAAAGACAAACTCATTTCACCCAGAAACTACGCTAAGCAACAGCAAAAGGCAGAAATTATAAAAGCAAAGTTAATAGTTTGACTATACATAAATATAAAACCTCCATATAATGAAATATACCACAAGAAGTGGTAAACAAGCAACAAATTCTTAAAAATAATTGCTGTAGGGAAGTTCTATTTTTAATTTCTTGAGGAATCTCCTCATTGTTCTCCAAAGAGGCTGCACCAACTTGAATTCCCACCAACAGTGTAAGAGGGTTCCCCTTTCTCCACATCCCCTCCAACACATGTTGTTTCCTGTGTTGCTAATTTTGGCCATTCTAACTGGTGTGAGGTGATATCTCAATGTGGTTTTAATTTGAATCTCCCTGATGGCTAGTGAAGGGTTTGAAGAGGTGGGGGGGGTGGGAGGTTGGGGGAACCAGGTGGTGGGTATTAGAGAGGACACGGATTGCATGGAGCACTGGGTGTGGTACAAAAACAATGAATACTGTTATGCTGAAAATAAATTAAAAAATGATTAAAAAAAATAATAATTGCTGATAAGGGCACCTGGGTGGTTCAGTTAACCTTCTTGCCTTTGGCTCAGGTCATGATACCAGAAGATTACAGGGTTCTGGGATAGAGCCCAGCATGGGGCTCCCTGCTTAGTGGGAAGCCTGCTTCTCCCTCTTGCTCTGCCTGCTGCTCCCCCTGCTTGTGCTCTCTCTGTCAAATAAATAAAATCTTAAAAAAATAATTACTGTATATATAAGATAAAAGAGTTAACAAACAAAACATTTAAAGATCTCTTAATAAATCAGTAAATAATAGACAAACTTTCTAGTAAAAAAACTGAGCTATGGTTAGGCCAGACGATACACTAAAGAAAAACTTAAGAAGAGTATATCCAATTTTTTAAAAATCTAATCGGTGGCCCAAGAACTACAAATAAAATAATAATTAAAAAAACCCAACAAATTAAATGTTTCACATGTTTAGAAAATATTCCCTTCAACTAGGGGTTCAAGTTTAAATTTGTATAAGCTTTTTGCTGGGCAGTTAGTTGAAATAAGTTTATATTACATTGAACCAGCACATTGAAGATGTTTTAGAAAGCCTTGGCCGACAGTTTAATAATCACAACATTGAATACAGTGACAAAAATTAGAAAGCAGTTAATGTCTAGCAGAAAGTGATTGATTAAATAATCTATTAAGTGGAATATTAATAAGTAATTAAAATAACATTATAGATGAAGTAGACATCTGTTGTAGCTCCTGGAATTACACCAATTTGACCTTTTTTTCTGAGTACTCATACTAATTAGCCTTTGTGAACTACCACCCCCTTTCCCTGCCACATGCAGAATGGACGGAGTCCTGATGAGTAAGGTCCAGATGCCCTACACTCTCCTGGATCTTGAGTGGAGTGACACAGTCTCCCAACACTTAAAGCTGATTAATCCTGACAGAGGCACATAGGATCGACAGTCCCTTGGTCTCTGTTACTTATCTGTCCTAAAGACATGGGTTTTTTTTTAGCTTCTCTGTAAGTTCTACAAGCCAGTCCGTATACTTGAGACCGTTGCTTGCTTAATATACCATACTTGGTTGTTGTTGCTTGCTACCAGAGAACTTGAAATAAGTTCGATATATTTATCGAGGAAATATGGTCTCCAAATATTGGTGATTATAGAAAGAAACCGCAGCACAACATATTCATGTGATTATATTTTTTTATTTTTTTTTCCTTTTCTGTGTATTTTCTCTCCAAAGAAACAAATGTATTTTAATATTTAATTAATAAATATAATTAATATATTTAACTAATAAAATATAAATCATAACAATATATGTTTAATAAATTTGGTTTAAAACATAATACATATTGGACATTATGGGTCCAATAACTGTATTTGAATCTACAATTATCTCAATAAAAGTTTCTATTAAAATGCCTTATAAGTATGGGGCCCCCAGGTGGCTCAGTTGTTAAACATCTGCCTTTGGCTCAGGTTATAATCTCGGGGTCCTGGGATCAAGCCCTGCATTCAGCTCCCTCACCCTCTCCTGCTTGTGTTACCTCTCTCACTGTGTTTCTCTCTGCCAAATAAATAAATAAAATCTTTTTAAAAATGCCTTATAAGTATATTAAAGTTGTCCAAGTTCATTTATAAATAGGTAAATGCAAATTGAAACATGAAGGAACCATATTATGCATAATAGATTGTCAAAATAATAAAGTTTGAAACCTAGAGTTGGTAAGGGTGTGTTATTTCATAGTGTGTGTATACCAGTTTAATAGAGAGGTCCTCTGCTCAGGATTTCACAAGGCTAACATCAAGGTGTCAATAAGGCTGAGTTCCGTTCTGGAGCTTGGGATCCTTTTCCAAGGATCATGTGATTATTAGAAGAATTCTCCTTGCTATTGCATGAGTACAGTATTGCTTTTCTTGATGGCTGTCTATTGAGAGCTCCTCCTACATCCCAAAGACTATCCAAAGTCTTCTGTCATGTGATCTTTCTCATGTCCCTCTCATCATGGCAGTTTACTTCTTAAAGACTAGCAGACTCTGGCTTTACTCTTCTAAAATGGGGTCTTATATAATAAAACATAATCAGAGGAACGACTATCTTATCATTTTTGTTATACTCTATTGGCACAACAAAGTCAAAGTTTCCATCACACTCCAGGTGAGTAGATTTTTCAAGGGGGTAATATAAAGGGGGTCATTTTGTGTATGTCCACCATGAATTACTTTATAATTCTTTGTCTCAACATCTCACTAGACCTGCTTTTAAAATAAACATATTGGGGGATGGGGTTAACAAAGTCCAATTTATTCATATTAGATTCAGTCTTGCAAATTGACCGTGCTGATCACAATGAACAAATTAAATATTTTCAGGTCATTTGAACATATCATTGTGGAAACATGCATGAATCCAACTTAATATAAAGTACTAAATTCAAGGAGTGTTCAAAACTATAAACTATCTTCATCTGAAGATATTAACTTTGCATGATCCTCTCTAAGGTGGGGGAAAAAACCCTCTTGAATTGTCCAGAAAATCTTTGATTTGAGTGTATAATGAATAAATATCCTTCAAAAAAAGAAATTTTGAGTTATTTTTGGAAGTAGTTTGAAAAAAGACAAGATTCAATCAATCTTACTTGAGGCTAGAGAGAGATTTTGGTTAAAATAATGCAGGATATTCATATCCATTCTATATTTATATTTCCCTGAGCTAAAAATCAATTTAGCCAAAAGGATCATGTTTATTTATACATGAAGAAGGATATGACATAAAGACAAATATAATTCCTAACCTCATGTTTCACTCTTTCAGAATAAGCATAAAATATATAAATGGAACATAAATTTGAAAAAAAGTTAATATTTAATAAGAAGTATAAAAATTTTTGAAGCAGATAAACTGCTTTAAGGACTTATGTAAAATAAACTTAATGATTTTCAGTTCTAGCTGGGAATGTGATAGAGCAAGGATAGGATAAGGTATACTCAAAGAAAGATGAAGGTTGATATATTAATTTTAGTGCCTATAATTCCTCTAATCAAAGTTTTATTTTGTTTATTTAACAAAAATAACTTGACTTCTTAATTTTCTTTATTTAACTATTGTCATTTTTAATTGGAAAAATTCTAACAGTTCATCCTTGTAGAGCTTAGTTTTATATTTTTATTTTATTTAGATTATACAACTTAAAGCCAGAAATTTGACATACTAATTATTTTAATTTATAACTTTTCCCCTGGATTTTATTTTGGTATGTAAACATGTAAACTTTTAAATCAATATATTTGTCATTTTTATGCTAAGGATGCATTTATTAAGTATTACTTGATAAGTAAATACCAAGTAATTTTGCCTTAAAGTACGTGTGCATGTATTTTTTCTCCCGAAAATTTTGCAATAAAGCTAAGTAAATTTTTTGTCTCTTTGAATATGGATTAGCAAAAAAAAAAAAAAAAAAAAAAAAGATATAAAATGTGAAGAATGAGGGTCACCTGGGTAGCTCAGTCCTTAAACATCTGCCTTCGGCTCAGGTCATGATCCCAGGGATCTGGGCCTCCCATAGGGCTCTTTGCTCAGCAGGAAGCCTGCTTCTCCCTCTCCCACTCCCCATGCTTGTGTTCCCTCTCTTGCTGTCTCTCTCTCTCTGTCAAATAAATAAATAAAATATTTAAAAAATGTGAAGAATGATACTATTGAGTGGAGTACTTATAGTATGCATAGCTAGAAATAGCTGCTTTTATAATATTATGTTGTCCATTATAGGAAATAATTTTTTGAGAACAAATTATTTAATACAAATGAAAAAGTATTTATATTTAAGATTAACTACAATAAGAGTTTAGTCACCAGGAATTGAAGAAGATGATACATTTATGTGGTATTGTACAGATATTCTATACATATGTATACTAAGACTGAATATTGATTTTCTTTTAGAAACAGTTTACAAATGTGTGAACCAGGATTCACTGTATATGAATAATTTTATTCACATAACTTTATGATTGAGATATTCTATGTGGAAATGTCCAGCATGGTATAATTATAACATAGTTAAGTTTCTGTAACACTTTCAACCTATAATGGCTGATAAGAAGTGTGTGAATGACAATACTAAGCTCCCTGAAAGGATACCAAGTATATGTGGTGAAAGTTTTAGTTCAGCTCCAGGCAGCTACACAAAAATGGTGGAAGAAACAGAAGTTCAACATGCAGAGGACCATTTTCTAGGAAGACAGGGTGAGAATTCTTGAAGTGTGTTTTTGTTTTTGTTATTTTTTTTCCAGAGAGTCACAATGCTTTGCTTTATTTTTTTGTTTTGTTTTTGTTTGTTATTTTTTTTCAGTATTTGACTTATTTTTTTAAATTTAATTTAAATTTTTTTCAGTGTTCCAAAATTCACTGTTTATACAGCACACCCAGTGCTCCATAGAATAAGTGCCCTCCTTAACACCCACCACCAGGCTTACCCAACCCTCCCCTCCAAAACCCTCAGAGTCCACAGTCTCTCATGATTCATCTTCTCCTCCAATTTCTCCCAGAAAGAAACTATTTGCGCAGGAATTTGCAAGGAATTTAAGAGGTACAATTCCAAAAGCATCTCATATATACTCCATAGGGCTGTAGCTTCATTTAGGAAGACTTTTGGGTTGACCAAATGTCTCTGTTGTCCAACAATCAGGTCCATCTCAAGACAAAGTTGTGCTCAAACTAGGAAAATCTATGGCCAGGGCAGAACTAGGGAGGGTCACCCTAGTTTTGGTTCTGACTATACAAACTAACTTAGAATTTTTGCAAGAAAAATGTATGCCCAAGCTCCTACAACAGATTCCATTTAAATTGATCTGGGATGAGTCTCCAGTATTGTTTTTGTTTGTTTGTTACATTTCTACTGCTGCTCTAATAGATGGCCACAAATTAGTGATATAAAATAATACAAATCTATTACTTCCCAGTTCTGTAGTTCAGATGGGCAGGTACAGCATGACTTGGCTGATCCATTTCATTAGAATTTTAAAAGACCAAAAGCAAGGTGTCAGTAGACATGTGCTCATATCTGGAAGCTTTGGGGATGAATTCCTCGCTCATTCAGATTGTTGGCAGAATTCAATTCCCTGCATAGGTAGGACTGAGTTCCTTGTGTCCTTGCTGGCTATAAACTGTGAACTATATTACTAGATTCCAGAGTCCTCTTATGTTCCCTGGATCATGACCCACTGAACTCCATCCCTGGACTAAGTCCATTCCATAAATCAAATCCCTCTGAGCAGCCCTCGGCCTCATCTCTACTGTCTGTTCTTCCACATCCATCTGACTCTTGTCCTTCCTCTTCTGATCAGAAGTGCTGTGCAATTACATTGAACCCACATGGATAATTCAAGACCATCTCCTTATTTTAAGGTAAGGTAATAACCTTACTTTCCCCTGCCATATCCTTTCATAGCAGTACCTAGATTAGTGTTTGAATAACCAGGGCATGGAAATTTTGTGGGAATATTTTTAGAATTCTGCCTGCTCTATTTCGTTTTAGGTTCTCTGAGTAATTCTATAGTGCAGTCAGAGTTGAAAAATATTTGTAGTGATGCATCCCTCCTACCCTCTTATCTGATGTTTAACACTTCCATCCCTCTATAAGAGCCTAGTATAACCACCATGGAGAAAAATTTGAAAATCTTTCTGGGACTTCTGGTTTCAGCACTGACATATAAAGAGCTTAGGACCTGTATTTCAATCCTATTGCTTCTATAACAAGTTTTTACAAATATAGTGGCTTCCAATAGCACAAATTTATTATCTTACATTTCTGGAGGTCAGATGTCCAAAATCAGTCTCACTGAGCTAAAGGCAAGGTGCATGATCTATCTATTTTGTCCACAATTTTTTTCCCAGATAAATAAGGCTGTAAATCAATAAACAATTTTACTTCTATTCAGGAAATTTTTACAAGCTATTTTTTTTTTTCAAGCAAAGTGCGAGCTCACTTGGGCAAAGAAGTCTCCCCTCGGACAACAGGTTGTAACCTGGCCACACACCTTGCTTGTTAAACACCAGTTTACTCTCAAGACCCTCGACTCACTGTTTCCATTAGTCTTAGATTATTACATTACAATCTTTGCCCAAACCCAATTAATTTTTCTCTTTGAAGAAGGGAAATAATTTAAAGTAATCTGAAACACTTGCTTTATCTCAGACCCCAACCACCTGTAAATGTCCTCCTCTGACAATTCCCTTCTGAGACACTGCAGAGACTCTTAAGTTTCTCTTACTATAGCAGGACTGCTAAACTTTACCCAATGAACAGATTATTCTGTTGGTTTTTTGATGGTATCAGCAGTCAACACTTGTCTTATGATTTGACAACCTGCATCCATTTTATACACTGTTAATGTAGAAATGTTTTATTTTGCCACTTAATGAAAAAATAGAGTCTCTGAGAAGGTAAGTGATTTGTACCATAGCACAGCAATCAGAGACATAGAGTCAGGTTCTAGTCCCTGGTTTGACTCCAACTTATCCAATGTGTGTGGTCACTTCAATGCTCTATTACTTTCTTCTCTATACAGTTAAGGGTCTTGAGAAACCCACCCACTCCTAATGCAATAGAATAATTCATCTTTATCTCTCATTTTCACCATCCTCTGAGCCTCTGTCCTACATTTTCAACCGCTGGCGGGACTTTTCCACTTGAATGCATTTCCATCATCCGACACCATTTAACTGACACCATTTAAACTAAGCTCTTCTACACCAAAAATGTAATTCTCCAGACTTCATTATTATACGGAAATTTGACAGTGGTTTTAAAAATCTTAAGTATACATTTCTTGTCTCCCCATTAACATTGTAAATGTCTTGAGGAAAAGGATCGAGTATGAGACTTCTCAACACTCTCCTCTCTGCTAAGCACAGTGCGGTGTGTGAGGCATTCAGGGAAAGGGAGCGCAAAGGAGGGTATCTAAATTGCACAGTGAAAAATGATTGAGCTATAAGTCATTTTAATTACCACATTAAATTAAGTTCAGTGTGACATTTAAAATTACAATTCAATTGGCTTCAATGGTCATGAGCTGGCATCACCAGGGGTGCTCAGAAAAAAAAAAAAAAAAAAAAACAGAGGTTCATATAAAGGATAATTACTATACCTTCACCCCTAGGCATGCTGCTCTCGGGTTTCTGGCCCCACACAATGAATGAGTTCTTGAGGTGATTCAAGGGAGGAGAAGAAAAATTGAAACAGAAAGGTAGAAACTTCTCTTTATTATTTGTGCTTTCTCTCAGCTGAAATTGTCTGCAGAAGAGGGACATTTCCATTTTCAAGGATATTTGGAAAGGAAGCACAGTTTAAATAGGGAAGAGAAAGCGGAATGCTAGAACAGGCCAGGAGGATTAAGACCAGCAGTGTGATCACAGGAAGAAGCCTTTAAAGTTTCTGAGAATCACCTCGGTTGACTCCCACGCAGATGATGTAAGCCAAGACAGTTCTCCATTACTTTAAGCTTGCAAATCCTCTCTAAGGATGATCAGCAACAAATATGATAAAAACCATGTACAAAGGAGTGCAATACTGTCAGACACCAGGGTTCTAAGTCCCAGCATTGGTAGGGAAGGGAAATCGGGAAATCGAACGTAAAGAATTTTTCTCTGTGCAAGAGTCTGAGAGAAGATTGAGACATCATCTGTTCAGTCAGGGGTAAGTCTCATGACACAGCATTCATTTTCATTCAGTTTTATTCCACAAAATCTTAGTAAAAGTCATGTGCTAGATACTATATTCATATTATGGGCATACAAAGGAAGTGAATACATAACATATGTCCTCAGCGAGATGCATTCGTTTGTAGATATAAGCCTCTAGTGCTATATGGGAATTCTACATTTCTCCATGTTCTGTTCTCTGATCCATGTTCCTGGATGATTTTCTACTTTGTCCCATCTTCTCAAACTTTCCAAAGCTCCTCCGCTATCCTTACTTGCAGATGATCTTGCTTCTTATTTCATTGAGAGAATATGAGAAAATTGAAGAGAACTTCCACGTGTCCTGACACCAAATTCACCAGCCTGCTCACAGGGTTAGTATACCAGTTTTAAATACCACCTGTTCCCTGAGCACTTCCAAATACTTAACCCTGGACCTAAACTTTCCCCTGAACTCCAGACTAATATACCTGGGAGCTTACTTACCATACCCACTTGGATGTCTAAAGAGGCATCCAAATTTTAGTGTGTCCTAAAAAGGGAGGGGATAGTTTTATTCTTCCAATTCCTTATGCTCCAAATCTTGCATTTATTCATGGCCTCTCTTTTCATCTGATGTCACCAATCTTAATTTTTATTTATTTATTATCTATTTATTTGGCATAGAGAGAGAGAGAGGGAGAGCATAGGCAGGGGGAGTGGAAGAAGGAGAAGAATGCTCCCCACTGAGCCGGGAGCCAGACGAGGCTCTCAATCCCAAGACCCTGGGATCACACCCTGAGCCTGAGGCAGATGCTTAACCGACTCAGCCACATAGGCTCCCCTGCTGTCATCTATCTTTCCCATCAGTAAATCCTATCTAATTTATCTTTGAAACACCCCTAGAATCTTATCAGGTCTCACTGTTCATCAGCACAACCCAGGCTTGCCACAGCGTTGTCCTATGTGGATTATTGCCATAGATCCTAACTGATCTCCTTTACCAGCTGTCTCTGTGTCACTGTATTTTTTGTGATAACACTAAGGAGTCCAAGAATTGTCCAAGAAACGCAAACAGACTTCTCACTTGTTTGGCAATCAAATTTGTCCATTAAGAAACTTCTCTGTATTTTCTTTGGGAGTTGGCTGCCCTGATTTATTCATCTTACATATTGGGCAGGATAATCTTGAGCCCCACTTGTATTCTTACTCTGGAACCCCCCCCCCCCACACACACCTCCATGTCAGGTGAAAGTCTGGCCCCTCCCCTCTGACTCTCCCTTCCCTGCTCTGCTCTGCCTTGCTGGCCTCTCTGCTTTTTTCTCGAATATGTCAACTTTGTTCCTACTGAAGGATCTTTTCTCTTGTGTTTCTCTCTGTCTTGGACCAACCTGTGCACACACTGTATTGAGACCTCCTCTAGGCTCAGTTTTTACCTGATTCGAAAGGCTTTCTCTCATACCCATATGCATTTCCATTCACGTATTCCCTTTCTTCCTATGGTATTTTATTTTTGTTCTCTGCAAAAATACCACCAGCTAACTTTTAGAGATGTAGCATGTGTTTGTTGTCTGTTTCATCCCACTTGAATATGAGCTCTGTGAGAGTAGAAACTTGACATAACTGATAATATTCAGCATTTGGTATTTGTGCCTGCCTTGGAGTGGAGCTGCGGTTAACTATATTTTGAGTAAATGAAGACTATTTCACAGTTGGGTGTTTCTACTATGACTAGAATTTCTATCTTTTCCTTAATGTAAGTATAGTTCCCCTGCAGACCATCAAATATGGCTGATGTTTCTGTAGTTAAGAAGATGACTAGTAAATGTTTGTGAGTAATAAAATAAGTGAAATTTTATGGTAGGACTAGGCGCTCTAATGTTTTACAATGAAGACCTCTGATTTGATACTGTGTGGCTTTTTGTCAGAGAACCATGTGTACATAACACAAACACACCCAAACTCCAAAATACCATAAATTTAACTTAATCTAGTGAATCTCAAATTCATTTAAGTGGCTTTTAAGTACGAGTGACCTATGTTTGCCACCTCACATGTTTCATTTTAATAGCCCATAATCCAGAGACCCATACTCTTTTATTTTTTTCTATTTTATCGAGACTTTATTTAAGTTCAAGTTAGTTAAAATAAAGTATCTTATTAGTTTCAGAGGTAGAATTTAATGATTCATCAGTTGCATGTAATACTTAGTGCTTATTACTTCAAATGACCTCCTTAATGCCCATCACCAAATTACCCCATCTCCCCATCAACCTCCCCTCAGCAAAGCTCAGTTTGTTCCCTATAGTTAAGAGTTTGTTATGTTTTGCCTCCCTCTCTGTTTTTATCTTACATTACTTTTCCTTCCCTTCCTTATGTTCATCTGTTTTGTTTATTAAACTCTACATATAGTAAAATCATATAGTATTTGTCTTTCTCTCACTGACTTATTTTGCTTAGCATAATATACTCCAGTTCCATCCACATTATTGCAAATGGCAAAATTTCATTCTTTTTGATGGCTAAGTAATATTCCATTTTACGTATATACCATATCTTCTTTATCCATTCATCAGTCAATGACATAGACTCTTTTAGCTCAAGCATGTGAACATGATCACCCTGTAAAGAACCCTACATCACAGTCCTACGAGTGTCTGTGCTAATGTAACACTCATTCTGTCTCCTTCTCCTCTCCCTTGTATAGCAGCATATGACTTTTAAAAAAATTATATTTAGGGGCGCCTGGGTGGCTCAGTGGGCTAAAGCCTCTGCCTTCGGCTCAGGTCATGATCCCAGGGTCCTAGGATCGAGCCCCACATCGGGCTCTCTGCTCAGCAGGGAGCCTGCTTCCTCCTCTCTCTCTGCCTGCCTCTCTGCCTACTTGTGATCTCTCTCTGTCAAATAAATAAATAAATAAATCTTTAAAAAAAATTCTAAAAAAAATTGTATTTAATTCATACTCTATTGATTTTCAGCCAATTTAAATGTAAACTATTATCTTTGGTTTATGTCACTGGTGGAATGAAATCTATTTTAAAGTATGATTTATAAGTGCAAATCAGTTCTCAAAAGATAGCACGCGTGGTGAGATAGTATTTGGAGGTATTAATTAGTACTGTGCTACATGTATTGTCCCTTTTCCCCCAATCCTCATTTATTCAACAACATTGTTAGTTTCCTTATGAATCTAAAATAGAGAATTTATCCTCATATATGCTACACAGGTTTGAAAATTAAGGTTCTCTTTATAATAAGGAGCAAATGTTTCTGTAATATTATAATAGTATTGCCACTTGCAGCTTTGCAAATTTGATTAACTTTTGGCATTTCTATATGGAAATGTTTATAGAAAACTACTTTATTCTTAGGAATAAATTCTTAGGAATGTAACAGATTAAGATTAATTTAAGTTTTCCCAATGAATGTCTGATGTTCATTCCTCAGTGATGTGAATAGTGAACATATTTTCCAAGATCCTGGGGCATTGCAATGTTATTTACATACATACAGATTTTAATACAATTATCTTGTTTCATTTATGTTGGCAGTTTCTTCAAATGGTAAAATATATACTTTATAAGATACCTGATTTTTCTTCCTATTCTTACACTTAATAAGGACTAAATCAGGTAATCTAGACTGTGACTTAATTGCACTACTGAACTAAAGATCAATTTTGGTCATCCATTTAATCCTGCAGAATTATGATTTACTCCCAGTGAGGTTTAATAAAGAAACTCTGTGTGTGGGTGTGTGTGTGTGTTCATCTAAGCTCAATATATTTAATATAATTTTATATTAAAAAGGTCATTTTGATAAAACCACTTTGTTATAATAAATATTTTCTTGCTCTGAACTGCCATGTGGAATAGAAATTAAGCTTCTTTGTAAATATGTTATCTGTAGTATCTATAGGTTGGTATTTCTAGCATGGTGTTACATATGAAACATAATACCTATGTTAGTAGAGCACAGACTTTGAAGTTGATGGTTGTCATGGAATCATTCATATTATCTTGGCCTAGATGAAGCAACAAACACTTATTCTTTTTTTTTGTTTCCTTAAAGATTTATTTATTTATTTGACAGACAGAGATCACAAGTAGGCAGAGAGAGAGAGAGGAGGAAGTAGGCTCCCTGCTGAGCAGAGAAGCTGATGCGAGGCTTGATCCCAGGACCCTGAGATGATGACTTGAGTTGAAGGCAGAGGCTTCCAGGTGTCTCCAAACACTTATTCTTAAAATGTGTGGTTGACGTTAGTGTTGGAGTTGGAGGACAGGTTAGAGTGATGCTAATTGACCCATATGAGAACTGGACTCAAGAACTTAGTTGCAGTAAATGCCAAGTGTCATTTACTTTATTAGCTAGCTATTCTCTTGATATTATTCAAAATCTGCATGCATTGCACATCACAACTGAAATGCATTCACCTTTGGTGTTCAGCAGGAACATGTCCTCAAAAGGTATTTTAGGCAGCTTTTTTTTTTTTTTTTAGATTTTATTTATTTATTTGAGAGAGAGACAGTGAGAGAGAGCATGAGCAAGGAGAAGGTCAGAGGGAGAAGCAGACTCCCCATGGAGCTGGGAGCCAGATGTGGGACTCAATCCTCGGACTCAGGGATCATGACCTGAGCTGAAAGGATTTGCCTAATCAACTGAGCCACCCAGGCATCCTAGGATGCTTTTATAATATGTACTATATAAATAAATGTAAAATTATAAATGTCTGTATGTAAAATACTTTAATAGCCCTAAGTATATTTTCTAAGGATGACTTATATGATGAGAGTCCCAGAAGAAGCTCAGTTTGTAGAATCTGTGAGTTCATACATGTCTGCACAGATTTTGGTTCATTAAAATCATCCATGTGCTTGAGAGAATGATGAAACTCATGGGAAACATGTGACCAGATTTGTTGAGACTGTCAAACTCTTAAGGCCTAGACTCTCAGAAAGACATGAACACTAAGAACCTTCTCTAATACCCTGGGCAGTATATTAATCGAAGGAAAGGGAAAGGAAGGGAAGAAATCCCTTCTCTTCTTCCATCCCATCCCCAGAAGAAAGTATTAGAATGAGTATTAGGATAGAGGCAGCTTATGAAGGCCAATGGAAAGATTTTGAGTGCAACACTGAGGAATATTGCTTGAATTATCTTTCAACACAGCCCTACTAAGATAATTTTTCACAAGGACTTCAGGAGGGAGAATATGTAATGAACTGAACATGTAAATGAAATAAAATAATTGCAATCTTAGTGGGTAATGTAAAAAATGACAAGGACAGAGTACTCTGGATTTTATATAATTATTTTCATAAATAACTATTATCTTCATTGTTGACTCATTTTTTACAGAAATATTGCCATATTTCTAGTTGCTCTTTCACATTAACTATTGCAGAATGTAGGCAAACGAAAAACCCTTTTTAATTATAAATGTGAATTTAAGAATGTAATGCATTTAATGTAACACTCTTTAATAACATTGATTATAAGATATTCTTTAGTGTTGATCATGCATAATTATATAATGGTTACACACATATAGAGGTACTATATATAGCAGACATTTATTTTTTTAATTTTTTTAAAGAGTTTATTTATTTATTTGACACAGAGAGAGATATCACAAGTATGCAGAGACAGGCAGAGAGAGAGGGGGAAGCAGGCTTCCTGTTGAGCAGAGAGCCTGATGCAGGGCTTGATCCCAGGAATCTGTGATCATGACCTGAGCTGAAGGCAGAGACTTAACACACTGAACCACCCGGGTGCCCCTATAACAGACATTTAATAACTATAAATGCACATGGATTATAAGCAAATAAATGTTATTGAAATGCATTATTAATAAAATTGATAAAAAATCCTTAGTCTAAGTAACGGTCTAGGTAAAACTGATTAAAATCAATATACTTACAGACAATCTGGTTAATTAGTGCTATAATTTGCTTTTGCCTGTGAAAACCCAACTATAGACATTATAGCCAAAGATTTTTTTGTAAAAGCTGTCATACTGAATAAAATCAATCACATTTCTTTTTTTTAAATTTATGGATTAATTTAATGGTTATTTAAAAAAATTAATGTGTCTTAATAAATAGGAACAACTTAGATTATCCCATAAATATGTTTATTGATATGAGTGTAAGTTGCATTTATAGAATCACAAAATATTTTCTAAAGTTAAAGTTATGATTTGTTTAACCAACTAAATCTTGTCAGCTTTTGCTGTATTTATTGGAATTACAGTAATTCTTGTCTTCCTTCTCTCTTTTTACTTTAAATAACAGGAGATTATTTTTGCTATATTGTAATAACTATGATATCAGTTTAAGTTTTGCCTGGCCCCTCTTACTGCAGTGGTGTACAGTTCTCTTTGTTGGATGCACTGGTGCAGCCAGTTTGTCCCTGACAAGATAGCTGACCTAGAAAGTACTTCTTTCTAGGTCAGTTAGGGGACCCATGTTAAGTGGAGTGGTTTAAGAAGGAATCTACCGATGCTGTAGATGTTTTTCCTTGATGGATTACCAGTATCTATTTTTCCTTTCATGATGAAATAGTCAATGATAATCCAAAACTTTGAATTGCTCATGGAAATGCATCTTGATTAAAGAACAGATAGATTACAATCAATAGTTCACTCAGGGTTAGAGGCAGCTATTAAGTGCTCAAATTATTTCCTGAGGTATAACAAACCACCTAGAACTTAATGGCTTACATCACCTCCATCTCCTCATGACTGCTCATTTTCCATATCTTGAATTAGAACCAGACACAGAGGGGATGGCTTGTTTCTAATGGAAAGACTCCGATGACTGGAGAAAATTGAATATCTGGAGGCTCCATTACTCACACATCTAATGCCTGAGTGGGAAGGGTTCCAAGGCTGGGGTCAGCAAGGAAGATAGACAAAAGTACCTACAGATGCCTGTCCTTGAGGCTTGAACTTCTCCCAGAATGGAATTTGGATTATGAGACAATACATCTCAAGAGGGACCATCCAGAGAGCAAGTGAAACACGATAATCAGGTGGTAGTTGCATGACCTGTTATAAATGAGCCTCAGAAGTGCTATAGCACCATATCCTCCATACTTTCTTGGCTGAAGCTACTCTTAATAGACTGAGCATCAAGGAGTTTGGAGCCATGTTTGAAAACTGCCATTGGCTCTGGCGAGAGTAGTGAGAGAATAAGCCAGGTGTAGTAGTTCCTTAAAGAGAACAGGAAAGAGTCTGAAGTCATGTCTGAGCTAGAATATATATTTTTTTTATTTTATTTTTTATAAACATATATTTTTTTCCCCAGGGGTACAAGTCTGTGAATCGCCAGGTTTACACACTTTACTGCACTCACCATAGCACATACCCTCCCCAATGTCCATAATAACCCCACCCCCCCCAACCTCCCTCCTCCCAGCAAACCTCAATTTGTTTTGTGAGATTAAGAGTCACTTATGGTTTATCTCCCTCCCAATCCCATCTTGCTTCATTTACTCTTCTCCTACCCCCTTAACCCCCATGTTGCATCTCCTCTCCCTCATATCGGGGAGATCATATGATAGTTGTCTTTCTCCGATTGACTTATTTCGCTAAGCATGATACCCTCTAGTTCCATCCACGTCGTCGCAAAGGGCAAGATTTCATTTCTTTTGATGGCTGCAGAGTATTCCATTGTGTATATATACCACCTCTTCTTTATCCATTCGTCTGTTGATGGACATCTAGGTTCTTTCCATAGTTTGGCTATTGTAGACATTGCTGCTATAAACATTCGGGTGCACATGCCCCTTCGGATCACTACGTTTGTATCTTTAGGGTAAATACCCAGCAGTGCAATTGCTGGGTCATAGGGTAGTTCTATTTTCAACATTTTGAGGAACCTCCATGTTGTTTTCCAGAGTGGTTGCACCAGCTTGCATTCCCACCAACAGTGTAGGAGGGTTCCCCGTTCTCCGCATCCTCGCCAGCATTTGTCATTTCCGGACTTGTTAATTTTAGCCATTCTGACTGGTGTGAGGTGGTATCATTGTGGTTTTGATTTGTATATCCCTGATGCTGAGTGATATGGAGCACTTTTTCATGTGTCTGTTGGCCATCTGGATGTCTTCTTTGCAGAAATGTCTGTTCATGTCTTCTGCCCATTTCTTGATTGGATTATTTGTTCTTTGGGTGTTGAGTTTGCTAAGTTCTTTATAGATTCTGGACACTAGCCCTTTATCTGATATGTCGTTTGCAAATATCTTCTCCCATTCTGTCAGTTGTCTTTTCGTTTTGTTAACTGTTTCCTTGAGTTAGAATATTTAATCTAACTAGACAACATCTAGGAAAAATGTTATCTTATAGGGTTGAGATATAAGTAAAAGGATGTATAAGAAAGAGTAAATAAAGGTAAATTCTACATTTTTTGTTTTATTTTAATCCACATAGCATATTAGAAAAACACTAGAATTATTTATTTTACTATTTATTATAGCATCAGGGTGATCCTTTTTCATTCAAATATACATTCTTCTATAAATTTGTTTAATGATTTTTCTTTTATTCTGAAGCTTCCCAAGCAAATGCTAAATGAAAGGGACATTGAAATATATTACCTATACATTTAATGTAAAACTTAAATAACAAATGGATGAATATGGACATACACACATACATACATGCATACATAAATAGATTTTTTTTTATAAGGTAGGTCTTTTAAACCTTATTTTATACTTTCAGAAAATATTTTTATTCTGAGTTAATTCAGGAGAAATTTTAGTTCCTTATTTCACTTAGAATAATTCATAATCATTATGAAAACATTCAAAATCAGTCATCACAGAAATACTATGAGCCTACTACTCCTATCTATATACTGGGAAAAGTAAAAATCTATATTATAGGTATTAAGCAGTTAATATTGTGGAAAAAACAGATTCAAACATGCTGATAAAAACTAAGCTTTTAAAAGGAATAGGTTAATGTGCTGGTAAGTGTCACTTACAAATGGGTAGGAAATGAAAGTTATGGGCAATAAAAGTCAAAGCTGATTTTTTAATCTAGTAATATGAAACACTTTTATCATTACACTTAAAGTCTGTAAGTGATAACTTTACTGCATATGAATACTTATTGGTACAAAGAATTTCAGGAAAATTTTGAAGATGATATAGTTCATTAGACAAATTGATTATGCTTAATTATTTTCTACAAATACAAAATTCAGGTTCATAAGCATAAGAGAAGATTAGTCCCAATGTATACAAGGGAGTGTTGTGCTTATTTGGGGTGATTAACTTTTGTGAATAAAATATACTCAGCATGTAGTAGATGCTCAACAAACTTAACTTATTCATTGGATGTCATTATTTAGGCTTTATGTAATTTATATGTTTCCTTAAACTTATATTCTTCTCATTTTAAAAATTTTGCTGTCAAAGTTTTAGAGATTATAATTGACCTTAAATATCATTAATTCTGTCTTCAAGGATTTTGACTTACATTTTATGAAATTCAAAGCATTATAATTCTTTGAAAATTTTGATTTTCTTGCTACCTTACCTTTATGTTTACCCATAATTGATCTTTCTTTCTTGACAGCATTTTGGGGACATTGAGTGGCATCTGAAGGGAGTCATGACAGCATCTGCAGGAGATTTACAGCACTTAACCTGTCAGGGACTTGTCCTTAGAATTAAAGAAGAACAGGATATCTTTAGAGCTCAGGTCTCATGCTTAGTTACATTCAAAATATCTTGTAAAATTAGTTTCAATGTCAGCATACTAATGCCTATGTCAGCTTTTTAAAAAAGAGTGGCAATGATATACAGCCACCTAACTGACTGGAGACTATAAAATAGATGGAGTGGTCAGATTTAATCCTACGTAACCTTTTATCCAATGACAGTAATTACTTATTTGAACCTTTAATTCATTTAAATTTGCTTGAACTTTCAAGTGACTACCCACATATTTTCCCTTTTGACAGATAAAATTAAATGACTAATATGTAGAACAACCTACCTAATGTTATGGTGTGATTGACAGTTAAAAAAAATCATAAAGCACCTCTTTTCCAACTTTGAAAAGTCAAATGTTTAATAAGATCAATTTATATTTGTTACCTTATTACATTGATTTACACAGAAACATCTTCTAAACTAAAAGTTCACGATTAGGAAGGAGATTCCAAGAGATTCTGGAACACATGGAAATTCGCTGTATATATGATCTTTGCTTGCTAGAAGTTCAAAGTCTTCATCATATTTTCAAGTGTGTCTGTGACTTTGGTGAAGTTATGGTCACTACTTAAATGGTATTTAGAGCATTTGTGGAACAAATGACAAAATGACCCTACCAAAAAACACATTACAAATGCTCCAATGAAAGAATTCTTTGGAATGTACTTACCCCTAATTTATTTATCTTTCATGTGTTTCTCAGAACTGGCGGTTGTTCATTCATTTTTGCCTTATTACCTATTCCCCAACAACTCAAATTCTTGCTTTTTTATACCTTTTCACATGAACAACCTAAATGTCTATAATATATAACAAATGTCTACTCATGGTTAGAAACTCAAAACATTATTACTTTCAGAATAATCTTCCTGCTAGCAGTAATTAAAGCTTACTTTTATTTTTTCCTCCTCTTTTTTCCTTTGGTCTTAGTCTAGAATACTTGATAGAAACTTACTAAACCCTACTAAAAGCTTAATTTTCCCTGTTTAAAAGTGTGTGGAATAACAATACTGAGAACTAATACTGCCTGCAGACACAGCATGTCTATTAGAACCAAGAATTAAAGCTGCCTACATTTTATTATTCGTTCCAGGAAACTCTTTCCCTAGAAGACAAGTCTATAAATCAGTAAATAATTTCATTGTTTTTTGCTGGAACTTCTCAGAAATCAATTTATCTGAAGACTAACCTGGTCAAATGATTCCCTTTTCAGGGCAGCAATATGCTCATCTGGGCCAAAAATACCCTTTATAGGAAAATAAGTTGTCCAAACCAGCAAACCATTCAGTTTTGGAACAAACCATTGTTTGTTCACACTTATTTTTAAGACTCTCACTGAGTCCATTAATCTCAAAAAAATTACTTCATAAGACTGGCTCATTTCAATCAGATGTCCACATTGAAATGTCAACCTTAAACTCTCCAGTCCCAGACACTGCACACCTATTGGTATTTCCCCCATGGCTTCACCACTAAGATGCATCAGATTGATGCCTTGTAGTTGCAGACAACAAACTTAACTTTACATGATCAACTCTGGTCATCTTCTGGAGATCTACAACCAACATTCATAGAAGTCCTGGCAAGATAGAATTGAGTCCTTTTACCACTGTTGTTCAATTTTCTATCATCTATTTCCTCCCCCAAGAATAAGAAATGCTTTTCAACAATTCTTTAATTATTTAATACAATTTGCACATTTTTATCGTTTATAAAAATATGTCCTATTAGTGATCACACTACTAATTATCCTATTTTTCCCCTTTCCCATGCAGTACTATGACCCTGTCAAATTGAAACTTTCTAAATACAGCAGGTTATAAACCCAACTTTGGTTGATAAACAGGCTATTCTCATGATCTTTTGGGGAGTCAAAAGTCTAAGCTGCCTGTGTCATAGTAAATGTAAAAAAAATGTGTAAATGTGAAAAAAAAAAAAAAACAACAACAAAGAAACTCTTTGTCAGTCAAATAATAAGTAGTCTTTTTAAAATTAAAATTTTCCCTAGTTGTTACCAAATCCTTCACCAGGCTATAGTGTTTTTCTTTTTATTGCAATGCAATGTATTTTTAGCTAAATATTATTCATAATAGTTCACAATAGAATAGGAATGTCTTTATCTGTTTTTAAACAGTAATTAAAGAGAGTATGTTTGTGAATGTCTTCTGGGTTTCCAGATCTTATTTTATACATTATCTTTTTCCCTCTATACAACATAGATTTAATTTTTTAAATTTCATGTTATAGTTCTTAGGTTATTAATTTCTAATTGTACAATCCACACAAAGTTGAAGTTCAGTTCTTTCCCCAAATGAATGCTGTGTTAATGCCTTGACAAATGCAATTACCTTATCTGTCTGCCTTCCATGGCTTTTAACATAAAAACTTACTTATTTTTTAAACTTCAAAGATTTATTTATTTGTCAGAGAGAGAGAGCACAAGCAGAAGAAGAAGCAGCAACTAAGAGGGAGCAGCAGGCTATCAAGCAGCAGGGAATCCAACATGGAACTAGATCTCAGGACCCTGGGATCATGATCAGAGCTGAAGGTAGACACTTAACCAACTGAGCCACTCAGGCATTCCCATAATATGTTTTGACTAAGCATAAGAAGCATCATCTATAGGTGGATTAAAGTCTAATTGTGTTTAGGTAGACTTCAAGAGACCCAAGATTCATCCCTGTTCCTGATATTCAGTGTTGAGCTATATCTTCCCCTTTAGTCATTTGCTTCTGACCAAGAGTACACAGTAAAGTTGAGGAGATGTCACGTCCCAGATTTTTTTTTTTTATTTTTTTTTACAAAAGACTAACTTCTGTATTGTTAGCACACTCTTCCAGTTACTTTCTCAGTTTGTTCTTTGATGAGGCAAACTGCCATGTGAGAGGGGCCCCATAAGGAATTTTGAGCCACCTGGGGCAAACAGCCTGCAAGGAACTAAGGTCCTTAGTTCAACATCCCACAAATAACTGAACAAGAAACACTAAGTGAACTTATAAATAGTTTCTTCTCAAATTAGAATTCAGGTGAGACCGGGTACCCTGGTCCTGGACCTTGTGTATAGCCTCCTGGGAGGGCTCAGCTGACCCACAGAAACTGCTTATAAGTATGTGTGTGTTAATTACAAAATTTGGGGTAATGTGTTATTCAGCCGTTGAAAATTAATGTACATGTTCTAAGATATGTTAGTTAGAACTTTCTTATTTTGTGGTTACCTTTTTTTTTTTTTTTTAAGATTTTTATTTATTTATTTATTTATTTGAGAAAGGGATCACAAGCAGGGGGAGTGGGAGAAGGAGAAGTAGGCTTCCTGCCAAGCCAGGAACCTGATGGCAGGCCTTGATCCCAGGACCCTGGGATCATGACCTGAGCGGAAGGCAGTGGCTTAATGACTGAGCCACCTAGGCATTCTAGTTTTTGTGGTTACTTTTTGATGTCTTTCAATTTTATTCTTTAAGTGCAAAGATGATTTTAAAAATAGGCCTGTATATCACAAAGTTTTGTGATTTAACCATTCAGAAGCCATAAAAATCTTTTTTGTTTTGTTTTGATTTTTTGTTTGTTTTTGTAGCAGATATAACTCTTACTGATTAAACAGTAAGTAGAGAGAGGTTTTTATTTTTGGTTGCGTAGTCTGTGAAAGAGCACAGGGAGGAGTCCTGAGAGCCAGGTTTGAAACAAAGCATTCTTAAACATACACCAGGCTGTGAGGAAACCACTCAAGCTCCTGCTGCCCCACTAAGCTCTAGGGGAAGGTGCCACAGACATAGACAGATACAGGAAAGGACTCAAAATTAAAATCACTACCACTTCTGAGAGTTGGATATGTGCTTATTTTTTCCAACTACAGTTGACCCTGGTACCGCGTAAATTTTAGGGGCACTGGCCCCTATGCAATTGAAAATTCATTTATACAACTATTGACTGGCCCCAAATTTAATTACCAACATCCTACTATTGACTGAAAGCCAATAAAAGTGAATTAACACTTATTTTGTATCTTATGTGTATTAGATACTGTATTCTTATAATAAAGTAACTTAGAGAAAGGGAAATGTTATTAAGGAAATCCCAAGGAAGAGAAAATACATTTACAGTACTATATTGTATCTATTGGAAAATGTCACATGTAAGTAGAACCACAGAGTTCAAATCCATGCTGTTCAAGGCTCAACTGTAGTCCCTTCCAAACTGAAGTCTCTCTTGAGTATATCTGATTGGAAAACCAATGGCATATATCTGAATTTTGACTCCAATAGAGGTTGATATTTTCAGGCTTTTTGAGATCAATCTTGAGTTGATGAGACTTAGGAATCTGAAAATTCCCCCAGTGTAACCAGTATTTGAAGAAATAAAAACACAGGCTTTAAAGAAGTGAAAGTGCATGTCCCGAAGCATGTATTTTTTTGTTTAATGAGAATCTTCTGTGGGAAACAATAAGAGGGATTGAGCACCATCTAAAAGCAGGAGATATCACACTAGCTACAAAACTTTAATATTATGAGTGCAATTCAAAATTTTCCCACATTTCCAATTGTTATTTTTGAGATTAGAAAGGAAAAGTCATTGCACTCAAAATCAAAGGAAATTGCAATGATTAATAATATATACTTGGAAAGTGATTTAATGATACATTTTGGAAAGGGAGAGGACTGAAGCAGCATGGTAAATTTACATCTGAAAAAATATTTAAATGTTCATATTCTTAAAAGGAAAATTTCAGGAAAAATAAAGTATACATATGAAAGATTTAAATACATATATGAAAATAAAGTGAGTCACGGTCATTCTCAAAATATGAGTAAAAAAGAATAAAAAAAGAAATATTACACTAAAGAAGTAAAAATTGTTAAAGTCATATTTTGATGGTTTAAGTTACAGATATCATAAGATTCTGTTGATTATGAATGGGCAGTTTTCCCTTATTGCTAGGCAGTCAAAAACATAGTTGTCATCTACATAATCTGGCATGTGATACAAAATATTCAAATCACATCTAGTTTTCTGGTAGTTTTTAGTGAGGATTGTACCCTACATCTTCAAGACTTGCACGGGTTCTCCTCACATAGTTCCAAATATTCATTTTAATTTTTATACTTAGCAAATTATAGTTTCCTGTGTACTTTTCTGGAATTTCATTTGAGTATAAATTACTTTAGGGCACAGAATGAGTGTCTCATTCATCCTTCTATCCATATTGGTTTCCCAAACCTGAAGCTAAAAATCATGGATGCTACAGAGCTTTTTGTGGGCAAAAGAGAGACTTGACATTTCACATACATTTATTTGACAGACTAAACCATGTCAATCTATGAGATAGGAATACTAAAACTTTTTTAAATTAGGAAGTCTCCTGGAGGAAAAATTAGTATTGAAGAAGTGATATTTTGAATGCTTTACATTTTAAGATGTTGATTAACATGATATTAAAATGGAAAGATGAACTTTAGTAATCAATTCTTAAAATAGCATCGAAGAAGAGAGATCAGTATTTGAAATTATTTGGTATGCATAATAAAGGGCCTATTTTTTTCTTATTATGCAATAAAGAATTTTAAATATACTTTACACATTTTGTCTGAACTGTTTCTGTCATTTGGCAGTAAATATTTTAGAGTCCTTTCTGCTTTAAAACAATATTAATTTTACATATAGGTTATGGATCTAGAATGCATGTAGGAAACTTCTCTCTCATAAATGCTGTCCTTAAAATGCAAAGACCCTTAATTAGCTCATTCATGGTAGTCATTCTTTAATAAATATTGTAAAATATAGTTTAAAATATACAATTGTTACATTTATTAAAATTGTCTTATTTCAGAGAGGATGACTATGTCCTGATCTATTCATGCACATATTTATTTAAAAACTTCAACTGTAACTATATGTCAATAGTCAACTTCCAAAAGACAACACTAAAATCAAATTTGGGGCACCTGAGTGGTTCAGTTGGTTAAGTGTAATGACTTTTGTTTTTGAGTGAGGTCATGACCTCAGGGTTGTGAGATTAATTCCCACAGGAAGCTCCATGCTAAGTGTGGAGTCTGCTTGGGTTTCTCTTCATCTCCTGTGCATGCTCGCTTTCAATAAATAAATAAATATTTTTAAAAATATCACTCCAAATTTATTGCTTATCACAGTAGGAAACATTATTGCTATTATAATCTTGATAGTTTACAGTGAGGAGTAGTCAAAGTCACAATATTCATAAAAATTTTGGATTAATTTAAATTGGATTTTTAAAATTAGACTCCCAATCAGGATTCGTGATGTAATAGTTTAAATATAGTGCTCAGAATGAATCAAGAATTTTCAAATAATTTTTTAAAAATACAAAAATCAATTGCTCTGAGACGAGGACTATTATGTTGACTAGTGTTTGGATAAAAAGATATACAGGAAGCTACTTAAATAAACAATAATGTTATTTGCAGCCTCATCTTTCTGGCTGATACCTTGGAATAGTAAAATTAATATGGCGTAGGTTTTTTGTTTTTGTTGTTTAGATTTTACTTATTTATTTGAGAGAGAGTGAGATTGAGAGGGGGAATGGGCAGAGGGAGAGGGAGAAACAGACTCCCCACTGAGCAGGGACACCCCCCCACCCCCGATGCAGGGCTTGACCCCAGGACCCTGGTTTGTGACCTGAGGCAAGGCAGCTGCTTAACCAACTGAGGCACCCAGGTGCCCCTGACATAGATTTTTAATTAGTAAACTCAACTTAATGTAAACAGTGGGCTTTGTAGTTATAGATGTTTTCCTCTTGAACCAGCTATCTTAATATGTATACCTTATGGAACCAACTGTCTATAAGAGTAGAAGATCAGACCTGTGGCTAGGTCAAGTCACACAGAGGATACACAGGACCAGGCATATATTTGCTGGGCCTTATCTATATATGGCCAACATGAATTATAGTAACTCATCAATGAAGTTTTAAAATAATGAGTAGAGAAGAGGCACTGGCATATTTGTTTCTTATTCAGTAAGTGCCTGTGAAGATTTTTCCAGTGTTCAGGCATATCTCATCCTATGTTGGTATAAGGATACTTAAATATGTGTATTGTGTGTGTGTGTGTGTGTGTGTGTGTGTGTGATCATCAAATGTAGAGTCGTTGGATAATATCTTGTTATCAAGATTGAAAAAAATGCCATGGTTTTCCAGAATCTGTTTGCTTTAAAACTATATAAAGCTTAAAAAAACCCAACTATATAAATCTTGCCTCACAGTTTCTTGACATAACTTATTTAATGTTGGTGACATCACTGCTCATGGTTCTGTGTCATACATTGTGTTACTTTGTTGGTACTGGCTTCTCCTGACTGCCTCAGTGGTTATTACCATACTTCCTTGATGATAACGAGTAATGCAGATCTTATTAAGGGTACAAAAGAGGGTACACAAGGTCATTTGCTATCTACTCCCGTTTTCCTGGGACTAAGTGTGGTACTGAACCCAGTCATTTAATACTACTGTTATAGACCTTTGGAAGCTCAGTTTGAGTAAGGAATTTCTTCATCTTCATTGTCCTTGAAGCATTTTCTTTTTATTCTAGTCCACAGATTCTGTACATAGACCACTTGAAAACCAGATCAAATCAAATATCTTTTTTTTTTTCATTTCTTATATACTTACAGGTTCCTTTAAACTGGGTGTAAGACTTGGGTAGAAACTGGAATCACCATCACCTTCCTGTTTAGGGTGGGAAGAAAGATCTCTTGAAAGTACTAGTTTTGTTTTTTAATAGCTTTACGCTGTTAGAGATTATGAGCTTTCTCTCTTTCTTCTCTTCCTATCTTCCTTTCTTTCCTTATGTGACTAATGCTATAGTAAAACATGTCTACAAAATAAAAGACACTGATTAAAGATGGCAGAACAATATCATTTGTCAAAATATAGTTTTGAGAAAAATTACCTAAAATTTGGAAATAAGACAAAATTGAATATTCACTATGTTTTCTTAGTGTTAAAATTGGACATGTTAGGGGATTTTAGATTTATTTATTTATTTTAGAGGGAGGAGGGGCAGAGGGAGAGAGAAAATCTCTAGCAGACTCCCCAGTGAGTTGGGAGCGTGATAACATGGGGCTTGATTTCAGGACCTTGAGATCATGACCTGAGCCTAAATCAAGAAGAGTCAGATGCTCAATCAACTGTGAGACACCCAGGAGCCTCTAATTGGGCATATTTTAACAGGTACTTCAAAGAACCATTTGATTCTCAAAGTATGGTCTACGGGTCCTGAGGAATCCCCAAAATCCTTTTTTTTTTTTTTAAAGATTTTATTTATTTATTTGACAGAGATCACAAGTAGATGGAGAGGCAGGCAGAGAGAGAGAGAGAGAGGGAAGCAGGCTCCCTGCTGAGCAGAGAGCCCAATGCGGGACTCGATCCCAGGACCCTGAGATCATGACCTGAGCCGAAGGCAGCGGCTTAACCCACTGAGCCACCCAGGCGCCCCCCCAAAATCCTTTTAAACATCTATGAGACCTTAATTTTTCCTACTACATAGTGGGTGAAGCTAAATTTTCTTCATGTATTTCAAATTAAATAATGTATTGTATCCTATTTAATGCAGAAGCAGAAATAAAAATCCTGTAGTTTTTTTCTAATATTAAAAGATTTGCAAATAACTGTATAATAATGTCACATTTTTGACTTTTTGTTATGGAAATATATTTATTTTTCAGAATAATATATGTTATTTATAATAATCTCAATGGATTTATCATTTTTGAGTGAAATAATAAACATTTTTAAAGATTTGTTAGGTTTAATTTCTAAAATGGTAAATTTC
This sequence comes from Lontra canadensis, assembly GCF_010015895.1. NCBI lineage: Eukaryota > Metazoa > Chordata > Mammalia > Carnivora > Mustelidae > Lontra > Lontra canadensis. Next base: position 428,266 of record NW_022631056.1, on the reverse strand, counting down.
AGTATATTGAACCTACAAAAACAAAATTCATTAGTCCTGAATTTTTTTTGTATTTTTCAATAATTTTTCATATAAAAGATTACTGAGAAAAACATCTTAAGGACTCCAGTTATAGGAGACTATAGCTGCTTTAACCTATTTGGATAGAGGTTATGGGACTACACACTAAGTTATATACTTCTGTCTGTAAGAAAAAGTAATTCAAAATATATGGTTTAATTACCCACTAAGACACATATTAACCAATTTAACTAATTTAGCATCTAAACTAGCATTATTAGCTTTTTAAAACTTATTATTATGATTTTTTTCTATACGTAATCAGTTCCTGCTCTTAGAAGCAGCTTTACCATCTTACTGGATCCTTCATTTATAAGTTTATAAATCTCTGATATGGTTAAATCTAAAACTGGACAAGAGCCACATTTTTAACTTTTTGAAAATTTACTTTGACAGCAGATTAACTGAATTTTATATTTTATGTGAGTGGGAAAGATCTTATAATACACACTCACAACCTTAGTTTTGACCCATAAGGAAATTAAAACATGACATTTAACAAGAATGCCTGAGTCTCTGATAGCATACCAGGAAAATATAGTTTCTTCTGAAATTCAGGTTTATTAGAAGGTGGAGTTTTTCAGGAAATGAAATAAATTCCGTCTTCACAAAATTCAACTCCAGAAGTCTTGATTACTACTTGAATTTACTAAATAACATCTTTGAGTCAGGATTGGTTAAAAGTAGTAAACTGTATTCAAAGCTAAATGTATTTTCAAAAATTAGTAGTAGAACATGCAAATATATGACCATAGAATGAGGAAAGCTATAGATTTCTTTTGTCTCTCAGTAACACACAGTTTAAATTTACACATTTTACAACAAATGTTTTGAACATTTGAGAAGTGCACAAACATATAAAACCCAGATGAATAAATGTGATCATCTCTAGAAATTACTATTATAACAAGAAATCTTTAAAATTCTGATATTCTGGTAATTATGATATTTGGTCAAATATTTTTGCCAGGTTGGACAAAGTTTATTTATATTGCTTATGCAAGTACCACATATTCTGGAAAACCAATAAAAATAAAGAAAATCTGTATAACAGCAAAATATCATATTTTCTTTAAATATACAATTAATTATGTAATGAGCATAGGCCATGAGTTAGGTACTAGAAGTTCTGAATAAGTATGTTATCAAAAATATTTCTTTAATTATTTAGAAACTATATTATTTCCACCACTTTTATATTCATAATTGGTCTAAGCATTCATCTGCTTAGGTGAGATTGAATGTCATGATAAGTCTTTTTGAACTTATTCAGGTTTTGAAAATAATTAAATAGCTAAATAAACTTTAACAAATATCAAGAAATATTTTCCTCAATTTTTGAATTATTAAATAATGAGCATGGGAGGTTTTATCTTACCTCATGAACAAGGGAACAAGGGAAAGAAGAACGGAATTTGTTTCTATCTTGAGAGATTTACTCTAGACCTGTTATAATATGATACATGAAAATATTTTAATATGTTTTAAAATTGGAAGAAGAATTAAATATTAGTAATTCTAATTCATTATTTCATAAATTAGAAAACTAAAGCCAAAGTGCTTCAATAACGTCACCTAAAAGTAGACTCAAATTTATTCAGCGGCAGGACTGAGAGTAACACAATTTTTATGACTCCAAGTCCAATTGGTTTACTACCAACATTGTCCTATGGAAAAATAAAGCAATAGAAAACAGAAAAATCGTGCTCAATATCAGTGTCTTAGCAAAATGGATTATTGGTAATAACAGTTAGAAGAAATAATCTCCTCAATCAGGTTTCTGTGTGACCTTCCATTATAAGTGATGGACTTATAAAGGAGGTTAACAACCTTCTTAGCCTTTACTGGAAGGAGCTGCTATTCACTTGCCAATCATGGAAGCAAGAGGAGATGGCTAAGAGAATTAACATAGGAAGAAGAAAAGACAACTTGAAAGCAGATCAAGAAAATAATAATGACTTAAGTAAAATAGAAGAATATATACAGCATGAACCTGAATATATACTCTGCATGAGATAAGACCCCTCAGGAAATTAAAAACCACTCAGAGATAGAGCAGAGAGCAGGATGGAAGGATCAGTGGGTGCTGTAACCAACACAGACTTTGAAAGACTGCATAAACTGGAAGATGGCTGTGATGGTGGTGAGTAAGGATTATAATTAAAGTGAAAAGTCTACAAAATGAGAGATGAAAATCATGAGGTTACCAGAAATGCAAGAGGTTGCTAAAACTCCTTTTTCCTCCTGGATTTTTGTTTAAAAGAAGTAGCTGTTTACAAACGAACTGGAGTTCAAGTTGTTCTGAAGGTGAACTACATGTGACTGAGCTGAGTGAAGAATCACGAAGATCTAGAGATAACATCTTAGAGACCTCTTAATAAGCTCAATTCCTTCAGCAATATGTTCAGCTGAACAGTCATAGATTTTTTTTTTTAATAGCACAAGACAATATTTTTCTTGACAATTTTTGGGTGTAGATTTCACAAGGAAATATTGAAGGTATTTTTTAAAGTTACCTTTAACGTGTATGTTTTTATCACTCCATAGGAAATGTCTCTATGTCATATTTCATTTTCCCTCAAGATTTAGCATAGGACAGCAATGGTGAGAAGAGATTAATAATGCCTTTAACCCAAGAAACTAGAATATTGCAGGTCTTGAAGGTAAAGGACAATCACAAAAGTCTTGAAGGTAAAGGACAATCACAAAAGGTAATGGCAATGTGAAACTACTGGGCACTGCAAAGAAATTAAGAAGAGCAAAAACTGAGAATTTACTCTTGAGACATTAGTGGGACATGTATAAAGAGATATCTGAGAGAGTTGGAAAGATTAAAACAAACAAAAAATAAAAACAAGTGAGAAGACAGGATTGAAGTACTGATTTCTTTATTCCATGAGATTAAAGGCCATTGTTGCCCTGTGGAAGCAGGCTCCCTGATGAGCAAAGAGCCTGATGTGGGGCCCTATCCCAGGACCCTGGGATCATGACCTGAGTGGGGGTGTGGGGCGCAGAGGTTTAACCCACTGAGCCATCCAGGCACCCCAAGGCATTCACTTTTTATTAAGCCTGGTTCACACATGTACAAGGAGATTGTGGTACAAGGGACTCTGGTTTGGGAGCTAGGGATTGTAGGTTAAATCTTTTCTTCACTCTTTCCAGCTGTTTCTTATTGAGCATGATCTATAACTCTTCTTGGACTTTAGTTTCCTTATTTGTGAAATGTAAATAATAATACCCACACTTCTGTACTAGCAGTAACTTGAAAATTAGGGCTGCAGTTTACGTAAGTTCTCAATTCAGGGTTATACAAATACAGATTTTATGGAGTGATTTGACTACAAACTACATTTTCCACTGATCTTGGAACTTTTAAGCCAGTATTGATAAGGTGCGTTGGGTCACCAGTGAACTCCATGTATTTCCTTGATACTTTAGTAGACAAGACTAGAAGCTGAAACAGTGAAGACAATAGTCAATGCTCCTGTGTTCCTTGGGTGAGGCATAGTAAAGTTAATGTAAATAGGAATTTGGCCACCTATCACACATCTAGAAATAATGGCTAAGATAGAAGGAGATGACTCATTTAAAGATGAGGAATGGAACATTATGTTGACTGATAAATAATTTTCAGCCTTAAAATAACAATCTGTCAGCTCAAAAAAAAAATCTCCATATCTAAAAAGTAAATTAACATTTTTTGAAAGGATCTCTAAACATCCCAAGTTTGGAAAAAAAATAATCTATCATCCCCCATTTATATGTAGGGCTTCCAGATAATGGAATTCAATACCCTTAAAGGGAAAATTCAGATTAAAGTTTCATCTCCTATAAACTAAATCTTTTATCCCAAAATGAAAGTGGTGAGTTTTTCATTGAAATGTGGTTTCTTCGATATTTAGAATTCGATTATCTGGGAGAGCTGAATGAAAAGGAGCTTAATTGCCAGAGGACAATGTGTAACAGGGAATGGAAAGGAATAAGATATTTGAGTCATGCATTTTTCCCTCAATTTCAGTGGATCTCTGTTGTTATGATTATCTTTAAGCCTCAAGGTACTTTTTTCCTTGTATATCATAAAATCTTTAATTAATCATTTGCTGGTGCATATAAAAATGAAATGAATTATATTCAGCTCTGAATTATCCATAGTAATGGAAGAGTCACATATAATTTAAAAATTATAATATGGAGGGAATTGGTAAATTTTTTTTTTTGCAATACAGTTAGATAGACTCTGTTCAACATTCACTTGCTTACCCCATGGATACATCTTCAGCTAATTGTTGCTCTGCTTTTGTATCTAACAACTTGAATTTCATTCCTTTAGTCAGGTTCCCCAAAATCAAGAAGTTAGGAAAAGCAGCTTATCTAAAAAGAAATATAAGCTCATGGGATTTTGTAAAACATGATTCGTCACCATCATGTATGCCATCTTTGGTCCCTGTCTCAATACACTAATGCTTTGTGAGAATGGCTTACTAAATGAATTGCATATCTCTGTCACTAGAAGATATAATACTCAATAGAGGCCAATATTATCTGTCAATATTATCTGCTTTTAAAGAATAGTTGCAGTACCATGCTGTCTTGGTGATTACTGCTTTGTGGTAAAGCTTGAAATCAGGCGACATGATGCCCCCAGTTTTTTTTCTTTTTCAACATTTCCTTAGCAATTTGGGATGTCTTCTGGTTCCATACAAATTTTAGGATTGTTTGCTCTAGCTCTTTGAAAAATCCTGGTGGAATTTTGATCAAGATGGCATTGAAAGTATAGATTGCTCTAGGCAGTATAGACATTTTAACAATGTTTATTCTTCTAATCCATGAGCATGGAATGGTCTTCCATCTTTTTGTGTCTTCTTCAATTTCTTTTATGAGTGTTCTGTACTTTCTTGAGGACAGATCCTTTACCTCTTTGGTTAGGTTTATTTCCAGGTATCTTATGGGTTTTGGTGCTATAGTAAATGGAATTGATTCTCTCATTTCCCTTTATATTTTCATTGTTAGTATGTAAGAAAGCAACTGATTTCTGTACATTGATTTTGTATCCTGCCACATTACTGAATTGCTGTATGAGTTCTAGTAGTTTGGGGGTGGAGCCTTTTGGGTTTGCCATATAAAGTATCATGTCATCTGTGAAGAGGGAGAGTCTGACTTCTTCATTGCCAAGTGAGATGGGGGAAATTGGAGGAGGAGATAAACCATGAGAGACTGTGGACTCTGACAAACAAACTGAGGGTTTAGGAAGGGAGGGGGTGGGGGGGATGGGTGAGCATGGTGGTGGGTATTATGGAGGGCATGTATTGCATGGAGCACTAGGTATGGTGCATAAACAATGAATTTTGGAACATGAAAAGAAATAAAATAGAAGAAAATGGAAAAAAAATAAAAAAATTAAAAAAAGAATGGTTGTTTTTCTTATGCTTTCAAACTCTCTATTAAACATTTTACTCTCTCACACTACAGTGACCTTTGCTTACACAAGCTCTTATCACACCTGAGCAATACTTTAATCTATTGATGGGAGTTTTCCTTTATTTTTTATCTGATAAGTCCTTGTTCATATTCTTGAGCACTAGAATATAAATAAAAGAATATTCAGTTGAGAGAGAACTGATTTCCTAGGTATTTACTTTTAAAATATGTAGTCTAATTGACAGAGTATTTGATTTTTAAACTCATATATATTATATATATGTAAAGGATCAGTCTCTTTCTGACCTTCTCATAATGAGTTATTATAGGAATTCTAGTTCTCTCTTAGTGTGTGTAACATCATCTTGGGTTAAAGCTGACACATTTAAAATTCCCAGATGTGGAATGTGACAATCATGATTTCTAGTAGGTTTGTTTCCAGGCATTTTGGACATGTAAATTTTCTTTGGAGAAGGTGAGTATAAACACCTGGCAAAATTCTCTGATTGGAGCAAATGACACTTTACCTCAGCCATCAACATCTTTTCTCTTTTGTAAATTTAAGACAGGAGATGAATGGAAAAAAATTTAAAACTAGTTCTTTGGTAATTAGCCATGACTGGTGCAATTCAAATTCACAAGTTAATGGCAATTCTGAATTGGTTTACATTACTTAAAGCAAAATGTTCTCACTTGGATCTATCATCCATTAAATGAGACATATTAATAAATGCTATTTTAAAAAGCAAAGCTTAATTGAATACAAGATACTTATAGAAGATAGGTTCATCGTGCTGAGAGCAATTTTTACTGCCTGCTCGAAACGGTGTATTCTCAAATTCAAAGGAAATGAGAGGTTTTTAGAAACCACACTCCAATTTCTAAGATGAAACAGATACAATGGCCATTTTTTTTTCCTATCTCTAAGTGACAAGCAATACTAACACATCTTTGTCTGCTTCTTTGAAAGATTGCCCTGGGTTCAAATATATATCCCAGTAAAAAGTCTATAATATATAAAAAACATGTAACCTTCCCTTCATAAGGAGACAATAAAGTTTTTATCTTTTTGGATATATGTGAAGTTCTTACTTCAGAAAGTATACAATAGACAATACAAAATATGGAAAATAGTTTCATACTCTTTCATTCTATGCAAAAAGGTTTTTGGTTAAAATATTTCTGAATTTTAAAAAATTCCAAACATTTTATGTTTATATATTATGAAGTGATTTATCATATTGTTCAATTCGACTAAGAAAGATGGAGTATACAAAAATACCTGCTTATAAGGTGCCTGGGTGGCTCAGTCATTAAGTGGCTGCCTTTGGCTCAGGTTATGATCCCAGGGTCCTGGGATGGGGTTCCCTGCTCAGCAGGAAGCCTGCTTCTCACTCTCCTACTCCCCGTGCTTCTATTGTCTCTCTCATTGTGTTTCTCTCTGTCAAATAAATAAAATCTTTAAAAAAAACCCCTGTTTATAATAAGCAAAGTATGAAAAAATGTATAGTAAAATTAGAAATAGGTGTTACCTATAATGAAAGAAATAAAATAGAGGGACTTCTGTAAAAATTAGGCTTCTTTAAATAGTCTTTGTTTTGTAAATTTTACTTTGGAACTATGCAAATATTTCATATAATTATTTAACAAAATTAAATAAAAAATTTAAAATAATACACAAAAGTAAAATGTAACAAATGCATATAAACATGCATAAAGTTGGTCAAATCCATACAGGTGGGCATTATGCCAAACATTTTTAAAATACAGAAACTTGACTAAAATTTGTAGTAGAACCAAAATAACTATTGTGAAAGTATTAGTATTTTTCAAAATTTGTATTGCTTAATGTGGTGTTGATATTTCCATTCTGAGATAGTTGTATGTATCACAAACTATATAAATTGAGCAATTATATAATTTTTTAAAATTATGTCACTCCTGATGTCCTAGAAAAATGACCTCCCCATCAAAAGTAAAGGAGATACAACTATAAAGTAAAGCAGATTAAGTAAAAGTCCTATAATTTGACAATTTATTTATTTACTTATAATTAGAATCCACTCGAGCATGGAACCAAGTGTAGGGCTTGAACGCAAGGACACTGAGATTGAGACCTGAGCTGAGATCTAAAGTTGGCCACTTAACTGACTGAGTCACCCAGGAGCCCCAAATGGGAAACATTATCATGACTTTGTTATATACTTTATCTTGAAAATCAGCAAGCAACAACAAAACTTTTCTAGCACTTTCTATTGAAAAGACCTAGAAACAATGGGCTATACTCTAATAGCATCTCTAACTAGTGCCCAGAGAGGTCTTCCACAAAAATTAAGCCAGGATATGGAGGAGAAAGGTCTTACTCTAACTAAGGCTAATATCTATGGATAATATCTTTTTTTGTAAAGCTATTATTTATTAATTTGACAGAGAGAGCACAAGCAGGAAGACTAGTGGGCTGAGGGAGAGGGAGAAGCAGACTCCCTGCTGAGCAGGGAGCCCTATATGGAATTCCATCTTAGGACTCTGGGATCATAAGCTGAGCAGAAGGCAGATGCTTAACTGACTGAGCCACCCACTCCCCTAACATGGATAATATAATACACAAGATGAGTCTTTAATGTCCTAATATTAGATAGCAAGGAAGATCTGGAAGAATGCTAGGATACTGTAAAAAAAATGTAAAAAAAAAAAAAGAAATGCAGGAATCTAAAGGAAGCTTCCACTGGCCAAGGTGGCACATATTTAACATCTCCCAAAATAAATCCATTAAATGTGTTTACACCCATAAGTTAATTAAGTTTTTTATAAAGTCATTTTTTGAAGCTTGAAGAAAGACTGTGTTGAAAGTTCCTAAAACAAATCTGGGGCCATCACGTTGCCTGATTCAAGCTATATTACAAAGCTCTGATCACCAAGACAGCATGGTACTGGTACAAAAACAGACTCATAGATCAGTGGAACAGAATAAAGAGCCCAGATATGGACCCTCACTCTGTGGTCAACAAATCTTTGACAAAGCATGAAAAAATATCCAATGGAAAAAAGACTGTCTCTTTAATAAATGGTTCTGAGAAAATTGGACAGCTATCTACAGAAGAATGAAACTTGACTATTCTCTTAGACCATACACAAAGATAAACTCTAAATGGATGAAAGACCTTGATGTGAGACAGGAATCCATCAAAATCCTAGAAGAGAACACAGGCAGTAACACTTTCGGTGTGGAGGCCAGCCACTTCTTTCAAGACAGGTCTCCAAAAAGAAGGGAAACAAAAGCTAAAATGAACTACTGGGACTTCATCAAGATAAAAAGCTTCTGCACAACAAATGAAACAGTCAACAAAACAAAGCAACAACCCACAGAATGGGAGAAGATATTTGCAAATGACACTACAGATAAAGGCTGGTATCTAAGATCTATAAAGAACTTTTCAAACTCAACATCAAAAAAACAAATAATCAAGTCAGAAAATGGGCAGAAGACATGAACAGACTCTTCTCCAAAGAAGACATACAAATGGCTAACAGACACATGAAAAAATGTTCAACATCCTTAGGCATCAGGGAAATACAAATCAAAACCAAGTTGAGATACCACCTTACACCAGTTAGAATGGCAAAAATTGACAAGAAACAACAAATGTTGGAGAGGCTGTGGACAAAGGGGAACCTCTTACATTGTTGGTGGGAATGCAAGTTGGTACAGCTACTTTAGAAAACAGTGTAGAGTTTCTTCAAAAAATTAAAAATAGAGTGACCTATGACCCAGCAATTTCTCTACTGGGTATTTACCCCAAAGATGCAGATGTAGTGAAAAGAAGGGTCACATGCACCCAAATGTTCCCAACAGCAATATCCACAATAGCCAAACTGTCAAAGGAGCTGAGATGCCCTTCGACATACCAATGGATAAAGAAGATGTGGTCCATATATACAATGGAATATTACTTAGCCATAAGAAAAGATGAATACCTACCATTTGCATCGACATGGATGGAACTGGAGGAGATTATGCTAAGTGAAATAAGTCAATCAAAGAAATTCAATTATAATATGGTTTCACTTATTTGTGGAACATAAGAAACAGCACAGAAGAAATCAGGAGGTGGAAAGGAAAATTGAAGGGGGGACGTCAGAGAAGGAGGTGAACCACAAAAGACTATGGACCCTAGGAAACAAGCTGAGGGTTTTAGAGGGGAGAAGGGTGGAGGAATGGGTTAGCCCAGTGATGGCACCATATGCATGGAGCACTGGGTGTCATATGCAAACAATGAATCATGGAACACTATATCAAAAACTAATGATGTACTGTATGATAACTAACATAACATAACAAATAAATAAATAAATCTAAAAAATCAAAAGGAAGAAGTACTTAGGTTTTTCTCTTAAAAATTGTATGTGCTACATACTGAGTAATCAAGTAGAAAATTATGAGAAACTACTTTTTACAGACATTTTCCAGGTAATACATAAAGAATGAATAATTGGATTAGAATTTTTTTTTGCAATCATCAGTGAAATACTGGGTCTATGTATTAATCACCAATAGCTGTTAACATCACACACACACAAAAGACAACCAGAACATATGTGTTGCCTGATGTAAATTATGTGTCTCTTGTTAAAAAACAACAACATAGATATATTATATCTTAGATAAACTTATATAAACTTAATTTTGTTTAAAAAATCCAACCTGAATTTAGGATCACCTACCAATGTATACCATGAACAGAGAAAGCGGTTTTATTACTTCTTAGTAACACAGTCTACAAAATCCACAATGTGAAAAATGCTATAGGAAGGAAATGTTTAAAAACAAAACAAAATGGAAATAACACTGACACCAAAACAGTTTAATCAACAAACGAATGAAAAAGGAGAGAAAAGGGGGAAGGAGGATAAAGAAAGAGAAAGAGAATGAAAGTCTGTAAAGAAAAAGGAACTTTAAAAAAATAAAGAAATTTACATATATTTTAAGGCACTGTTAAAAGAAATTGTGACACTGATTTGATTAGAGTTTGAACACTGACACTAAATATTAAAGGATTTGCACATATTTTAGGTGTATTAAAGCTACTGTAGTTATATTTTTTAAAAGGCTTACTTTTTACAGGTACATACTTAACTCTGTGAATGAAATGTTTTGATGTACCTAATTTGCTTTATAATAAAAAATAGAGGTGGGAGTGGGTGGAGGTATAGATGACACATGAATTGAGAAGAAATACCACCGTAAGTGGATAACTCTGGCAGCTGAGTGATGCACACAAGGGATCTATTACGTTATTGAAACTCCTTTTCTTTCTTGCTTTCTTGCTTGCTTTCTCTCTCTCTCTTTCTCTTTAAATCTTTTTAATTAGCTGAAGTTTTTGATTTCTAGAGTTAAAAACAAGGTTAACATTTAGAGAAAGTGAGAATGAGCACTTAGTTTAACTAAGCAATTTTTTAGTGCATTTATTTGGAGTAATTTAAGACACATTCCAGGGCACTGAGTTGGTTGAGCGGCCAACTCTGGATTTCAGCTCAGGTCATTATCTCAGGGTGCTGCGATTAAACTCCATGAGGCTCTGCACTCAGAGGGAGTCTGCCTGAGATTCCCCTCCTCTGGCACTCCTCCTGCTCATGCGCTCAAATAAATTAAATTAAATTAAATTAAAAATAAAAAATAATTTTAAAATAATTTAAAAAAAGGACACTTTATGCTTTTGAGAGCTGCACTGTCCAATATAGTATCCACTAATCATATGCAAATATTGAGCACTTGAAATGTGACTCATATAAATTGAGATGTAAATAGGTAATAAATTTCATATATAGTATAAAATGTGCAATATCTCATTTATAATTTTTATATTGATTGGATTTTGAAATGATATTTTGAATATATTGGTTCATGAAAATATCTTACTGGATAAATTTTCCTCGTTCTTTTAATTTCTTAATGTGGTTATAAGAAAATTTAAAATTACATATGTCATTTGTAGTATGTTCCTATTGTACAGTGCTGTTCTAGATAATATAGTAAGGCAAACTAAATAATGCTACTAAGGGCTCTTGAAAAATTAGCTTTAATGTAGAAATATACTTGATTTAAATATGCAGAAAATTATAACTGGCTAAGGCATTTAAGCCATCAAGAAAAACAATAACAAACAACAAATTACTTATTCAGCTAGCAGATGTACTACAGAGAAATGAAAAAAAAATGAATAAATTCAAAGTCTGAAATAAAATACTCCCTGAGCATAATTTCCTGAATGTTTTCATTTAATTGCTTAAGTGTAGAACAATAAAAGATACTTCTGTTAAATGTTATTTATAGAATGATTGGTCATTATTGTGCATAATCACAATTGTAACTGGGAAAGTTTTATTGCATCTTAGAGAAATACTAATAACTATAATATCCAATTGCTCCAGAATTATGTTTAAATATTTAGTGTTGAATTATTAAAAATTTCCCTCTATATTTAGTATTTTCTTACAAGTTACACCTGACAGATGAAACTGCAACATTTAAGATGATTTTGTTAATCAGTCATTTTATTTATTTTATTTTTATTTTTTATACATTTTTTAAAGATTTTATTCATTTATTCGAGAGAGAAAGAATGAGAACAAGAATGAGAGGGGTAGGTCAGAGGGAGAAGCAGGCACCCTGCTGAGCAAGGAGCCTGATGTGGGACTCAATCCTGGGACTCCAGGATCATAAGCTGAGCTGAAGGCAGTTGCTCAACCAACTGAGCCACCCAGAAGCCCCAGGAAATTTTATTCTCATAAAAAACTCAAAGTTTATTTGGAAGAAGAATAAAGTAATACATACATGTTTAGACAGAATAACACCTTGACCATATCCATTGACTTTATTTTTCAAAGAAAAGAACTTTTAGAAAATATCATTATAGATAGTTATATAAATTTCTTAAATTGACTAAAACTCATCACTTCATAATGAATCATGTATCATTACATGTATCTACCTACATTAAAAAAAAAAGGTCTAACTCCTTTCTCTCAAAAAGAATAAAATTCATATTGCTTTTTATTATGCTTTCTCCCTGTCTACTTCTTTGTGCATGGAGGTCATATTGGATTTGGTCTTAACTAAGTCTGAATCTTAATTCTATTATTATTTATCTGCTTTTTGCAAGTTCTCTGACACTCTTACTTCTGAGTAGCTATATAATATTGAGATTATATTATCTATTGTGGTTTGTTGAGAATATGTGAATCTGAGAGATGGAATGTTTTACCAATGTGACATCCAATTCCATACAAAATTGAGATAAAAGATATTGTAATAAAAGTTATGAGAACGTGGTTTTGCTCTCTCAAAATATCTTATTGTACTGTACTCACCTTTCTCTTGTAATGATGTAAAATGATTCAAGGCCTACAGAATGAGATGAAGTGAAGTTGATGGTATGGACATTGTGATATAGTAGCCCTGGGCTACTATTGACCTACTGACCATAAATCAGAGGAAGGATCATCTGCTTCAGGACTATGGTCTATTGGCAGTAACTGAAACCTCATAAGGGGGGCTACTATAGTCAATATCAATTTGTTTGTCTAAAACTTTTCAAAGATAATTTACTAATGGGAAGCAGTGGTATGCCAGGCACCTCTGGTTTTACTACAAAACAGATAGTACAATTCTTGTGTTTTCCGTGTATGAATGAAAGTCTTTACAAGTTAGAGGATGGTCAGTAGTATTGAAATCACATAGTAATGATGTATGAGGTCCTTGCCTTATGGAAGAATATCAGACAATAATAGATGACTGAATATGGCATATGTAAATGGAAAGAGAATATAAATGTGGACTTGTCTAATCCCCAATTATGTAAATAAAAGTAAATTTGAATATCTATCAGGATTGTGTTATAAAATGGAGGGGGATAAATTCTACCGTTTAAACTACCTCAGAAGACAAATTGCCTCCCTTATATTTTATTCTTTTTTGGACGTGACTGTACTACTTAATAGAGTAGCTGAACTAGGGAATTTTGTGTAGGCTGCATGACTAAATAGAAAAAGCAGGGTCACTTTTTTTTTTAATCCACTGAGTACCAGCCTATTATTCTATATAGTTTTTTGAATGGCTCTTTTAAAATTTTTCCATCAAGTATTTACCCCTGTGCATTGCTAAAGGACACAGGGAATGTATTTATGGTAAATTTAATTTTTAATTCATTTTAAAAACTTAATTCAAAATGATTACCATATGTGATTCCTGTATTTTCTTAGGAAAATTCTCTTCCTAAGAAGTAATAAAACTAGAAAGAACATTTCAACTTCATTTACATCAGCTTCTCACATCATTCCCCTTTGGCACAATCAGTATAAACGAATCTCAATCTATTTTGGTTTCCATTGGCATAAAAAAAAAGGACTAGCAATTCCTCTCTGACAGCCAGCAAAAGAGAAAACACAGAAAACCAGTTCTTAAAATTTAAAGTGCTCTTTTTTCTTGGCAGTTGTAACTGTGACTCACAGTTCAGGAGTGTGGTGAAAATGTAGGTGTGAGATATCATTGTAAAGTTGCTTGCTTAAGAACATCAACAATTTCATGTACTGAAGACTGCCTTAAAAAAAAAAAGATAAGCAAATCTAGAGAAAGTTCATTTCTTGTTCTAGGTAGTTTCTCTAATTTCTGCAGGTATAATCCTAAGTAACAACACAGGATGTTTTTCAGAAAGAAAGAAAGAAAGAAAGAAAGAAAGAAAGAAAGAAAGAAAGAAAGAAAGAAAGAAAGAAAGAAAGGAAGGAAGGAAGAGAGGAAGGAAGGAAGAGAGGAAGGAAGGAAGATGGAAAGAAAGATGGAAAGAAAGACAGACTACATTAACCATATTAAAGAAAAGAACTTTATTTAGGAGGGAAATGTTGATTAAGAGTGCCTTCCTGTTATTTCAAGATTCAATACAATTTTCTGGATTTTAAATTACAAAGCATCAACTTGAGGAGGAACAAAAAGAAACTTCAGTGCCAAATCAGACCATTGAAAAGAACATATCCTCCCAAGAATGATGGTCTATAATTAATGCCAATCATCTGAGGAAGATTAGAAACTATAACCAGCCCAAAAGAAAAGTATAGTGATTTCCACCCACTCTTTTTATAGAGAGAAACTGTCATTAGATTCAGTGGAAAAGCATCTTGTGGGGTAGAAAGGATGATGATGGTGGTGGTGGTGGTGATAGGGATGAGGATGATGGAGACAGAAAACTCCAGGGCAGGTTAAGTAAGAATGGTAAAAATAATCAAAGACAATATTCATTTTAGGTTAATAATTCATTTTTCATTAAAAATTATTTTGATAATTATTTTTTATGATCTTTTATTCTCTTCAATGACTTTCATTTTCTTCTACCTGTCCTGGCTAAACATTCCTTAGATTATGAACAAGTATTTTCCTTTGTGTTCAGTGCTTCTACTTAGCTCATGATTAGATTATATCTGGGTGAATTTACTCAACTGCACATAGAGTTTGCAAAATAAGTTTAGTTTCACACCTTATTTAGGCATTAAAAACACTGCCTCATAGCTCCTACTGTATTTTTCTGATTAGCTCAGTCCAGAACCCTCCACAATAACATATTCTACATTCTTTTTCAATTAACTATTCCCATGTTAACAATCCTAAAACTTAGCATTTTAAATCAATAATTTCTTATTAATGTGTCTCATAGTTCTGCAGGTTGCCTTGGATCAACTGAGTAGTCAATTCTTGTAGTTGCAGACAGATAATGTCTAAGGATAGATCAGTCTGAATTTTCTTTTTAAAGATTTTATTTATTTATTTGACAGAGAAAGACACAGGGAGAGAGGGTACACAAACAGGGGGAGTGATAAAGGGAGAAGTAGGCTTCCCACTGAGCAGAGAGCCTGATGCTAGGTTTGATCCCAGGACCCTGGGATCATGACCTGAGCTGAAGTCAGATGTTTAATGACTGGGCTACCCAGGCGCCCTGATCATTCTGAATTCTTAAGTGTGATGGACATTTAAAGTGGGTACCTAACTCAGATGTTTGGTGCTTTGGTGCTTCTTTTCCGATATCTCTGTCTATGGTATCTCATTTCCTCCTCATGGCTTTGCCTTCTGAGAGCCTGCTGGATTCAGGGTATCAGTACTTATAAGAAGCTGGCTTCCAAGAACAGGAATCAGAAACTGAATGCCCAGTTAAAGTCTACATCAAGAACTGGCACAGAAACTTTTTGCCTTTATTTTATTGATGAAAGCAGTCAGTAGGTCTTCTCAGATTCAGAAAAGTTAAAAAATAGATTTCAATTATTTATGGGAAAGTGGTAATGCAACAATGCTGAAGAGTATATAGGATAGGGAATACTGTTGTGTCTCTCTTTACATAACTGTCTGTCATCTATTTACTATTTCTATAAATATATGATCTTCATTCCTGCTTCCTTCCTTATCTGTACACCAAAACTTGATAAATGCTCTCACTTTTACTTCACAGAGAACATTTTTTAAAAGGTTTATTTATTTATTTGACAGAGAAAGATCACAAGTAGGCAGAGAGGCAGGCAGAGAGAGGGGGAAGCAGGCTCCCTGCTGAGCCCCAGTGTGGGGCTCCATCCAAGGACCCTGAGATCATGACCTGAGCTGAAGGTAGAGGCTTAACCCACTGAGCTACCTATGTGCCCCTTTACAGAGAATATTGAAGATATAAGGTGAGTGAAACCTCAAATTTCAGCTCCCAGTTCTGTAAGGATTTTTGTACCTGCCCTCATCTTTCTTCTTTTCCTCCTATTTCAATGGGTAAAGATCTGCTTGCAAAAAAAGTAAACTCTTCATCATGTCAGCTGTGGATTTTATCCTTACATTCCTTCTTGGTACCTCATGATGCCTCTTCATCTCTTCTCTTCAAGATCTTTGGTTTCACTCTTTCTACTCTTTAACTCTCTCTTCATATAACATGACTCAATATCCTCCATTGTTAAAACAAACAGGCACGCATTGAGCAAAACATAACAGAAGTTTGCCTGTGTTCAATGTACTCATTCAATATCTATGAGGATATCATCCTGCTTATCTTTCAGTTTTACCACAAAAATTTTTGAAAGAGTCGTGATCATTCCCTTTCTTTGTATATTCACTATTCTAAAGGAGCTTGTCAAGTGTCAAAACAAATTCTCTAGTCCTAAGTCTAAAGGGTACTTTTTAGCTGCCTTTGACAGAGTAGACCGTTTATTCTAGCAAAAGCGTATTGAAGTATTGCTGTTTCTGCCTCAATGTCTCACAACAATTTTAGCGAGATAGTTCTTTCTGAATTGAGTTAAATTTGCTCTAGGGGCTCAAGAAGAACCTGAGGACAGAATTAATGACCATTTCCTCCAATGGCTTAGTTAGATCAGGTGTCCTGTGTCCAGCTTCCTTATCCTTTAAGATGAGTTTGTCCCAGAAGTTTCTTCACCATATTAATAAAATTCTAATTGTCTATCCCTACTAGCTCATTGGAGAATTTTGAATCACAGTTTAAGCTGAGCTTGTACCAGTAATGTACTGGAGGAATAAAAAAAATACTTTTTCATAAAAAAATATTGGATAATAGTAGCTCTATTATCTCTAATAGGTATTAGTTATCTCTAATAAAATTTCAGTTTCTTAAGAGAGACTGTTATCCCTTTGTAACTAATGTATTTGGTCCCAGGACAACACAAAATTTAACATCCAATACTGAATAGGGAAATAAAAATTAAAAGTCCACCAGTAATGATCTTTTTTCATGAGTTGTTTAATATTTAGCCACAGGAATAAATTCTAGAATTATGTTTATAAGGGGTTGATATCTGAAAGGTGGATTAAATCATTCTTTTCTTGCATAGGTAAACAAAAATTTAACTGTGATAGGGTGAATCACTCTGACCTCTCTCAACTCTGATTTAATGCTTTGCTATAATTTCAGTAGATGGAAATAAAAATGGAAAATGAAATTTGGTACATTCTCTTCTCTGAAATAGAATGTGGTTTTAAACTTTTTTTTTTTTAAATAGAATTTAGAATATAGGGGGGAAAAATGAGATCAGTTGGCAGGTTATTCAGAAATATCAGAAAGACCAAATATTTAGGGTCCTGAACAAGGTTCAGAATTCTGAATAAATTAAGATCTTCACTGAATGATATTGGGCCGATTAACCATGTTTATGGGAACTGTGATGGTTAATTTTATGTGTCATCTTGACTGGGGTGCAGGATGTCCAGATATCCGGTAGGTAAACAGTAGTCCTGGGTACCTCTATTAGGGTGTTCCTGGAAGACACTAGCATTTGAATAGTGAATTGACTAACACAGAAATGACTCTCCCCAATGTGGGTGGCCATCATCCAATCCCTTAAGGACATGAATACAACAAAAAGGTAGAGGAAGGTTGAATTCACTCTTTGCCTGAGTTGGGACATTGCTGCCCTCTATTCTGGATCTCAGGCCTTCAGACATGTACTAAAATCTGTATCATTAGCTCTCTGGATCACAAGCCTTCAAATTACACCACCAGCTTTCCTGGGTCTCCAGCCTGCAGATGGTGATTGTGGGGCTTCTCAGGCTATATGAGTCATTATCTTATAATAAACCTCATTTTATATTTATATAAAATCTGATCCTATCAGTTCCATTTCTCTGGAGAATACTAGTACTAGACATCATTGGCAGAGGATGTTAATATTTTGCTAATTGTTACTTATATTCAAGGATCAGCCGCAATATTATAATATATGAATAACACTTCTAAAATACTTAGTTTTTTTTTTTATTACTGTGCCTCTAAGATGCTGTGCATATGAATCTTTAACAGGAATGAATCAAAAATTCTAAAATCCATTAAATTCTATATCATTATTTGTGTGAACAATGCCATATCACTTATTCTATTTAAAATAGGATACTCTGATATACTGACAGAGTCCACAAGTGCTAGTGAACACAGGTGTAAAGATAATCAAGAAATGAACAGCATAAAAACCTCATAAATGACAACAGAACTGTGACATATTTTTATGAAAAGGAAATTTGGAATATGAAGAAGACAATGATGCAAAATATGAAAAATAATTTATATACAGTGTTTTGTGTTTTCACATTGCTTAAAGCTACCTCCTTTAGGAATATAATGACATCTATAAAATGTATAGCATACACTTAACAATATATTCCTAAATACTACACATATATACTTAAAGGTCTTAAACGTCTTCAAAAAGTGTGAAGACTGTGAGGATTTTTTTCTAATATAAATTCCTTACTATAATTCCTTGCAAGGAATGTGTGTGTGTGTGTGTGTGTGTGTGTGTATAATCCTAGATATAATATACATATTAATACATATAATATATAATATAAATCAAATTAAAGTTATTTTGTTTGTATGAATATCTAAATTTGTTCTATGGCTAGCCTCAGGTCACATTTCTGTAAGACACAATTTTAAAAATGGATCATACGGTGAAGAGTGAGTTGTTTGACCCTCTGGTAACTTCTCTTAAGTTATACAATAAAACGTATAGAGAACACAAAAGTTATATGGGAAATAATTGATTGGATAGGAGAAGAAAGATATAAGGCAAAATGAAGCTTTACCTACCTAATTTATATTTAAATTTTATATGGACCAGTTATGTAGCAAGTAGGAAAGCTTAGGTTATTGGTAAAGGAAGTGACCTTCAGTTTCACCAAAGCCAATTCTTTCATCTGTATCCTCAGTTCATTCCAGGCCATCTTTGGTGATTTTGTTCTTTTTTTTCCTTATTCTATCCTGCTTGTCAAAACTTTCTCCATGAAATCCTTTAACTACAAAGTCCTCAAGATTTTCTAGCCTTCAAAATACTTTTCCCTTGTCACCACTACAATGTAGTGTCTTCTCTTTTTCATTGTTACTGACATCAAATTTCCCTGCCAGTCCTTGAACTCATGGCTGCATTTTGATCTCACACCCTCTTAACACTAGAGCAATGACTCCAAGATAGCAATTTTCACAGAATTTTCAGAAACCTTTTCCTCCTCAATTACTCAGCAGCCTTTTGTAAAAGGATACACTTTTCTACATCAATAGTCTCTTCTACAGTGTGGATGCAAACTCTAGAGTTGAGATGTGCTCACTCTAGAATTCAGACCTGGATGGAGATACTTGGCACTCCAAAGAGTCTAGGTTAGGACATTTGTGGAATTGCTACTGGGAGCCACTTTTCATAAGTTGCTTCCTGGGAAATAACTAACCTAGGGAAAGAGAAGATTGAAACCCACTGATTTAAAAAAAGGATGAAGATTCAGAGTTTAAACTGAGGATTATTCAAAGATAATACATCTCTTACCTGAGTCATTTGGCTCTAAGTCATAGTCCCATAGAAATCATCAAGAGATGACCAGGGCTTGAGAACAGAAAAGCAAAAAGAAAGCATTTCATTGGTATATTCATGAAAAACTGCTTGCCTTTGCAATACCAAAGGAATAATGACTGACAGGAGATCTTTCCATTTCACAAACGTTTAGAACATTTGTTCTGTATATAATTTATATAATTTATATAAATTATAGAATTTAGAATTTATATAATTCTAAATTTATATATTTATATATTATAAATTATATATTTTATTATTTATATAATGTAAAGAATTTATAAAATTAATGTATGAGAGTCCTTCATGTTGTGGTTTACAGTACAAGACTATCCACATACATTTTTGGTATTTCTTCAGGGAACAGTTACTCAAATAAAAAAATATTTGTATCATTAAACTCAGCAATCTGACTCCTGAAATATATCCAACAGAAATAAAAGTGACAGTATATAAAGATATATGCATAAGAATATTTATCCCAGAATTATTTCTAAATAGCCAAAATTAGAAATAGAGTTCTTATAATCAATAAAAAAGTAGGTAGACAAAAATGTTGTAAGTGTGCCATGGTAATATACATCATGGAAAATTATACAACCTTTAAGGAGAAGAGATCTTTTTTGTTTCAGTTTGAGAGAGACTTTTTAAAGTTGTTTTTGGATAGGACATCAAAGTGTAGAAAAAATTGTATATCATTTCAGTATTTCAAAAAAGAGGATGAATACTAAGCGTGATGGTAAATTTTATGTGTCAACTTAACTAAGTCATGGATATCCAGACATTCGGCCAATCATTATTACAGATGTGTCTGTGAGAGCATTTCTGGAAGATATTAACATTTGAATTGGTAGACTAAGTAAAGTAGATTGCTCCCTACTCCCACCTATGTCAGTAGGCCTCATCTAGTCAGCTGAAGGCCTGAATAAAATAAAAAGATTGAGCTTCCCATGAATGAGAAGTGAATGAGAACTGAATGAGATGAGAATGAATGAGAACTCCTCTTTCCTGATTACACTGAGCTGGGGCATTGGTTCTTTCTTGCCTTTAGACTGAAATGGGAACATTGGTCCTGTCTGGGCTCTTGCATTCTTCCTGGAACTGCACCTTCAGGTCTCCTGGGTCGCTAGCTTGCTGACTATAGATCTTGAGATATTTTAGCTTCCATAGTCGTGTGAGCCAATTCCTAATAATAATATATATCCCTTTAGTTCAGTTTCTCTGGAGAACCCTGAATAATACACAGTTGATGCCATAACACAAACCATCGGACCACAAAATCTGGTACACACAAATTAGAGCCCAGAATCAGAATTTTACTAAGAGAATCTAACCAGAATTAGATTTTACTAATAGTTACAAGGATATAAGCAACCACAAGGCACAAACAATGCAGGGAGATGTCAGGCACAGCAACAGAGCTCACCAGCTGCTTTCTTACTACATCAAATTATGTTGTAGCCCAGATTAATATGTGAGGTTTCTAAGAAATGATACCGGTCACATAAATTATACCCCAAAAATCTACCTCAGTCATAAACCATGTCCATCATCTTCAGATGGTCACAATCTTACATGACATTTCCAGGGGAGTGTGTTTAGTAGATGCCATTAACTTGTTTGCCAGGAAGCCTGTCATGACCAGGTTTACAAGCAGCATAGATCATATCATCTGACTCTTATTTCCTGGGAATACCAATGATTTTCCATAATTGAGAATAGATGACAGATCTGCTGTTTTCACCATTTACTTTCTGGATTTTGCTATGGGTTATGTAGCAGTTGAAGCAGAGACATGTAAAAGTAAACAAATAAAGTTTTATAAAAAAGGAAGACAATCTATATGAAAAGTCTTTATTTGTATAAAATAGTTATGCATTGGTTACGTGTTTCAAAAAGTTTCTTCCCTCATAACACTTGTTTAAAATGTCTTGCATACTGTAGATACTCGAATAATATATATATATGTATGTATACATATATATATATGTATATACACACATATATTTTAAGTTTTTATTTATTTATTTGACAGACAGAGATCACAAGTAGGCAGAGAGGCAGGCAGAGAGAAAGAGGGGGAAGCAGGATCACTGCTGGGCAGGGAGCCGATGCAGGGCTTGATCTCAGGACCCTGGGATCATGACCTGAGCCGAAGGCAGGGGCTTTAACCCACTGAGCCACCCAGGCGCCCCTGATAAATATTTCTTATAAGAATGCAGAAGTCTACTTACATAAATAACTTACATAATCAAAAAATTTCCTACATAATATATAATAATATAATGTTATTTTAAAATTAAATGTTGCCTCACTCCCCACATAAGTAATTCTATTGAAAAATTTCAATGGAATATAGAAGAATAAATTTCATTAAAAGAATTTGGGCATCTGATTTGCCAGTGAAAACTGATGTGAGACTAAAACAGACAAAAATTCTCAAATCTTATTTCATCAATTGCCTTGAACATTTGCTATGAAAATTGAAATCATGAGCACTATCGTTTTTCTCATTTTCTTAATGCACTTGGAAATCCCATCTTTGATTCACATTGTGGATAGTCATTGTTTTCAACATAGTCATTGTTTTCAACCTAATTGTCTCAAAAGGTGAAAGTTTAAATAAAGGTCCATGTTTATTGACTAAAATTTTATAAAATTGAAATACTTCTTATATTGATGTAGGAAACAAAGGAAACAAAGTATTAAATTTCCTTAGTACTTACGGCCCATAGACAAGTCCTTGAAATAGGCAGTGTGACCTTCCTCTAAGAACTCAGCTGTCTCAGGGTGCCTGGGTGGCTCAGTCAGTTAAGCATCTGTTTTCAGTTCAGGTCATGATCCCAGGGTCCTGGAATTGAGCCCCACATTGGGTTCCCTGCTTGGTGAGGAGCCTTGTTTTCCCTCTCCCCTGCTTATACTCTCTCTTTCTCATTATCTCTATCTCTCAATTAAATAAATAAAATCTTTAAAAGAAAAGAACTCAGCTGCTTCAGTGTTGATACTTTGTAAGGGTAAAAGGCAATCTTAGCTTAACATTATCATGACCTCCAAGATCCTGTAAGTCTTCTTTAACATATAAAAATTCCTTTGGAAACTTCCTTTATCTCTACCTCCCAAGATATATATTGGCAATCATCCCCCAAGTATATGGCCCACTGATTTACATCTGAAGGGTCTCATGACTAAGGTTTTATTAGACAATAATAAATAACCATTTCCTAAGAAAAACTAGCCCCTCAAGATCCTGAAAACCTTGCTTCCAAAATTCCTTAGAGACTTATGCTATCCCTAACCATCCCCAACTTGACAGTATATAATTCGTTACTCCTCACCACCCCAGGACAGCTCTTTGTGTCCATGGCTCCTGTCTCTGTGCTTTAATAAAATCACCTTTTTGCAACAAAGACCACCCAAGAATTCTTTCTTGATCATTTGCTCTGAATGTGATTTCCACATCAATATTACCTGATATAAAATAAGAGAAACGTATGCAAACGTTAAGTTACATAGAGCAATGTTACACAAAGCAATGCATCTCCTAAAAAACAGAGTGTAGAAAGAAAGAGGTATTTTTCAAAATTAGTGGTAAAACAGTGCAATGATATTCAAAAGCTCATTTCCTCCTTTACCTCTTTCTCCACTTGCCCCTCCTCCTTCCCTTTTTTCTCCTCCTCTTCCTATTGTTTTCCTCCTATTTGTCAAAGTGTTCTTCTCTGTGTTCTAGCCTTCACAATTTTCTGTGATTGGGTGAAATCAATCCTGAGATGTGATGAAAAAATAAGATAAAAACTTAAATATTTTGTATCCGTTTGAAAAAAGAAATACCAAATTAGGTAATTCAAAAGAGGTATTTTAATGTAGGGAAAATTGTTTCAAGGTTGGTGGCAGGTTGGGAAGCCAAAAGGGGACCATTCAGATGCAGACAGACCAGGCTAGGGGAAGCAGTACTCATGGCAACCTGGAGAATTGGAGATGGGTCCCCTTGAAGTTGAAGCTGAGACGTCTCCAGAGGAACTATTGCCCGGCTGTTGCTGCGACCTCTGGGAGGGAGGGTGCCTGGTGCTGGTCCTGGAGGACTGAAGGATCTGGAACTGGAACCAACAGCTGTCTGGCCAGATGTTCACTGTGCGGAAAGGCTGGTAGGAAGGGCATGCAAGTAAAACAGAATAGTTCCTTTCTCCACACTTCTTTCCTTCTGATCTCCATCTTGTTCCCCTAGTAAAACGAAATAGTAGAAAGCCAGAAAGAAAGGGAAGGGCTTGCTGAAGTCCTCATATCACAAACCAAAGCAAAAAAGAATGGTCTATGTTTGGAGTTAAAAGACAGCAGATGAAAGAATGGCACCATCTTTTGATGGGTCAATAATTCAACACTAAAACTCCGTTACCCAGGTTAAGGGTAAACATATTTCTTCCACGGTGAAGAATACTTAAAGTCCCGGGAGACAGTTAAGGGTGCATTGTATTTTTCAAAGCATGTTTCATTTGTCACATAAACTATGTATGAACTTAGATTTTTTTTTCCTTTTCACAACTATAAAGAAAAGATATTGGAAATATTTTTAAAGTGTGCTTTATTATTTGTGTCTTTTGCAATTCTTTCAAGTTATGATGCATGGTTGTTCATCCTGAGTAAATGTATGTATTTCAATAGAGGCCACATTGATGGACCAGTTCAGACGTTCACATTTTAAGTATTCCCCATATTACTTCTATATGAATCATGATTCATAAGCGTTGAGAAAATAAATATGAAGTTTAAAGTGATATTCTTAGCTTTTAGGTGTATGTGATCTGTTGCAAAGTAAAACTTATCTTGTAGCTTATGTCCAAGTTAACAAATTTCCACCAGTATAGACCATGATTGGACCAGTTTTTTTCTTTACTTTTCTTATTTTTCTTTTCAAGGATTACTCACAGAAATAGAGAACTTCTGGAGAATACTTTAGTTATGAAACTTCTGAGGACATTTCAAATGTAAAAAATAAATTATGTTTACTTGATGAAGGAACTGAGGTATAACAAATTATTCACCTGCAGAGACCACATCTGGAGTGAGAGAACCCCTCTGCATTCCAGATTTTATAATGTCTAAGAAATATTTGTACTACTACTGTACTAAGTTCTGTACTAAGTACTTTGCAAAAAATTATTTCTGGGCAACAGTATACTCAGGCTTTTATACAAGGAATCTGATTTATATCATGTCAGATTAAGGAATTAACTTTACAGATCATTATTTAACCTCACTATTAATTTAAAATGTTTTCCGCTCTCATAGCCTCTTCCAAAGTTCTCAATTTATAAATTCTCTTTGCCTACCTGTCTGTTGAACAAGTATCTGTCAGTTGGTGATGCCATTATTACTATCACCAGATCAATATTCAAATTTATTCAAGGAGCCTGCATCCATTTGTCTTCAAACTATTGGCATGGGATGTGTTATATTTAAACACTTAATTTGATATACTGTATGAAATAGTAAAAAATTAAATGGGGTTGCAACCTATCAAATATATTTTCATGACCTATTCACTTACTGTACTTTATCAGTGAATACAGAATATTTAACATGAGATATAGTAATTTTTATTTAGGAAAATAGGTTTTCCCATAGCCTTGCTAGTCCTTGAATATTCACTAGGTTATACCTTTTGCATAACGTTTAAGACCGGGGACCTGATTCTCCATCAAAAAAAACCCCAAAAAACAAACAAAAAACAAAACAAACAAACAAAAAAAAACCCAAAAACAACAACAACAACAAATCTCTCAGAGGGCAGTTTCTTATCTGTCCTGTTTCTCAATGTTTTCTCTTTGCCTGAAAAGTGCCCAAACTTAATTATCTCTCATTACCTTTATGTTGAATGAATGAAGAAATTAATGAGTAATGCACTATTCTTTTGTATGAAAACTGCTCTGTATGAAGGAATATAGGCATACACTTGATAGTTGATCATTTATAGAAATGTATATTGACACTTTATATTATTTTATTTAGCATTGAAATTACTGAGATCATGTTTCATTAACATGATTTATAAAATTAAAAAAAACCATAATATTAAGCTAACCTGATGCAAGATATGCTTTTAGAGTCCTGTATCCCATCACTGCTGTACACCTTTGATTTCAACACAGCCTCAATGGCAATATCTGGTAGGCTGACTGTCCCACCTGCAAAGTCATGTTTCTCTGCCTTACCACAAGAGACCTTTTTCTAAACCTGGACAGGGTCACTCAGCATTCCTGAACGTGCTGCACAAAAGTTCAAGTAGTTAAGACTATTGGGAACAAGGTTGTCTCCTTGGGGATGGGAGTCAATGGAAAAATGTCCCAGTCTCTTATCTTATGCAGGACAGTTCTAACATCTGCTCTATACAGTTCTTTAAGGATCTCCAAGGGATTCAACCCCAGATGTTCATATAATAATAACAACATGTCACCCACAATGGTGGAGGAAGGATGTGGTCAGCTCTACATGGGTCCTTTAGGTTGCTGTGTATGACAGCATATGGCAGACACCCCATGCCTGTTTCACTTTTATCCTTAGGTTGCCCGTGTCTGCTTCTGAATCTTTTCCTTTGCTGCCCTTTCTGAACCTCTAAAACCCAGACATTTTGCCTCCACATATTGTTCTAGTTTCTACCACTTATATCCTTTTGATACGATAAACACTTAGAATCATAGGTTATGGACTTGGCTTTGCTCAAATTTTGTTTCAAATTTCCACTGCATTTTTATTGCTTCAGGCTACCTTGGATTTTTCCTCCTTCTTGATTTGACAAATTTCACAGGACGTTCTTCATTTGTTTCTGTCTGTCCCATGTGCTGCAAATTATGTTTCTTCCTGATTTACTGTGAACTTTTAGAAAATACTCAGACATAATCTATCACTCATTTGAGATGAAAAAAATACTTTCAATTTCTTTCTAATTTTTCTCACTGAGGCGTATTGCTCATATGTGAATAGATTTAATACATTTAAGTGCATATATCTCTAATGATTATTTTAACTATAGCATAGTTATTAATAGCACAAAACCATTAATTCTTATCAAGATATTTCTGATTATAAACTTTGACAAGTACAATTTTTTTTTTAAATTATGTAGCAGTATGACTAAACTAACCTTTGCCTAACTTTCCAGGGGTGTTATGAATTGTTGGCATGTGGAATTCAATTATTTTTCAAACTGATAGTGAAATACAAATTAATCTACTACATCATCATCTATTTTGAAGACAGAGACTGCAACATTTTCAGTAATACAGTACATGGACTAATTGTTGGCAACATTTCTTCTTACTCTCATCTAAACAAGACTGTGAAAGCTTAGGTCATCCTTTATTTCCTAAAGGCCATTATCCATTTTCAACTACAAATCCATTTTTAAGACTAACAAGACTAAGAAGGAATTACCCAGGCATGGCACATTTCCATAAGTATCCTTTCTATAGTCCCACAGGGGTCATTTCTCATTGCACTTAGTAGAATGTGACCCGTCAATGGCTTTTATATTGTTGGTGCCCCTTTTTCAATGCTTATACCATGGAAGAGTTGGCAGTGTCTCTCCAATTTCTAGTTCCAGAATTACTTTCCAAAGCATACTCATAAACTTATCATTTGAGTATTTAAAATGATGCAATCAAAATTTTTCATCCATCCATGTGTTTATTTATCAAACAGCTATTTATTCAATCCCTACTACATGTCACAATTCGGAAATATTTGTAAACTGACTGTTGGGCATTATTCCTGTATTTTTATGGAAAACTATGGAACACTCATAGAAAAAAAGGGTGGAAAATGAGAAGAAAATAAAAAAATTAAAAATTAACTCATCCTATTACTTTTTTCCCCTACGGTTGCAATAGATTGTATCACCAAATCAAATATTAAATAACTTGTCCAAACTTAGCAAAATCAATTACAAACCAAATAATAAATAAATTAAAAAAAAACACGAAGATCTCTTAATTGTTTATCCAGTGTTTTTTTCTAATTATCCAACACTTGCTGAATTCAGGCTGAATTAAATTGATACGATCCCATTATTTTAGTCATTCATTCATATAACAAATATTTAGTGGGTGCCTATTGTATGACAAAAAAACTATCATACAGGGGTGCCTGGGTGGCTCAGTGGGTTAAAGCCTCTGCCTTCGGCTCAGGTCATGATCCCAGGGTCCTGGAATTGAGTCCTGCATCTGGCTTTCTGCTCAGCAGGGAGCCTGCTTCTTCCTCTCTCTCTCTCTCTCTTTCTCTCTCTCTCTCTACCTGCCTCTCTGCCTACTTCTGATCTCTGTCTGTCAAATAAATAAATAAAATCTTTAAAAAAAACTATCATACAATCTTGTCAGTACAGACAAAAATCCCTATTATTGTGACTATTAAATAAATAAATAATACAGTATATCAAAAGATTATATGTACTATGGAAAAAGACATGCCACAGATTAAGGGGCATTTAAAGTGCAGAGAATGAGTATAGAGACAGCTGAAACTTGAGAAGTTAATAATCTTCATTTAAGAGGTGACATTTTCTTTCTTCTTTTCCATTCTTTTCTTTCCTTTCTTTTTTTTTCTTTTTTTAAGAATGGAAGGTTGTCACCTGTTCCTCCTCATTTGGATGTGTCTGGACTCTTGGAAGCTTGACTAGCCTACCTTCTACAAGTGGACCTTGAGAGCTTGTTTGCAGTTTGCAGCAGGGGAGCACAGCTACTCTTATATCCTAGACTTAAGAATGGTCCTCCTCTATGGGGGAAGATTGTCCTCTTCGATGGAGTGTGCAGCTTTGGGAGGGACACACAAGGGGTGAGGGAGGAAGGGGACACCTGCCTAGCCAGCCAGATCAGCCTAATCTACACTGACGATCAAAGGGGTGATAGATGTCACAGCCAAATTTCCCTCACATCCTAAGAGGTGACATTTCAGCAAAAAATTGAAGGGTGTGAGAAAGTTTACCAGGTGGACATTTGAGAAACAACATGTTTATCAGAAGAAGTAGATAGTGCAAAATTCTTAGGCTGTGTGAGAAGAACAGCTATGCAGAGGCCAATGTAGCTGGAGAGAATAAGAGAGTGTATCATAGAAAAGGAGGTCAGAGAGGCAGTGGGGGAGCTTGGACAGAAAGGGGCCTCTGGGTCATCAGAGGGAATTGGTATCTTACTCTGATAGAAATGAGAACCATGGCCAGGTTTTATAAAAGAAATGATATGACTTATGCCAATAGCTTTATTAAAAGAATCTGCATATATTGAGCTTTAAATTTAAAAGACTTTAAAGGCACAACTGTGGACAAAGGTTCAACAGTGTGGGGGCTCCTGAAGTAACCCCAGCTCGGGCTAGAATGGTCAGATTTGAAAGCTGCATTTTATGGGGAGTTCTGACTGGGGAAACAAAGAAACATTTTCCTTCCAACAAAATTATTGCACAGGAGCTCATTTCTACCCTATAGAAGAGAGGGCTCTGGTGATACCCCAGGTTCCAAATATGGGTGGTGGGACTGCCCAAAAAGTGAAATAGTGAGTATAATGTCATTCAGATAGATGTGACTTTTAGGGACCATAGTAGCAGACATAGTTCCAAGGTAAGAGAGGTTTTCATAGCTCTGATCTTGCTACAATGAGCTCAGATTGGAGAAATATGAGGAAAATTTAAGACTCTTTTCTACTTACTTACTCTAGTATGTTATCCTTCCATCTTTTTTTTTTCTTTTTGAGGTATGATCAACAATTAACAATTGTGTATATTTGAGTTATACTTCTTGATTATTTGATATGCATATACATTGTTAAATAATCACCTCACTCAAGTTAAATAACATATTATTACCTTAAGGATTTAGCATTTCCTCTTTTTTTAAACTTTTAAATTTTTAATTTTTTGGGCCTCAAACTTACAACCTTGAGATCAAGAGTCATATACTCCACTGACTGAGCCAGCCAGGTGCTCCCATTCTCTTTCTTTTTGAATGTATATGGGAAGACTCTAAAGATCTACCCTGAGCTAATTTTAAGTATACAAGACAGTATTATTAACTATAGTTACAGTGTCAATCTCTGAAACTTATTCACCTTGCAAAGCTGAAATTTTGTACCCCTTGACCAACATCCCCCCATTCCCTCTGCCCCTATCTCTGGTAACTAACATTTTACCTTCTGCTTCTCTACCTTTGACAATTGTAAATGCCACATATAAGTGAGATTATGCAATACTTGTCTTTCTGCGTCTGGCTTATCACTTAACATCATGTCCTTCAGGTCATTCATATTGTTACAAACGGCCAAATGTCCTTAAAGACTGAATAATATTCCTGTGTGTGTGTGTGTTTGTGTGTACACCACATATTCTGAATCAAAATGAAATGCAAAGCCTAAACAGACCAGTAACAAGGAAAGAGGTTGAATTGGTAATCAAAAACCTGCCACTGAAGCAAAGCCCAGGACCCGATGGCCCCAAGGGTATATTCTACCAAACATTAAAAACAAAACAAAACAGAGCAACAACAAAAAAAGCAAATATTTTTTAAACTTCTCCACAATAAGAGAAAACACCTTTAAATTCATTTTATGAGGCCAGCATCACCCTGATACCAAAACCCAAGACATTGCAAGAAAAGAAAATAATAGGTCAATATCCTTGGAACACAGTAGGAATGATCCTCAAAAAAACACTAGCAGACCGAATCCAACAGCACATTAAAAGGACCATACGTCATGACCGATTATAATTTATCCCTGAGGTACAAGGATAGTTGAACATATGCAGATCAACCAATGTCCTTAAATCTTTATACATATCATAATGTCTTTTCTGAAATCTGTGAAACCAGTTATATGTTAAATACACATATACTATGAATTTAACAGTCCTGGTGGGAGTCTATCATCAAACACAGTGTCATGTTCACAGAAAATCATATGAATATTCACACCAAGTGGGAAAGACAAACTCAAAATAACGTCAAGTCTTTTCACTTCCAAAGTGAATGCATAGCAGGTCACACATTATTGCCTATTGAGTTATAAGAATACTTCCAGTTTTCATAGATTTTGGGGTTTTATAATCCCAGATAAGTGATTATGCACCTGTATTTTATCATATGTTTTATCTCAGTTGCTGCAAATACAGAGTCACTTAATCTAAAAACAGCTTAATAAAAGAATTCAAATATACTTTGTGGTGTAGGGCCTTAAATTAATGCCCAGTATTATGTACTGTCTTGGCATCTGATAAAACAGACTGCCATGATGAATTAAAAAACAATTTAAAGATTTTTAGAACAGAAATACTTTCAGGAGCCTGGAGATTTAGTTGTCAAGTCTAAAATGAGACTATATATAAAAGCTTAAGTGGTTAGATTTTTATCTGATCTAAATTTTAATATTGACAGTTGGGAAGAATATTCTGACTATCCGTAATGTGCATCTGAGCACCGGCTGAAAAATGAAATGTACATAAAATAAAAGATATGCTTAATTGAAATTTGTTCACATTTTTGTAGTTTATGGGAGGATGTGTTTCTGGCAGGGTAAAAAACATAAAACACCTACAGACATTGTGATATATTTTTCATTGATGTCCAGAGGATGACTTCACAATGTATTTTATGTTGCCATAATTTTATGGCATGGGAGACACTTGTTTTCCATCACTTTTCTGATGTATTATTCCGAAGCCTCTGAAACAGAGAAAGTTCAGTTGCTTACCCAAAAACATAATTCACTTGCTATTAGATTTATTGAGGGAAAGAAGCTGCCTATTACATGTGTTCAATTTTTTACATTCTGGACCATATAACTATTAAATTTAAATATTGGAAGGTAGAGTCAAAACATAGTATGATAAAATATTTATTCTATTAAGGTTTCCACCCATTTAATTCAGTAAATGTTAAGAATTATTTCAATTATTCTTACTTTTCAAATACAATATTTTTATTAATATTGTGAGCAGTGAAAAGTCAACAAAAATTTCCTTCCCTTAATACATTTTTATAAAAAATACAAAAAATCGCAATTTCTTATACAATAAGAACTAATAATAGATTTATTTTCTTCCTGTTACATAAATTTGTTTTCCAGAGCCCTCTAGCAAGAAAAAGTCTCAGCAAGAAGAAGTCTCAATTTAGTCATGTTTAAAAGTCTTCCTAATATTCCTTAAGTTTCCGGGAAGAAAAAGCAATACAAAACTTTATCAAAGATAAGTATTAGCACATATGTTAAGTCTATCTCTGCCTATGTCTCTCTCAAGGTCATTATATTATGCTAAATTTTCTTTATCCTTGACAATTGTGCTCAATATTGTTCCCCATCCATTTTGGCTACAAATATATTTACCAAGTGTTACTTATTTTTCCTCAGATTTTTCAATGTTTTCTTCCTTTTTTACATAATCTTTTGCCTTCGCCACTGATACTAGTCTTAGAAAGACCCATGTGAGAGTATCGAGCATTTTTATATGAATTCTGCCAATTTCATTCTGTAGTCAAGGAATTATACATCCCATATTTCCAAGTCCTTGGAAAGAGCTGACGCATCTCCCCCTGCCACCCCAAGTTAATGCTAAAAGTCCCATCTAATTTAATGGACAGAACAGTTCTTTACAAGTTATGTTGTAAAAATATTCATTAACATTGGTGGAAACTGCTACTCAAACAGCAAAAAATGTGTCTGTAAATCTTATTAAGATTCAGACGCTCAAATAATTCAACTTAGAGTTGAAAAACAAGTGAAATTCAGCAACAAGGATTCTATCACATGCACGTTTTAAAAATGGAATTTGCTACAAATATGATGAGTTTCTGTATAACAATTCAGCTGTAGTTTTTAAAAAGTAAAAAAAAAAAAAAGGTTTTCATGTTGAAAATGATATTCACAAAATGGCACTTGATCTGCTCGGGTTACATAGTTGACAAGAAATTAAATTGGTCTTGCTTTGCCCATGAGTGTAGCATAACATGTTATTTAAGATTCTTTTACACTAGGATATTTTACTTACATAAAAATGAGATTCGGGTTTTATATTTTTTTTAATATATTTGTAATACAGAGTCTCTATATAATTTCTCCTTTTAAAATGATATTTTGAAATATCTTTATTCTAGACCATAATATGCATTTTTTAATGAATTTATTTTTGATTATGTTTTAATCTTTATCTACATGCCACTGCTTACTTACGGAACACATGTAAATATTTTAGAAACCAGATTAGTTGAAACATAATTAATGCTCCGTATGAGACTAAATGTCACTTGTTTTAATACTTTTGGAGCAAACTTTTAAATATTTTGTTGCTACAAGTTAAAAACTTTGTTATGAATTAAAATGTGTTTTTTTAAGCAGTATTTTTATATCTTTGGAAGAGAAGGGGTACTATTCATGTCAATTTTGCCTGCCATACTGATGCGATTTTTCTTTTCAAAATATACATAAGGAAAACAGTTTCAGGAAAGCTCTATGCTTAAAGACAGAAAGCCGTAAAAATCCCTCAGATGGGTAAATAATTAAAAATTAAACTAGACTATATATTGTTAGGGGTTTACAATTTTTTAAAAAGTCAGTCAAATATTCTTTCTCATAGTTGTAATTTAACAACTACATTGATGACCAAAAAGCCTTTTCTTTCAATACTTCTGTAGGAAATAATAAAGAACATCTTTAAAAATATTGGATCAGATATCACACCATAAGAGAAAGTCTTTCTCCTCAGAAAATAAATTATGCATGAAAGAAGAGGAAGATCAAATAACGGTTTAGAATATAAAACCAAAACCCTATCAACAAATTTATATTTTGTAAGGAGTTAAACTCTTTCTCTACATATTACATTTCCCATTTTTACCTCTAATCACTTATATCACTTCAATCCCATTTTTCAAAGAAATCCAATATGATTTATTTATTTATTTTTCTCATTTAAACCTTTTGCAACTGGAAGTAAGTAACTCAAAAGGTTAGTCAAGGAAATGACATTATGGTAATTTTGTATTTTTCATTGCAGAATTTTAAGTAGAGACAAACAAATTAACATTCTTAAAAAATATTTATTTATTTATTTTAGAGAGAGAGAGAGTGAGAGTGCTCAGGAGGGAAGGAACAGAGTAAGAGGGAAAAGGAGAAGGAGAGAATCTCAAACACACTCCCCACTGAGCGCAGAGCCCAATGCTGGGCTTGATCCCAGGACCCTGAGATCATGACCTGAGCCAAAATCAAGAGTTGGTTGCTCAACTAACTTAGCCACCAGAGCAGCACCCTACATTTTAAAAATTCTGTATTAATCAAATTCCAACTTGAGCATTGAATTAAAGGAAACCTCAGATGTCAGGATAGTTCTCTTAAAGCTAAGACTAGTTTCTCTCCACCAAGATTACAGATTGTACAGTGATATTTAGAAAGAAAAGGAAGATAATTTTAAGGAAAATGACAAAGAAGGGGATGTCTTTGTCTTCCCACCCCAACAGATAATCTGTGGTCCTACATTTATGCTACTTTTTCCTGGAAATGTGCAATTATTGTGAATTTTACATGAACATTGGAAAGTTACATATGTTTAACATCAGCAGGAGACAATATAGCAAAAATAGAACACAGAGGGAATTTAAGAGCATTGTTCCTATCCTGGATTTAAATAACAGAACAATGATGATATGACAACAAATCTCCCTGTCTATTCCTTTTCCACATGCAGAACACGGAAATAGAAATATTAAGTTGTCAGGAACCAGTAATGTTCATAAGAAGAGAAAGCTGTTACCACAGGGATGAAATAAGCCAGTTCAGCTAACTTTCTGCACTAGGTATCTGGGCTTCTTTACGAAAGCCACTCCAACTCTCCTACAACAACACTCAATAAGTCTGCATATGGCCCCCTTGTTGTAGAGAATAAAATTGCTAGTATGGGACATAGAAAATACTATTTGGATCCCTGGGTTTTTGTTGTTGTTGTTGTTTGTTTGTTTGTTTTATTTGCTTGTTTGTTTTGTTTTTGTTTTGTGTGTGTTTTTGTTTTTGTTTTGAGACTGGTAGTTTTGTATTATCTATACTTAAAAACATGTATTTTCGTGTCCAACAAACATTGATTTGGATATATACTCCAGGTACATGAGTGTGGACAAGTGGTTTAGTTTAGTTAACTCTGTTTCTCCATTGTAAAATTGAGAAAGCTGATAGTATTTATCCACAGAATCATCATCAGAAGTCAATTGACTAAGCACTGAATGTAATCAGCCTGTTTCCCAGAAGAGAACCCACCAAATCACTGGTAACACCCATCATTGCCTTTTTCAGGGTCACTGTGATGCTGGCATTCATTCCACTATGTCATGTTTGCCTAAGTTTTAGCCATTCTCTTAATCTACAACACTATTGTTCTTTTCTCTGTATAAATATCTATACTGGAAAATATATATTTTTTAAAATCAGTTGGTCAGACCAATTTTAAGAATGGTAATATCAAAATGTTTATGATGGATAATGGTGATTCAAAAAGGTATTTATTTTATCATTTTCTATTCAATAAAATTTTACTTAAATTATTCCAAGAAAATTATAAGCAGTTCTAGTTTTCGTCTTTGTGGCATCTCATGCTCGTATTAAAACAAACAAACAAACACCACGTATTAGGGAATCATCCTCACAATCTAGTTCATTGTGTTACTGTTTGCTCTCAGGCTTTCTAAACTGTAAGGCTTGGGGGAACTGGCCTATTGCTTACAGAACATAACTCTCAGTCACCATCAGTGTGGTCACTCTTACTTCCTTTTCCTTTTCTGAACTTTCCTATATTAACTAGCCACTTAACAGATTATATTTCCCTCCTCTGAATCTGCCCTATATTTTCCACAAAGCTCCTAGATGCAGAGTGTAAAAACAACCAAACAACCAACCAAACAAGAAACAGCCAAAGCACTGAGAATATAATTGGAGAATCACTGCATCATGTCTGAGTGCACTGTTTTCTCCTTAAGATTCAGTACTGTATTTGCTTTCCCTGGAGCTGCATCACTGATCAGGGCTAGTTTGTTATCTACTATGACACTCAGCTATGTATCTGCCACACTCATGCATCTGACATTTTTGCATTTTGAAATTTATTTTCCTCTCCAGTTATATTTCTCTCATCTTATCTTTAATACATTTTGGTCTGTGTGTCTGCGCACTCCTAGAGGTCACGTTAAATTGTTATCATATTCTCTTAGTTTCAAGCTCTTTCTTCTTCCCCTCTTGCTGTTTAATGTTTTCTGAAGAGTTAATGAGCACAGTTGATATTCTATCATCTTGATTTCAGAGTTCCTTCTGTTAAATGATTCACAGCTTAATACTGACCACATGCGTCTAGTAAGATTTCATTTATCAATTACCATTCTGGTTATCTTCAATTGATTAGAGCCTGAGCTTAAAGATTTCTTCCACATTGTCCAAATAATTAAGTCCAATTTACCTTTCCTAATATTTGTTATTGTCAGTTATTTGATTCAAATATATTTTTCAGGTTTATTTTTTCACTACTTTTATAACCTGTCAAGACCAAACTGGAAAGGGGAGAGAACTGGGTAGATGGAAACAGGGGTTTCTTTCATTCCTGCATATACTCATTTATCTGCTCAATATCCAGGATAGACCTACTATGGGCCAGACATTTTGTAGGTTCTGAAGACACAATAATGTAATGAGATTATGATGCTTTGTTTTGGAGATAAATAATACAAATGTAATTTTGTTACAGTGTAGAAATAGTGACCAGAAAAATCTAATTTGGGATATTAAATGTGAATAGAAGTAAATTGGAGAGGTGTGCAGGAGAATACAAAAAGAGAGAATGATGTGGACAAAAGATTAGAGAAAACAGAGAAAAGAGTCTCTTTGTGTAACTGATGGGAATTTTGAATGTATGAGGAGGAATTTCATGGGATGATATAGGAAAGGTCAGCTTATGATTTGCTTTCTGAATGAGATAAGAATTTGGATTATGAAATTAAAGTATCTACATGGATTTTTGTGCCATATACTGAGATTGGTAGTACAAAAAGAAAATCTTTTGCTTAGCGGGGTGTGTTTAGTTTGATCATGTTGAAATAAAGATGTACTCATGTTTCAACTAGAAATGGCAAGTATTTTATTTATGACAAATTGTGGTACTTGATCTAGATTAGAGAGAAAGTTTAGGGGTTCATTGTCATAATCATGGTTAGTAAAAGCGACACTAGTAGACATGTCACTGAGAGTGCATTTGATTTTTTTTCCGTCATGCTGAAGTCCGGAGGTAGGCAGTTCAAGATTGGAAAGTTCTGTCAGGAATCCAGGACTCATGATACTTCTCTGTTTTATTACCCACTGAACATGATACCCTTGCTTTGGACACTCTGATGCACTGTCAGACCTCCATCACTGAAGGATTTTTTTCCCAGTTATTGATGGGCTGTCAGCCCATTTTTGTCAACCAGTTAAGGGGTAGTTTCAGGAGCAAAGAGCTGCCTCTTCCCAGGTCTCAAGCTTCCCAGGGATACCAACAAGCAGTGACTGATAAGTATAGGAGTATAAACCCCATCATCACTTCAAACCCACTTTGAGACTATTTATGAAGGACAACTCTAGCTCCATAGATCTTCTGAGATTGCTGGATGCTATTATGGGAACCTCCTCTTAGTTCAGTTTCTCCCTCTGTCCAGTCCTGTTCCCTTGCCCTACATTCTACTATAGATGATCTAAAAGACACTATTAATATATATCTTGCATATCAAACTCCATTTCAGTATCAACAACTCAACCTGTGAAAGACTCTATTCACAAGAATTTCTCCTAGTCCATGATAGCCTCTTTAGCTATAACCATTATGTACAAATTCCAAACAACTTAAAGGAATAAAAAGAGAAGTTTGACTCTTATTCATTTCAGTCATTGCAAAAGTTACGCATTTTTTTTATCCCAGTGTCTAGAACTTAGTTTCAAAATTATACCTATCCAAAACTACACTTGGAAATGTCATTTTTATTTTGGTTGGCTATGTGCCCAGATAGAAGATAGAATAGTCTGTGTAACATTTTCCCTCGTTCCTTCATTATGAGAAGCTATCTTAAGCCCTGGTTAGAAATCTGAGTGATGTCTATGAATTCAGGTCATGAATCTAAAGGGTAGATGAAAAATGAGGAGGATACAGTCTTCAAACTATGGCTGAGTGCTATTAATTTTCCAAGGCAAAACATGACAACATCTTATTTGTCTAAGAATTTCTTGATGTTGAACATTTTTTTTTTTGATTGTTTTGAAAATAAATTATTTAACTAGGTGTAGATTATTTTCTACAAGTTGCATCCATGTGTTCTATTCAATATACTTTTACTGATTACATTCTGTGTATCAAGTGCTATGGTAGGCATTTCAATAGATGGAAAAGATTTGCTTGAGTGACTTTAGAACACAATTCACTTTGAACTCTTGGATTTGCTATTGTCAAAAGGGAAACAATATTTTTCTCAGAATATTTATTGCTATGCATGTTTATGTCTTATACCTTAGCTATGCTCTATTCATGAGGACAAAACATCTAGATGAAGACATATTATATAAATACATAAAGT
Organism: Lontra canadensis; assembly: GCF_010015895.1. Lineage (NCBI taxonomy): Eukaryota > Metazoa > Chordata > Mammalia > Carnivora > Mustelidae > Lontra > Lontra canadensis. Next base: position 389,838 of record NW_022631056.1, on the reverse strand, counting down.
ACTACCTATGAAAGATAACAGTACATAATAGCCAAATTAGTGGCACATAGACACTGAAACTCATGTCTTGACTAGGAACTTGTGAAAAACTGAATTTACATTTTTGTCATGCCATAAGAAGCCTATGCTAAAATATATCCAGGTTTCTGTTTGCCAAAACATGATTGTCCATTCTTATTTGAAATTAAAGTTTATGCCAGCTGTCCTTACTGATTTGCGATTTTAACAAAATATTTTAACATACATTTACATCTTCTGATATTAGTGACTGACAAATAACATTAGATCAACACCATTAATCCAGACTGTCACATAACACATACTAGAAATAGAATTAATTACCAATTTTGTACATATATTACCTTCACCTTGCCAATTTCTCAGGATTTTTGATAACTTTTTCCAAACATTATTCTCAATGCATTTTGGAGCTTCTTGGTTATTGATTTTGATTTGATCTCACAATATTTTGCTTTCATGTGGTATTTCTTATTTTGTTCATGGGCAAACACTAACTATGTATTGTCCTTGATAGAAGGGCTGTGGCCTGGAGATGCCCACAGTTATCAGTTCATAAAGATTTGTGGGAGAAGTGACAGGTCTCAGGGTGGGAGCTCAGTCTTTTTTTTAAAAGGTTTGCATAAGCATGCTTTTTTGATGAAATACGCTCCCTTTGTGTGCAAGTCCTCAACTATTAAGTGTTTTCCTCACAATTTCCTTGTAATATGCCAAAGAGAAAAACACATTAGATACCACAATATAGATTATTGCGTGCCTTGCATGCTGTGGTAGAATGAATAATGGACTCCCAAAAGGTACCCAGAACCTTTTTTTTTTTTAATATTTTATTTATTTATTTGACACAGAGAGAGAGATCACAAGTAGGCAGAGAGGCAGAAGCAGGCTCTCTGCCAAGCAGAGAGCCTGATGTGGATCGTGATCTGGACCCTGAGACCATGACCTGAGTTGAAGGCAGAGGTTTAACCCACTGAGCCACACAGGAGCCCCAAGGTATCCACATCCTAATCCATGGAACGTATGAATGTTACCTTATATGGCAAAAGGAACTTTGCAAGGGAAATTAAATTAGGATTTTGAGATGAGGAGATTAATCTGAATTTTCTAGGTGGACCCTATTGTCATCATATGAATCCTTATAAAGGAAACATTTACCACAGACTATAGAAGAGGAAAGCCATGTGAAGGAACCAAAGTGAAACAGAGTCATAGAGAGAAAGAGACTGGGCATTTACTTTGAAGATGAAAGAAATGTCCACGAGTCAAGAAATACAACTCTAGAAGTTGGAAAAGGTGAGGAAACCAATTCTTCTTTAGTGCCCCCAAAGACATAGTGGTACAGTGAACATTCTGGTTTCAGCCAAGTGAAACTGATTTTGGACATTTGGCTTCCAGAACTGTAAGAGAGTGGCTTTGTATGGTATTAAGTCATGAAGTTTGTCGTAATTTGTTATAGCAGGCATAAGAAACTATATAAAAACTGCATGCTTTATCTTAATTGACCATTGTGATTCCAAACCAAACTCATTTTCATTTCTGTTTGTTGCCTTACTTTTTCAGCTAAAATTTTGATAAAGAATTATTGTATATAATCATTATTACACAGGGATACTATATCCATGATTTTGGCACAAATAAGGTGCTGTTCCCCTCATCTCCTCCCTTGAATTCTTGTACAAAATTTGTATTTAGATGTTCTTTAATCTCCTTAGGAGATTCAATAAATATACAGTTAGTCTAGATTCATTTGAAAATTTGAAAATCTCAGGCTTACATTTTCCTAGTACTTTTGTGGAATCCACAATTTAGAAATAAATTAGTGTTTCAAGGAGCAAATTCAACTATTATTTCTTTCTATTTTTAAATGATTTTTGTATTTTTTTTTCCCCCACAAGAGATATGGAGGATGTTTTGGACACTTGAAACAGAAGGAATGTAGCCTCACAAATTAAAGATGAACATAAATAGAGCTAAAATAATTACAAAAATTAGTTTTAAAAGTTAATTTGTTACACTATAACTTTCAGTATAAGATAGAGTAACCGTGAGATCCTTATGGACACTGCAACATTAACTGATGATAAATCATTCAGTGATTGACTTTATTGCCTTCTCTGAGCTCCAGTAGATATTATGGTAATTATTATAAAAAATGTTTTTCCATTTAACATTTTATGATGACAGAAATCCTTTACTTACCAATTTGAAAATCCATGTAGTCTTTCTTAGATTTTACCTTTGGCTGCCTACTTAACACAACAATTAAAGGAATATCTAATAATTTTATTATTTCTTTAATTTTAAAAGATGAAGTGATTAAAAACTATATTCTTACTAAAAGTGCTTTAGACAGAAGGCTGACCAATAGATGCCACAATCTTTACTGAATATGGTTCTCTTCTTGACATTATAATACACTTCCTTACATGGCTATGCCATTTTTTCTTCTCAATACTCTCCCCTCATTCCTCATTCCATATTCTCAACAGATTAATTTATCAGCTACATTTCTGAAGCCAGTCAGCTCAAAAAACTTTTAGATTCCTATCTCATATTCCCTACTGAACCTTCCCTTATCTACCAGTTTGTCCATAATCTCTAGCGGGAAGGGAAATTAGGGTGTTCTTATCTCATTCTCTTACGTCTCAAGGAACACTTTACCATCCCTTCCCCACTTACATGCTTTAATTCATTTTTCTTCATTAGCTCTTTCTCCCTGTTTCCAAATATGTTCCAGTTTGTTCTATCCTAAGAGTTATTATTTTCTTCAGTTCTGACCAACTCTTTCATCTCTCTTAATCTTTTTCTTTCCTTTCTCTGCAAACGTCTTGAAAATGTAGAGAACTTGTCAGTTTCACTAGTTTATTATCCACTCATTACTCAAACCCTTAAATTCTGGTTTATATTTGGGTCATTTCTCATCTCTACAACCATATCTTATTCCTGGCTGTCTCCTGTGTTGTCCTGACATTCTTTTCTGTTCCATATGTAGCTTTATTTCTAAGATTAAATTAATTAATATGTGAGGTTAAGTAAGATTATATGTGATAAGAACTCTAGCTGTAAACTACAAAATAAAAATAAAAATAATGAATTATTGTAGTAATATTATATTTGCAATAACAAGTATTGTTAATAGTATTATTATTTCACTTCCTCAGCTTAAATATCCCCTCTAGTAAATGAATTGCAAATGTGTATTCTGTTACCTCTTCTACAATTTATTCTCATATACTATTTTTCTTCAGATGTGATTTCTATTTGAATAACACATCTTTTGATAACTTAAACACAGCATATGTAAAATGTTTACTCACCTTCATTTCTTAGGAAAAAAAAAATATGAGACAGCATTTGCTTTCTCTATTTCTACCAATAGTTCTCCCAGTCAGAAAACTGACAGTTGGCATTTCCTCTGACTTAGAAGCAAGAACTCTGGATCCAAACCACATGAGCTTACTAGTTATTAGTTTTGTGGCCTTGAGAAATTTATTTATTCTCTTTGTTTCTTTGTTTCTTCAAAGTGGGGTTACTAATAAAACCTTACCTTACATCATTGTTCTGTGGATTAAACACATTGAAATATATAACACTTAGGTAAGTGTATAGCACACAGTAAGCATTATATGTGAGTTCATTATTATTATTTGCTCTCTTCCCTTATTTAACTGGTAATAATCCTGATAATTTTCAGTAGTAGGCTTTATGTTCTTACAAAAATAAAACTGAATTTAATTTGAGAAAATTGGGATCTAGTCTCAATCCCAGTACTTTTTAGATTTTTTGGCACATAGCTTAACTTTAAAAAAAGTTAGTTTTATTAAGTGAAAATGGCAAAACAAAAATGAGTGTGCTTATCTCTTCATTCTCTTTTTAGTTTCAAACAAATTTTTTTTGTAAAAATGTGTAGATATTTAGTATTGTATCTTACATGTACCTCCCTTTTGATTAATATTTTCCTTAAACGGGGCACCTGGGTGGCTCAGTGGGTTAAAGCCTCTGCCTTCGGCTCAGGTCATGATCCCAGGGTCCTGGGATCGAGTCCTGCATCCGGCTCTCTGCTCAGCAGGGAGCCTGCTTCCCCCTCTGTCTCTGCCTGACTCTCTACCTACTTGTGATCTCTGTCTGTCAAATAAATAAATAAAATCTTTAAAAAAATATTTTCCTTAAGCTATTTTCAAAGCTTATTATCTTATGATTGGGAGAAGAGACGACGGAATAACACTGTCTGGTTTAGGACCTCAGCTTCATCACCCAAGATTAAGGAACTGCAGAGGAATTATTCAATGTAGCTGAGCTTCATTTCCCCTCTATAAAATGATACCAGTATTGGTATCTCCCTGTGCAGACGTAAGGAAGATTGATTAGGTAGTCAAACAGAATAGTTTCAGGATTACAGTAAATATGCATTTTCATTCTTCTGATTACTATCATTTGCACAGTTCCATGTTCTTTTTTTTTGTTTATGATTTTACTTATTTAGCAAAGGACCACAGGTGTGCGAATAAGGGGAGGGCAGAAGGAAAAGATGAGAGAGAGACTCTCAAGACCACTCTGTGCTGAGTGCATAGCCCAACCAGGGGTTCTATCCCATAACCTTGAGATCATGACCTAAGCCAAAATCAAGAGTTGGTTGCTCAACCAACTGAGCCAGCAGGGGTCTCTCCATGTTCCTTCTAATCCATTTTCAGTATATGCTAAATAGATTATTAAATCAATAAACATGTGCCATATGGATTTCAAACAGGGCTGGATGGAATTTCTACTTTTCTTATTTTTTCTTCTTTAACCAACTTGAAGATCACCTATATTATTTGGTTTTATATTTTAATATATACAAAACCTTCAGTAACTTTTCTAATGAGCTCAGAGTTGATGTAAGAAAATATAAAACAGATGCCTACATTTACGTTTTAGAGTCAAATCATATGTTCAAGTGGCCTCGACATTTTCAATGTTTTTAAGAGTCTTTCTTTTAAAAGGGAAGAAAAACCTTGGAAATAATGTAGAAAACTCTCATAATAAATAATTATTTTTAATATAAATGAAAAATAGGTTGCTTCAATCTAAATGAAAATTGTTTTAATATCATTTCATAACAACTCAGTAATTTACTGCTTAAATAGTATATTTTTTTCTGGGTTTAAGAAAAATAGTACACGAGTTATTGTTAGTTCAGTATGCTAGAAATATGTGATCTGCTTCACAAAAAAGATAGAAAAGATCATATTTAAATTGAAAAATTATTTTAATGAATTATTCAAATTTTTATTGATTTCTAAACTTGCCTATAAATCATGCTGTATTTCTTTTCTTTCACAAGCCCATTAAATGGTATATGTTACTTAAATTATATCTCATTTATCATGCATCAGTTAGAATATCAAAAAATATATATACTGTTGAGGTCTTCCTGCATCATTCTCATACAGAGTGATCAAATAATTAAACTTAATTATTTTCTAATCTTTGCTAGGTGTGAGGGATTCCTTCTTCTTTTTTTTTTTTAATGTATTTAGTCCAGAAGTTTTCATAATATTTTATCTTCTTGTAGTAGTTAAATATTTACATAAAATATTTTTCCTTCTTTTCCTGCATTTTTCTCCTATACCCAGAACTATGAAAAAAAAATTACATTGTTGATTTTATTTACTACTATATTACAAAAAGGAAGTCCTTGTCAAGAAAACATCCAATTTAACATAATTTTGTCTCTTGCAAGTCTTAACTATTTTGTTTTATCAATTTAGTCCATGAATACTCATGTATATTTACATATGCAAAGAACAGAACAGAGATCAATATGTTTCAATAAACCAGTAACTGCTTAGAAAATTGTTAATTAACTTAGAGGTATATATGATATTGATACTGATTATTTGGTTAATGAAGAGCTTTTAATGTTAAGGTTATGAATATTTTTAATATACTTTTTCTTAACAAATATTCCCAACAAGGTAAAAATGTTATTTTGGTTTTCCCTACATTAAAAACAAAATAATAATGTGTTCCAATAAAAGGCACCAATGTTTCTTGGAGAAATGGCTGATTCCATATTTAGGTAAGGCAAGGTAGAAGATATGCAGGTAATATGTTGTTCCAGAAAGCAAGGGAGTATTCAAATTCTAATGTGAATGTGTGAAAAGGGCAAGAATCTGGCTCAAAGGTGTTTTTCTGGGACAAATTTAGGACAGACTGTGTATTTTAAGAAAAAAAAAAACACAGGAGGGAAGAAGAAAATGATTGATGTTAATGGATTTTAAAAATTTAAATAACAAAAGTTTCCTTGGATCCATAATGATATTTTAACAAAGAAGGGAAGAGGGTAAAGAGAAAGCTCTTGGTAACAGAGCAAAGCTAACATGCAGAGAAAGAATAATAGAAGATGCCTTGTCTCATCAATGGAGCTAAGATTAGATAAGAAATTATTCAAGAACAGGATATTTATAAGATATTTACAATATCTCAAAATATCACCTTACAAATTACTTATTGATTGCGAAGAGAAAAAATTCCTTAATAATGGGGAAATTTGAGGAACATCTTATCCAAGTGATTCAATTTAACAAACAGATATTGGGACACACTGACTTTTTATAGCCACCTACATATGTTATGAACAGAAATATCTGCAATAAAGTTCAATGTATTTGCAATTATGAGGCTAGATCACACATATCCAGATTGTGTGATATTCCATATGAGACACTGAATATTTAAACGGTCAAAATCTAGATCATGTATAAAAATAGAATTTTGACCCACAATCCAGAACAACATGCACAGGAAGTCAACCCATTATCTAGAATAACCAATCCAGGAAGTCAACCTACCTTCTCTCTACAAGTCTTGTAGTATATCAGAACCTTTCTTTAGCAACCAATCTGGAAAGTCAAGCAATAACCCCTGCAAAAATTGGTCCCAAATGGCCAGGACTTAACAACTGACAGCTTCCCGAATTTTTGCTCCCACTTTTAACTCGGGGATAACAAGAGAAAGTCAAATATATGCCTTTAATGAATCACACATGATATCTCCATTCTAATTAGTCCAGCTAACAGCTTCCCCAGGTAAATGCCATCAATCAGGGCATATTTGAAGCTTTTTCTTTTTTCCACTATAATGCTTCCTCATTCATGTGCCTGCCTTTGAATGTGCCAAAACACAAATGATGGGGTTTGACTCCCTTGTACAGCAAGCTCTGAGTACTAATGCTCATCCTTATTTGTGTGGTCTACTTTTTTCTACATATAAAGCATCTGGTGTGAACTCTTAAAAAATGTCAGTATCTTAAAGGAAGAATATGGGTTTTATTTTATAGTAGATATGTAGAGTATTCAGTAGTAAATTGTGTAGGTTACTTTCTACTATTTCAGTATGTGTATTATTGTGTGTGTAAACATTATGTGTGTGCTTCTGTATGTGCATTTCATTAGAACGAGATATATATGGCAAAAAATTAAAAATTAATGGATGAGCGACAGGTATATATTCACTTCACAGGTTTTACATATTTTCAAATAAAGACACGTGAGGGAAGGAAAATGTAATGCTGTGACATTATGTATAATCTATAATATTAACTATTAAGGGACTGAAGAAAATAAGAAATGCATGTTCATAAATGAGATTAAGTATTTTTATTCTTGCAGTCCCTTTCTTTGATTTTAGATGAGATGTGATCCTATGTTAACTTAAGTTAAGCCATTAGATTTTAATAAAAATTGCAATTATGTCTGCACAGTAAATTATTCATACACTACCAGAAGGTCAAGGGATCAATTTCACACACACACACAAAAAAATGAGAATTAAGTGTGTTTATTTACTTGCATTCAGATTGCAGTTTAAGTGCCAAAAGCTCTATTTTATAATTCTTGTATATTTTAATTTGGAAATAAATTTCAAGTCAGATATATTCTCTTTAGGTATTGCTTACGCCATTTAATATTATATAATTGAAATGTGAAGGAAAACAATGGAATTCCTATCCTAATCAAAAAAGTCATTTAGAAACCTATTCTGTAGTTCTTAATCTTTTAGGGGAAAAGGATCATAAATATTTTCTCTGAAAAGTTAAAAATCATGTTAAGGGGATAAGAAAACTGATGCATGATGAGATAATAAGATAATAAAACAGTTAAATGAAAGATTAGTTATTCATAAATTGTGCAATAAAAGGTATTTGTCTTTATGTTATTTTTCATTAATTTGAAAATTAAAAGAACCAGCAGGATATGGAGAACAAGCTAAGATTGGAATCAGATTGTTTAAAAGAACTGAAGGGTTGTAATTGACAGAAAATTTAATCAGCTAAAAATAATGTTGCTGAAGAAATGTTTGAAGTAGTTCAAGGGTCTGAGGTATGATAAAGAAGGGCAAAACAGTATATAAAATGTTTATTATTTCTTTGTGATGATGAGTTAAAATGTTGAGTGACCGCTGAAAATTTAGTTCTCTTAAATATCTGTTTCATAATATTTGAACTTTGTTTAGTGAAATTTCTTTTTAGAGTAGAGTTTGAACAATAATAACTTAGGTAAATCTTATTTCAAACGTTTAACAGATATTAAATATCTTAAGTTTTCTCAAATTATATATTGTGCTTTTTTACTTCATATATTACACGGTCTGATTTTTTGAGGTAATTTCTAACGCACATATAGCAATGTACACAGGAGAACATTTTACTCCTTTTCCCTCTTTGTACACAGAACACATATACTAGAACCTGGCATTATTTTTAACAGACAAGCTCTGGAATTTATTTTTCTTTTTCCTGTAAACTAAACCGTTGCCAGTTATGTATTAGTTTTAGTTGCCTTGCAATCCAACTATTTAATACACTTTTTTATATTATAATCTTGCTTTAGAAATATTAATTCAACATATAGTGAGACTCTTACATAGATAGGAGTATCACAAATCTTTAAAGCCTGAAACAACAAGAAACAATATTGTGGAAAGTCACAGAAATAATTAGTGTGGAAAACAGAAGTAAAAGAAAAGACTAATGGGACACCTGGGTGGCTCAGTGGGTTAAGCTTCTGCCTTCTGCTCAGGTCGTGATCTCAGGGTCCTGGAATCCAGCCCTGCACTGGGCTCTCTGTTCAGTGGGGAGCCTGTTTCCCCCCACCCCTTTGCCTGCCTCTCTGCCTACTGATCTGATCTCTCTCTGTCAAATAAATAAATAAAATCTTTAAAAAAAATACTAAGTTAATGTTTGGGTTATGGAAATCAAAAGACTAAGAAAAGTCTTAAATTTTGTATTTTGCTATATTAATTATTATTTTTCACAAGATGGTGATGTCAATAAAAAAATTGGAACCGATGCCAACTTTGCACAATGTGGGGTTATTAATAGAATTTGAGAGTGAGACAGAGAAGGGCTTAGAGTTTAGCCCGAAGAACTGCGAGTCCTCAAAAATGTTATCCACATTCCTGAGCTCCATTTGCCTTTCCATAAAATGGGGTTATGAGTACGAATTGCCATAATGTATGTAAATCATTAATATCATGTCCAATTTCTCAGAAAACACTGGTTATTTTCAAATATTAATGGCGGTCATTAGCATTATAGTCAAACTCTAAATATCATTTATTATCCCACAGTATTGTTCAAAGAACTTCACGTATGTCAACTCATTTACTCTTTATAATATGACTTATCAGGTCAATACTGTAATTATTTCATTTTGACATGCCAAAAATCCCAGAAAACAACAACAACAACAACAAAAACTGAGAATCAGAGTTCCTGAATAATTTATTCAAGAGATTAAGTGCTGAAGCCATACACTTTGGTCTGGTTTAAGTATCAATCATGCTCTTAAGCACAATGTTATAATGCCTGTTTGTCAAACCCATTAGCCAATGTAACCTACAACAAGGAGGTGATTGCTCCCCTGGGGTAAATATTACCTAGAAACACTGACCACCACAGGGTATGTGCTGGTTAGTTGTGCTGACAGTAGCGATGGTCAGGGTGTAGCTGAGCTGGAGCATACCCTGCACAGTGCTGGCTCAGAAAGCTTGCTGATCGGAGTGGGGGCTGATGAGCTTTAGATAAGGAGTAACATTCCTAAGGTGAAAGTGACAGAAAGGGCTCCCAGAATCTTCCCATTAGGGGTTAAACTAAATGAAAGCCTATGGTACTGTTGAAATAAACAGGATTCTTGTGAAAATTGTGAAAGAAGTTATGAAATGGAAACTTGGCTGATATCATAGTACAAAATTATGTTTAAGTTGAAGAAAGAAATAACTAAACATAACTACTGAATAGTATCAAGGAGGAGTTTTGAGTGTTTATCTCACTGGAGCTTCTGAAAATTCTTCATTTTCATTTCCATTCCTTCCATTAATTTCTCCCTTTCTGCCTTCTCTCCATTCCCTTCTCATTCTTTATTTCCAGTTTTCCTCCTTCTCGCTTTCTCTCTCCCTGTTTTCAAGTTTATTCATTTTTTAAAATAAGTACTCATTAAGTATCTGTTCTGTGAATATTTTTGTTTTCTTTCTGGGTCAATAGCAATCTTATGAGTTAGCTTGACACTGGGATTGGATACGCGAGTTTCAAATCATAAAGTTAGGTTATTCAGTCTCGTAAACTACCTCTTCATTTACATAATGAAAATATTGATTTAATTATTAAGTTAAATTTGAAACAAATATATGAATTATTTGTTGCAATAAATAAACCTATACTCTAAGGCCTAAAGGATATTACAGTCATATACCAAAAATAAAGGAAGAGTGTGTGTGTGTGGTTGTGTTTGATGAGAGTGCATGGACCCAGTGCCAATTGTATTACAAGTCAGTTCTTCCCAACAACTGAGACTTGGGCTTGCTGGCATTTTGAACTTCTTTCTGCCATTTGGAATAAATTTATCAATTTGAACTCACATTTTCTTGTTAAGCTTATTTCCTCCTGCTAACTCCCCACTAATGTATGAATCATTATTAATATTCTCTATTTTTCCATGTTGTAGGAGTGTTTAATGATTTTTTTTTTCCTATACTTGCTGAGATTTAAGCACTAACATTTGAATACCATATGCTTCTCCTCACATTCCTCCAGGGTAAAAATTTGAATGTCTGTGCTGGTACATACAAACTTTTCTTATTGTTGCCAAACACATCATAGATATTAGAGTTGTGTGCATCTTGTGTTCCAGTAAATTGAATTAGTTTATCAGATGAATGGTTACTTATTCATTTATTTTGTGAAGGAAAGCTAAAAGGCTTAGGTGATTGTAGACTGAAGGTGAATTTTAAAGGACGTATGACTTAAGCCTTGTAATATTATAGAAAATATACTATGTTCATAAATGTGGCTGATTTTTTTGTGTGATAAATATCAACGTATTTTTTGTCCTCTCAGTACCTCACTCTCTATCAGTTTTTAGGCTATTTCATAATTATTGGGGAATCGATATTTTCAGCATTAAGTGAATAAGAGTCACAGATAACCTTCCAAAGATTTCCATCCTTGAGGTGACAAAGAAGCTGGAGAAGATGCCCATGACTTTAGGACTGATGTAAAAATAGCATCAGAAACAATAGAATCTGAATGAAGTTGGCAGATAGGGAAGGGGAATGTTTCAATGACAACTGGAATGGATGCCCGACTGAAGACTAGAAGGGATGAGGAAAATCTTAGGCTTCTCATTTTGGGAGATTATTTCAAGGGTTAAATGATCAGAACAGCATCCAGGCACTGAGTAAGAACCCCAGATGGAGTGGCTTAAAATCTTCAACCCCAGCAATACGGGCACTCAAAATGGAAAATAAATAGAATATTTAGGAAAAATATATCCTGTTAATCTGCCTCTTCTGGCCTGTTTCCACCTACCTAATATGAGAATAAATACAATACCTCATAGCTACTTTTTTAGTTTTATTGTAAAACTAACAATAATGGCAATAGTGATATTAAACAAAGTTGTATACCAGTAACAGTAGAAATAGCAAAGTATCAAAGAAAAACAAAACAAAACAAAACATCTACATTGTTGCAGGATACATTGTACTAAGCACTTTCTCCACAAATTGTATTGGGCATTTTCTACTGATTAACTTATTTAATATTCACAACAACTCCTGAGGAAGGGAATATTTTACCCCATTATATAAATAAAGAAATTTTGGTTTAAAAGATTAAGCTACTTCCTCATGCTACCAAGACAATGCATATTGGCTATAATTCCCCTTCAGAGGTGGCTCTTTGCAGTCACCATATGATGTAAAGGGAAAATGTTAATCAGGTAGAAATGTTAGCTCTTTTTATAGTTCTCAAATTTGGGGACATCAGAAATATCTGAAGGACTGCTTGAAACATGGATTACTGCTTCCTTCCCCTGAGTTTCTGGTTAATTAGGACTCGAAGGGAGTCCCAAGAATTTGTATTTCTAACCAAATCCCAGGTGACAATAATGCTGCTAGTCCCAGGAAAACATTCTGAGAACCACTGTTCTAGATCAGATATGTGGAGAAACCCATAAAGGTTACAAAGTGGCCTTAGTGAAGGAAGTGTAGGTCTACATATGCTTGGATAAGGCCAGTCTACTCTCTAGATTGAACAAAACTAAACCTATGAGCAAATAATTCAACAAAGCATAAAGATCTTATGCAAATTGGTAAAAAGTTCATTTACGGCACCAAAGTGGATGATAACAATTCAACTCAAGTTGGAGTATGCGATTGGGGGAGTTGAAAAGGTGAAAAGTAGAGAACGTTGGATAGATGAGTTGATGTTTTAGCTAAGAAGTATTGAAATCCAAAGAAGGTTTCCACTAGTCAGGGCACAGGGCTTGGTTGGTGAAGCCTGAGCTACAGGAAGAGTAGATCTGAAAAATGAGGCTAGTACCAGGTTAACTAGACTGTTACATCTCCAATAAAGAATTTGGACTTCATGCCAAACACAATCGTGAATTTCCACATGTGTCTTGAGTGGCTGTGAAATATCTGCTTGTTAGTAAGATTAATTGTGTTAATGAAATGATCCTGGGAGTAGAAAAGTTCCTCAAATAGAGGTGGTAGTGTGTAAAATATAGAGAGAATGAATTTGATAGATAGTCAAACAATTAGTTTAATAGGATTTTGTTGTTATTTGCATGCAATTGGTATCACTAGAGACTAAATGATCAGAATCAGGCTCTGGCTAAGAAATTATATAGATCAGTGGTTCCCAGACTTTGGCATATTAGAATATCTGGAACAGCTTTGAAGAATCCTGATATACAGCCCATCCCCCTTACAATTAACTCAGAAGCTGTGGTAGTAGCAATAATTGCCAGCTGAGTTCAAGTGCAGACCAGTTGGGCATCCGTAATTATTATAGATAACAGTGCCATTTTCAATAGACATATAATGTGGATAAGAATGTGTCAAAAAGAATGTAGAGTAACAGGATCTGAAAATATAAGAAATGGCCTAACAATAGAATAAATGGCCATGGAGGTGATAAGAGGATTGTAGTCAGAGTAGAGGTAGAGATACTAAACCTCACACTGAACGAGACATGCCTGAATTTCTGAAACTAAGGGAAAGGAGGTAACACATGACTTAGAAATAAATAAATTCTGCACCAAAACAGAGGGAAGCTGAAATGTTCATGCCTAATAGACTCACATCCCTCTGGTAAGGAGTGGCTATGCCATCCCTAGTGACAAAGGGGAAGGAGGACATTGGGGTACAGAGATTGGCAAAATCACTTTCAACTATGGAACTGGATAGCAGGGAATGTTTAGTGGTGGGGCCCTGGTAAAGATCAGGGACATCTCAGCGGGACAAATCCTTTAGAAGAAGAGAAAAGATCATAGGAAAGTGACTGATATTGTTGCTCTGAACATGAACATTTTTCTTACTTCTGGAAACATCTTTTTAAACACCACATTAAAACTAGAGTCTGTAAAAGAGCTCTCATATACTTATATGTCTTGTTTTTTTTGGGTCAAGTAGTGTGATCCAGAATAAGTACCTGACCTTCACAGACCAATTAAAGCCCTTCCTCAAGACTTCTGTAATTGAAATAACAATAAGCACAAGCCATTCCTTCTCTAGTGTGAAGAGCTAGCTATCAACTCTGAGACTTGGACTCTGTGAGACCACTTTCTTCACCATGGAGAACTGATGGTCTGAAGTCAGAGCAGAAGAAAGGTGCCAAGGAAATAAAAACAGAAAAGAGAAATAGCAATAGGAGGGGAGTTCCTAAGGTGCTCTAGCTCGTCCTGAACTTCCTGTACTGTGGTTGTACAGTCTTTCCTATAATTTGGAAGTACACAGTAGTATCCCAGTGTCTTTCAAGATATTATTCCTTTTCTTGCTGATTTAAAAAAAAAAGATAGCTGTCTAACAAAAAATGCATGAACCCTGGGGTGCCTGGGTTGCTCAGTTGGTTGAGCATCTGACTCGATCTCAGCTCAGGTATTGATCTCAGGGTCATGAGTTCAAACCCCACAAGCGGCTCCACACTGGGCATGGAGCCTACTTTAAAAAAAAAAAAAAAAGAAAGAAAAAAAAAGTGAGAACCTTATAAACTTGCTATGTGAAAAGTACATTTTCTGATCCCCCTGCAATAAGTTGGGTCCATGCCCAGTAGAATGTGTTTGGAAATATTGTGTGTTATTTTCAGTCCAAATGAATTAGGAAGCATGAATGCCTTTTCCATTCTCTCTTTTTCTTTAAGCCTGGATAAAGACTGATCTGAGATCTTAGGAAAATGCAGAAGAAAATAGCCTAAATCCTGAATTTCTAAGTGTAAGAAAAAAACAGTTCTATGAAAGCAACACACAGCAGATTTTTATGTTATAAAAAACTAGTTCTGATCATGTTAAGCTACCAAAACTGCAGGCTTTCTTTGTTGTGGCAGTTAGTGTTACTCTAACATCCTAAATAACGAACTAGGAAAATCTGATTTGGACTTATATACATTATAACAAAGAATGCAAGCGTGGTAGTCATTATCTTATTCACTAAATATTAGCAGTCTTTAGGAAACATCATGCATTGGTCCTCTTGAGAGACCATATGACAAGATCTTGCCAAGAGTTGTCAGCAGAATTAAAGTATATTATATCCCTGTAAGAGCTTTAATTTGCAGTGTAAGACATAATTGAACTTTTTAATTCTTCCTAGTCCTCCCTTCCTTTGGTGACTCTAATTACATTATGTATTTGATCTCAAGAAGTAAGTTGTCAGCCATCTCTCTCTCTCTCTTTTTGTAAGTAGACGCCAGGTTCCAGGTGCCCCAGCCATTTCTGATTTTATATTACTATTATTTTTTATTTCAATGTTTTGTTTTAGAGAGTTTCTTTTGCTATGTCTTCAAATTTACTCATCTTCTGCAATGTCCAAATGGGTGAAAATACCATCCAATGCATCTTTTATTTTGAACACTATAGTTTTCAGCACTTACAGCTCGATTTGTGCCTTTTTAAAATTTTCCATGTCTCCCTAAATATGTTCATTCTTTCTTCTAATTGCTTAAATATCTGAAATTCAATGTCTTTATCTAGTAATTAAGTATATAAATTAATTCTATGTAAATTTTAAATCAGAGATTGTTCTTTTCATTATGGATAGAATTTTTCTACCTCTTTGTGTTGGATGCCAGGCACTGTGAAGTTTATTTTCCTGGATGCAGCTATATGTGTGTGTGTGTGTGTGTGTGTGTGTGTGTGCACATGCGCTCCTATAGATAATATTGTACTTTGTTCTAATGTGCATCAAAATTACTTGGAATCAGTCTCATCCTTTAGAGATTTGCTTTTAAATTTTGTTAACTAGGCCAGAGCAAAATATTTCTCAAGATTGAACCCAGTGCCTAATGAATGAGGATGATTTCCAATCTGGCAAGTGAGAATGACCCCTTTTCTCAGTCAGGTCTCAGTTACCATTTCCTATGATTACTTCAGGTTTTTCTTCCCAAGCCTCCTGTACTTTTTGTTACATATCTGCTAAAAACTCAAAGGCCACCATCTGCAGTTTTCTGATGTTGTACATCTCTGTAGTTGTCTCCTCTCTGGTATTCTGCTCTGTCAATTCCAGCTGCTTCTGCCTCCTTGTGCTCCCAGTCCATCTTTTCCACTCAGGGAATTCACTAAGTGGGATTCCCCACTTGGTGGGGTGATATAGAAGGTCTCTGAGCCTGAACCAGTTACATAATTTGCATGCCCAGTGAAAATGGAAAATGCAAAAGCCCTTGTTCAAGCATTATTAAGAATTACAAGGCAGTGACAGCAGACATCACACCAAATGTTCAACTCTGTGCAACTGCAGAGTTTTTGTGGCCCCGGGAACCCTGTATGCTCAAGGCAAGTATTTAGGACAATTGTAGTTTCCTGTCTCATGGATTGCTATCCTTCATTACTCAATGTCCAATGTTAAAAAAAAATTGTTTTTATATTTTGTTCTGATTTTTAGGTGTCTCAGATGAGACAAATCCTTTCTTTGTTACTCTTTCTTGGTCAAAAGTGAGCTTCCCTTACTAATCAGCTGACTGGGAACTTCTCAATTACACAGGGGTCTTTCCTATTGAGGTGGCTTCAGTATATCAACTATTTTTCTTGGATTTTATCAATTCGGTTTACCAACTAATGCTAGATGTTAAATGATATAATTTTATTTAGTATTCCTTTAAAATCTGATACCTGTATGCTTTGAAGATCTTGTATTGTTTACAAATTGAAGGTTCAAGACATCAGCGGAGGAAGTAGCTGCGGATGTGGTGGAAATAGCATGAGAACTAGTATTGAGAGAAGTGGAGCCTGAAGATGGGACTGGATTGCTGACATCTCATGATAAAGCTTGAATGGATGAGGAGTTGTTTCTTATGGATGAGCAAGGAAAGTGGTTTCTTGAAATGGATTCTACTCCTGATAAAGATGATCTGAAGATTTTTGACATGACAACAAAGGATTTAGAATATTACAATACTTAGTCAATAAGCAGCGGCAGGGTTTGAAAAGATTGACTTCAATTTTGAGAGAAGTTCTACTGTGGATAAATTGTTATTAAACAACATCATGTGCTACAGAGAGATTCTTTGTGAAAGGAAGAGTCAATTGATGCAGCAAACTTCATTGTCATCTTGTTTCAGCAATTGCCACCCCATCCTTCAGTAACTACTTCACTCTGATCAGTGAGTAGTCATCAGCTCTGAGGCAAGGGCTGCTCTAAAGCTTGCCAAACACTCAGAAAATGGTTAGTATTCTTAAATTCAGATATGTGCATTGCTTTTTTC
Organism: Lontra canadensis; assembly: GCF_010015895.1. Taxonomy (NCBI): domain Eukaryota; kingdom Metazoa; phylum Chordata; class Mammalia; order Carnivora; family Mustelidae; genus Lontra; species Lontra canadensis. The sequence continues at coordinate 372,581 of NW_022631056.1, read as the reverse complement.
TTTTTTTTTAAATTTTATTTATTTATTTGACAGAGAGAGACACACAGCAAGAGAGGGAATACAAGCAGGGGGAGTGGGAAAGGAAGAAGCAGGCCTCTGGCTTCCAGTGGAGCAGGGAGCCTGATGTGGGGCTGGATACCAGGATCCTGGGATCATGACCTGAGCTGAAGGCAGACGCCTAACAACTGAGCCACCCAGGCGCTCCATGTGCCTTGTTTTTTTAAGACAAAATGCTATTGCATACTTAATAGTATAGGGTAAACATAATTTCTATAAGCACTGAGAAACCAAAAAATTCATTTCACTTGCTTTATTGTGGTAGTATGGAATGAAATATCTCTAAGATATTCATGTGGCTGAATTATTATTTCTGGCACAACTATCAGAATTGTTTATTAATTGGATTTGCATTTGGTTGTGATATATTTTGAGATTACTTTTTAAAAAGATTTTATTTATTCTACAGAGAGACACAGTAAGACAGGGAGCACAAGCAAGGTGAGTGGGGGAGGGAGAAGCAGACTTCCCACTTAGAAGAGAGCCCAATGCATGGCTTGATCCCAGGACCCCAGGATCATGACCCAAGTTGAAGGCAGATCCTTAATGACTGAGCTACCCAGGTACCCCATATTTCTAGATTTCTTGATGAGTCATAGTATTCAGTGCTGTGCAAGTACCTAGAAAAAAAATAGACTTTCTCTTCATATAAACAGATATCATGGATGTCTGGTCTTGGATACTACCTCTAATGCTGAGCACACAAATTGCAAATTTTATTTTCTGCAAGAACTTGATTGGTGACACAAGGAAGTATTAGGGCTTAGTAAGAGATATTAGTTATAGAAGAGTCTCTGGGCAGTTGAGGGATGGGAGTGCAAGGAATGTGTAAACCACCATTCTTCTTTTTTTTTTTTTCTTGGAAAGAAACTAGCTGTTCATGTGAGAAATAGAATAGTAATAAAAATATTGTACAGGCCCCAAATATATGATATCCATTTTTTTTTCTGTTGATGGTTTCTATTTCATGATCACTACCTTAAAGCATTGTTATTTGAGATTATTATTAATATATTTTATCAAGGAGAGTTTGTTAAAAAATAATGACATAAAAATATACGATAGCCTATGAGAATAAACTAGGATGACTCTAGTAGAAGCTGTAAAGCTGTGGAATGAGATGAGTACTCACAGCTAACCCTACCTCTACCAGAGTGTTGACAGCCACCAGCGAGGGGTACATCACATTGTTTTCTAAGAAACTAAATGAATCGATCTTTGTACTCAATGAATGACTCATTTTTTCTTTGTTTATTTGTTTGTTTGTTTTAGCCAAAGAGGGTAAAAGCAGTAAAATTAAAATTTCTGATATGGTAACCACTAACCCTGTGTGGTTATTAGGTCTTTGAAATGTGGCTAGTACAAAATACAATCAGCGCACTGTATATTTCAGACATATTAAAAGAAAAGGTATGACATTAATAATAGTAATTTTGAATATCAATTACATGTTGAAATAATACCATTTGCATGTATCAGACTAAGTGAAATATAGTATTGGTATTAATTTAACCCTTTTTTTACTTTACCTTTTTAGTGCAGCTACTAAAATTTTATTCATTTATTTATTTTTAAAGATTTATTTGTTTTGATAGAGAGAGAGAGCAGGGGAGGGGCAGAGGGAGAGTGAAAGAATGTCAAGCAGATTCTGCACTGAGAGTAGAGCCTGATGCAGGGCTCAATCTCATGACCCTCATGTCATGACCTGAGCCGAAATGGAAAATTGGATACTCAACTGACTAAGCCAACCAAGTGCCCCCAAATTTTAAAGTAAATATGTTTTTCACACTTTATTTTAGTGGTCAGTGTTAATCTCAAAGCTCTTGAGTATTAAAAAGCATCAAAGAATAACAATGCATAGAGCATAGTGACACTTAGTTGTTTGCAAACTCTCAATTTTGTAAAGATTGAACCAAAATTTTCTTTAGTAAGGGAAAAGCTTTAAAGCTATTACTACTATTAATCCTTTCAAAATTTTATAAATTAACTATACAAAAGATAGATATTTTTCTTATCTCTTCTTTTTAGTAGCTTTGTTATTTTTAATAAAGTCTTGTTTTTCCATTTGTATTCATTTCAAATATTTTTTTATCTAATATTTATCTTCATAATAACCCTGCATGATAAGACAGAAATTATCTCCATTTTATTTTTATATTTTCCTTTTCTCCTTTGTGTATAGGGAACAGAGAACCTTAGAGAAACTAAACTCTTAGCTTAGTCATCCATTCAACATTTACAGTTAAGACTTCACTTCTTATTTTCACAAAATTGATACACTTTTGAAAAATTGGCTGTCCTCAATATCATTCTCTTAGAGTCTACATGCTACTTCTCCATCTACATGAACTTGCTATACTTCTCCATCTACATGAACTTGCTATACTTCTCACGCTCTCATTTCACTTTGGATATTGCTTTTGTTTCCCATTGGAGACAATGGCATTGCCAAGGAACTTCTTAGAAACTCTGAAGATAAGAATTCCAGCCCACGATAGACTGGGAAAGAAGACAATATTATGAAGTCCAAAATTTCTCTTTCCTTAATTAATGTCTCACATCTCAAATAACTTGGTGACAGCTCTAAACCATGGTCTGCTTCATGGGAATAATATGAAGTTCCAACTGTGCATAGTCACCAACTGAACCATTGAAGGTGTGCTTACAATTGCCTGCTGATAGTGAGATGGCAGTGGTAGGAGCAAACACCTGTCCTGTTCTAGACGACCTTATTTAAACTGTGGAGGAGAAGGGAAGCTCCTGATGGAACAAATAAGTTACCCACTTTGGGCTATCAGTATTGTAGAATACGGGAAAGACACCATTAAAATCTATCCTGTGTTTCTTCCTCTTGTATTTGTAATTTTGTCTATGCCTCCATGTGATAATTACTTTGAAAACCTCTGTATTTGTTTTCTAATAATGTTATAATAAAATTACCACAGACTTGGTGACTTAAACAACACACATTTTTTTATCTAGCATTTCTGTATGTTAACTGTCATTAGGTGTTGGCACATGCTACATTATATTTCACAGGCTTTTAAGAGAACCTTCTCCTTTTATTCTACAGCTTCTAGAGGCCATCCACATTCCTTGGCTCATGGTTAACTTATTTCATCTTCAGAGACAGTGCTTTTGCACTTGTCCCACCTTTTCCCCTAGTTACATCTCCCTCTGACCACAAATAGAAAGGTTCTCTCCTTTTTTTTTTTTTAATCACTCGTGATTATATTGGGCACAGGCTAATCCACACATCTCAAAAGCTTTAACTTGATCACATTTGTAATATCCCTTTTATCATAAAGGGTAACATATTAACTGATTGTAGTGATTAGATTATGGACACCCTTTTTTTTTTTTTTTTTGAGGGGTGCATTGCTCTAACTACACAACTTCTGTTGCTCTGAGTCTTTCCCCAGGACATACATCCATTAAAAGCAATAATTATTTTCCTTTCACATAGGTATTCTGCCAAAGAACACATTGCAATGGCATAAAAAATATCCCTGCCCATATAATTACCAAAAACTTTTTTCAAAAGCAGTTTATCTCAATATTATATCTTTAAATCATCTACTCTTCCATTTAAACCAACCAAGATTTGGATTTATATGTTAACTTGCCTATATAAGGAAAGTTGCTAAGTAGTAAGATTTACTTTGTTTTATATGTTTTTTCCTCTTTTAGCTATAACAGACTTTATAAATCTGACATTTTTACTTTGCTATCACTGACAAAAGCATTTAAAAAAATTCTAAAGGATAAATCTTATTTAAGATTCAAGATCTTATTTAAGATTCAAAACAAAGGAATTACATATCCTGTTGAATTGATACTTTTTAAAACTGGGTAAATATTAAGCCATCAATACTTAACATTTGTTCACTCTACTAGAGTTCTCCAGAGAAATGGAACCATCAAATTAGTAAGAAATATCTGTATCACTATCTATCTATCATCAATAATCTATCTAAAGAAAGATTTGTGTTAAGCAATTGACTCACACAATTAAGGGGAGTATATTATGTGTCCAAAATGTGTAGTGTTATCCAGCAGGCTAGAACTGGAGATAAGAGTTGATGCTGCAGTTCTGAGTTTAAAATCCATTGATGAATCCACAGGCTGGGAACTCAGTAGGGCTTGTATGTTGAAGTCTTGAGGAAGAGTTTCTTCTTCTTCAGGAAACTTGCCTTTTTCTTTTTCTTTTCTTTTTTTTTTTTTATGGTCTTCAACCATCGGATGAGGTGTACTCTATTTGTGAACAGTAATCTGCTTTACGTTATGTCAGTGAGTGTAAATGTTAATAACATGCACAACTACATTTACAGTTAAATCTAGATCAGTGTATGGCTATACAACTGGGCACTAACCAAACTGACAGATAAAGTTAACCATTGTCACATTAGTGTTAATTATTGTGAAATAAAAGCTTCATCTGAAGGACTCATTATTTTTATGAAGGCATTTTCATTAAATATTTTCTTACAACTTTTGATTTAGTAGATCTCTATTGAGTGCCTACTACATAGATGTTTGTAATATAATGTTTTAAGGGTGTCTGGATGGCTCATTTGGAAAAGCATGCGAGCCTTTTTTTTTTTTTTTTTTTCGAGAGAGAGAGAGCATCTTAAGGACTGAGATCATGACCTGAGCCAAAATCATGAGTCGAACTCTTCACTGAACTGAATATTCCAGAAGATCATGAGACTCTTGATCTCAGGATAGTGAGTTTAAGCCTCATTTTGTGTATAGAGATTGTCTAAATAAATAAAACTTAAAAAAAATAACATTTTGTATTTAAGTATGTAGATATCTACTAAGCACGAACACACAAGGCATAAGCACATAAAGATGAATGACATACTGATCCTGAATTCAAGAAAATTGTTGTCCAGTGAAAAGATAAATATATGTACAATCATCACAGCACAACATTTTTGGCACTAAAAGAAGAAAGACGTCAATAGCATGATTGCAGTGAGAAAGGAGTATTCATCAATACAGCCTAAAGAGTCATGCTTGAAGGAACTAGAGAAACTGGCTAGTGGACAAAGTAAGAAAGGGCATTACTGGCAGATCACTGACCAAATGGCATGAATTTCTGTTGCTGTCCCAAGAGCTGAACATGCCAATATATCTTAAATGATGGCTAATGTTAAGAGGGTAAGTGGAGTCATACTGTGAACGGCCTTGAATATCAGACCACATTTCATCTTACAGGAACTAGGGTGCCATTAAAAAAATAGCTGTTAAAAAAAAAAAAAAGGTAGTAGTTGTTAATTGAGAGAACACATCAGATTTGTATCTACAGTCCTTAAAAAGGCTACTTCCATTTGAGGAAAGGCTCTAGCTACTTGCGCCCTCCCCAGTGTTTCTAAAGAAAGACCACGTGGAGATTCTCATTCAGTCATCCGAATTTTAAAGGGCTGTGAATCAGCTTTAATTATTATCGTGACTTACTAATAACATGAACAGATGATTCTGATTTACAATGCTGCCTGAGACCATAGCAATTAAAGATGGTAAATGAGGGGAGAAGAACACCTCCTTTTCTTTGTCTATGTTGGTGTTTATACTAATGGATCTAGGCCACAAACTACAGAAATAAGATAATTCCTTGTTAAATATCTCTCTATATTTAAAGATGAAACTTTGTTTTTTTTTAAATCATGGCTGAAAAAAATAAAAAATGAATAAAATCATGGCTGATTTCATAATATTTAGATATACTGAAGAGTTCTATTAAGCGTCAGGTATATTAATAGATGGCTGTATTAATTTCTATGCTGCATAATAAATTGTCGCAAATTAATATAAAGCAAACTTTATATCATGTTATAATAATAAAAATTTAGTGTCCCAGTTTCTTTTTTTAATATTTTATTTATTTCTTTGACACAGACCAGGGAGAGAGCAAGTATAAGCAGTGGGAGCAAAGGGATTGAGGCAGAAACAGGTTCCCCACTGAGCAGGAAGCCCTATGTGGGGCTCGATCCCAGGATCCTGACATCACAAATGGAGCTGAAGGCAGGTGCTTAACCAACTGAGCCACCCAGGTGACCCTAGTATCTCAGTTAAATCCAGCTATAGAGGAACTGGATTCTCCAGGTCTTATCAGGTTAAACCCCAGGTGCTAGCCACATCTGCATTTTCATTAGAGGTTCTCCTAGGACAAGACATGTTTCTAATTTCTCTCAGGTCATTGGCAGAATTTATGTCCTGTGTCTGTAGCATAGGTTTTAGCTGACTACCAGCTGTGGTCTAGTCTCAGTTTTAGAGACGATCTATAATTTCTTGCCACATGGCCCTCTCTATAGACCTTTTCACAAATGGTAGCTTACTTTCTTTTTTATTTTTTAAGATTTTATTTATTTGAGAGAGAGAGAGAGAGCATTAAAGAGGGGGAGAAGAAGACTCCCCACTGAGCAAGGAGCCCAAAGCAGGCCTCAATTCCAGGATCCCAGGATCATGACCTGAGCCAAAGGCAGATGCTTAACTGACTGAGGCACCCTGGTGCCCTGGTAACTTACTTCAAAATCCAGAAAAGGGGAATCTTCCATTTAAGGGTGCTAAAAATACAAGAGAGATAGCCTGTCATCTTTGGCATTTTATGTAACCTGATCAGAGGAATAACATTCCATTACCTTTGCTATATTCTACATGTTAGAAGCAACTCACAGGTCCCACCTGCACACAAGGAGAGGAGAATACACAAAGGTGTGAACATCAGGAAATGGGAATTATTAGGGATCACCCAGGATGGTCTTTCACAATATTATATGCAAAAAAGTCATGTTTAAATCTTTTGGAAGCCTCCAGAATCTTCCTGAAGCATTCTGGATCAACATGTAAAAATTATTTCCAGAATACACAAATAGATCAATGTGTTAAAAAAACACTACATTCATCAAATTGTTATGAAAAGGATGAAAATGCAACTTTTTAGTACAAGGAAGATTAACAAAGATTAGTAATCTAGGAAGATTTTTAACAATAATCAATACAGATAACTATTATTTTTCCTGAGTCATATTTAGGCTATTTTACATTAGAGAGCTTTCATAATATATGTATAAGTTAGATGCATAGCTTAAAATAACAAAATACCGTATATATACATATATATATATACACATAAAAATATACCTTTAAAAATACACAGATATTCTTAATGCCTGAAAGTTCTGAAATGAAAGTCTTATCCTATTGGTAATTAAGTGATTTTATGTTGAATCATTGACAATCATAGATTTGCATTGAACGTACGAAATTCAAAGTGAAGTGTATAATGATTCCACACATGGCTACAGTGAGTTTAATAAATCAATCCCAAAGTCTCTGAAGGAGGGCAAGGGCTTCCACCTCTCCAAGTCCTTTCGGGGATGACTTTATTTCAGTAGAAAGACCGCTTTCCATAGGCACACTTAGCAGAGAACAGTTCATGTGCTGTAGCTCCTAAAGCACAATGTATCACATTACGAGAAAAGGTTCACCACAGACAATAAATGCCCCATCAGGTTTCAAAAGAGTATAGTTATAACCAGAATTAGATGATTGTGGGACTTTTGAGTATTTTGCCTCAACAGAAATATTGTGTTGCTAAAATTAACCGTTATTGGAGAGGTAATATTCGCAGAAATATAACTGACAAGTTAAAACTGTTCAGGTCTTCTCCTGGAAATATATCTTTTATGTTATTTCTACAGTAATAATCTCTGGATCAAAATTTCAATCTTGTGACTCCACCCAAGTGGAGTGAAGTGTAAATGCTAATTTTGGACAGCGTTACAATCTTTATATGAAGCATTAACCTGAATTATTTTTGTTGTTTTTTTTTCTGATTTGTATTCAGTGGTCCTTTTTGTTCTACTTAGAGAACCCTATTAAATGAAAAATAAGAGAAAAAATATATATGGTGTTTTGTGCATCATTTTGTCAGCAAGCTTTTTTGTTATTTCTTTGTATTCTGGTGTTATTGTCCCTTTCAGGACCTACCTACACAAATAAATGTTCCTGACTTATTTATATCATCTTGTGTTGATCAGCTTCTCCCACACTGCCTTTCTCACTCTTCCGTGCCCATCCTCAAAAAAAATAAGATAACCATGCAATGTTTTAAATTGTACAGTAAACACTTGAATTGAACAGAATATTTCTAAAACCTGATTTATTGAGCTCCTATGTCAGTCTTTCAATGCTTTATACAGGAGAATTCATGTTTTCAATTCATAAACATGCACTTAAGTGAAAATATTATGTATGGTTCCTGATTAGGTATTAAGCTTGAAATATTTTCTTTAATAAGCAGGTTAGAACATGCGTCTCTCCTGATAATATGTTTAGTAGCAAAAATTTAAATAATTGATTAACCAAGCGTATAAGCAAATTGCTTTACACATTATTTCTTTTCCTTTGTGGAGAAAGTGCCCAAATTGGTCCTTGAAAATTGTCTGACTCTTATCATATACAGCATGGTTTCATATTATCCTAAATAAGACTTAATACGAACTCTATTGACAATAATCTCCCAGGGCCATAGTGCCCATGGTAAAGACCATAACCTGTTGGTTCCTTCATTCTGTCATTTCTTAATGCGTATAACATAAATGCAGTGTTATTGTGTGCCAGCCATATGACACAGAGTATGAATCAGATATGCATCCTGAATGTAAAACAGATGTAATAAGAAACCACATATTGAAAATGCAAGTTCCATTTTCATTCTGGATATGTTAATATTTATGTCTGCTTGCTCACATACTTTTGTGATGGAAGATGCCTATTTCTGCTTCATCCTCACTCTGTATCCCTCTAGTTCCATCTGCCTTAGTGGTTAAACTTCATATCATATGATCCAGACCTTCCACTTCATGGTCATGGCAATTTGATCAAGATGATACATCATGAAAGCATTCAACTTACAGGCACCTACAGTTTATGCAAAATGGGCTTATAAAGATAAGAATACCTTGGGCACCTTGAAGGCTCAGTCAGTCAAGCATCTGCCTTTGGCTCAGATCATGATTCTGGGGTTCTAGGATCTAGTCCCACATAGGGCTCCTTGCTCAGCAGGGAGCCTGCTTCTCCCTCTGTCACTCCCCCTGCTCCTTCTCTCTCTGTCTCTCTTTCTGTCAAATAAATAAATAAAATATATTTTTTTAAAAAATGATAACATCCAAGGACAACTTTTGCAGAAATTCAAGCTAAACCTATGTAAAGACTTTGAGTGGTGTGTAAGATTTTGAAAGATCAATAGACTGAGGTAGTCTAGAGAAGTTATTATGGGCCATGGTTCCCTGTAAGAGTGTTTTACTTCCTATCAGTACCTGAGTCACATTGGATATTTGAGAACTGTGATAGGAAAATTGAGATTAGTTGGCCTGGACCAAATCTGTTAAGCAAGAGAATCCTCACTGATGTCATTATTTCTAAGTAAAGGAAGAACTTTATAAAGGAAGACTTTATAGATTATAGATTATAAAGGAAGACTTTATAATCCTGGTGATTGTGGGCTGAGTTTGGGTGGTAGTGGAATTGGAAAACATTCCAATCATTATTTTGTATGTGATTCATATGAGGAATAAACTGAGACTCTTCTCACCATGGCATTTGTGAGCATGAGTATAAATGGGAAAACACACGAGGAAGAATACTATTTACTATGTTGTTAGATAGTCGATCAAATTTATTATCACTAAGAACTGGTTGTTTGCTTTAGAATGAGAGCCAGAAATTTCAGTGATATATTTTAGAGTGTCAGGTATTGAGTTTTCCAATGATGAATACAATAATATCTCCATTCCATGTGTTCTTTCTACAGTGTGACTTATAATAGGATCTGTATACTCTCCCCTTGAAATTGAATGGCTTTTTGTGACTGCCTCAGCATAAGAATGCCATTCCCATCCACCATGATCTTTTGGGATGCTTGCTCTTAAAAAAACATATAGAATCCATGAAAAGGCTGTGTGCATGAGTTTTATCTAATAATTTAGATGAGATTCCAGTTGATATCTAGTCCTAAATCACCACTGTGAGTTAACCATTGGAAAGATCTTCCAGGTCTAGCTGAATTGCTTCAGCTAAACTTCTTGAACTAAAGACAAGGTTACTTGCTGAATCCCATCCAAGCCCTGACAAAAATACAGATACATGAACAAAAGGATGAGTAATAACAATTGTTCTCTTAGTCCACAAAGTTTTGTGATTTTCTCCATAGCAATGGATAAATGATACAACTAGCAACTCATTTATTGTGCTGTTTTTATTTTTAAAATTATTTTTATAAATGGGACTTCTTATTGCAGTTTCCGCTCTTATCCTAATACTGTACTTAAACAGTGCCATTGGTGGTTATATTTATTGTTTATTTCATATGATTCACAAGAACTATAAATAATATCAGAATGGAGTTGTGAGTGATGTAGGAAACTAATAAACACTGCTTAGAAATCCTAGACTCTAAGATTGGCAAACACTTTTAAAGAGGTTTGGTGTCCTTACCCCTGGATTTAATAATGGTTGTGCTTCTGATCAGACTCTTTGCGAGGTGAGTATAAAAGTGATTATGGTGGTTGTATATGATAGACCACATTTAGCAAACACTATCTTTTTTTTTTTAAGACTTTATTTATTTATTTGACAGACAGAGATCACAAGTAGGCAGAGAGGCAGGCCGAGGGAGAGGGGGAAGTAGGCTCCCTGCTGAGCAGAGAACCAGATGCGGGACTTGATCCCAGGACCCTGGGATCATGACCTGAGCCGAAGGCAGAGGCTTTAACCCACTGAGCCACCCAGGAGCCCCCACAAACACTATCTTTATAACAGATGTCATGAGTATCAGATAAATGGAAACGTGCGTAATAGAGGATGACATATTTTGGGTTGATGCTCGTTTCATCCATATTTCATTATCTTGAAAACTTTTTGATTCAGTCTATTTTATTCAGAAAGACTTGGTTTATGACACATAATTATGGATACACAGTAAAAAATGTTGAGCAAGAAATCCAGAAATATCTCTGTGACCTATACAGACTTTGTGACACATTTCATAGGAAGACTAGCTGGATTATTCTGATTATCTTTCTAAAAATTGAACTAAAAACTTATTTACATAAGGATATTTAACTAGAGAAGGACATATTGAGTTTTATGTATATTAAAGTAATGGGGGTTTTATAAAGACAAGAGATACTTTGAGCAAACTGAGAGATAGTGAGATGTCTTTAGTTTCAGGTGCATCACACAGTGATTCATCAAGTTTATACATTATACTATGCTTACCACAAGTATAGCTACCATCTGCCACCATAATATATTCAAATAAAAATTTTAAATAAAATATCTTACTCTCAGCTTAAAAAAACCTTTCATTCTGAAACAAAATTACATTTAATATGAAAAATTAAGAGACATTTTTTTCCAAAAGAAAAAAGAGAGATTGTTAGAATATGAATGGATCATACAGAGCAAGGGAGAATAAATAGACAGTAATTCATGTTGTTAAACTTACCACAGTGACCTTGAATCCAAACGAGTTATAAAGCTAATCCTGATGAAGGTTGGCTCTCTGTGAATCATGTCTTTAAATCCCCATGAAAACTGCCTCTTCCTTATTGTGCCATCCGTATTCTTATAACACTCGCCTCTGCCACCAATGAGCACAATTTCTTGCAATCAAAAAAACTAAAGAGAAACAAAAGTATACAATGGCAAATGGGTTCACAAAAGACATTATGATCAATAAGGGGCAGGTGAACCCCATTAGGATATGCCCTTGAACTGAGTCTTCAGAGATGAATAAATGTCCAATGGTGAGAGGAAGAAATACATTCAAGGCAAAAAATAGCATAGATAAAATTACAAAACTTTCAGATTTAAAGGTCCACAACGATTTTAGAACAGCTGAAGCGGGAAGTACTAAATAGGATATAGTAAGAGAGAGGTGGGAGGTAGATGCAAAAGCCTTTTGATTGAGGCACATATATATCTCATTCTGCAAGATTTAGATTTGATATTGAAGGTAATAAAAGGTTACAAAAGACTTTATTCAGGACATGACATAGCTGGATTTGCATTTTAGAGAGAACATTTCAAGGAGAGAAGGATTAAAAGCAGGAAGGTCAGTGCATATATAGTCGATAATATTAACACAGGTAAAACATGATTTTGATATGGAGATCAGGTAAAAAAATATTAAGAACTTATAATCAACTGAACCTGATTTCTGATTAGATTTGAAGAGTGTAGGTGATAAAGTCTAAAAAGATTCAAAGTGAACTATTTTCCTGGTAATGGATGAAAAGGTTAATACTGGGAGGGCGATAATAGATTCGGTCTTTGTCTGGATTTTACCTATTCACATTGCACCTCTTAACCTAGATCCTCACACCAAGAATCTTCTTGACTTTTGGCACGTTCTTGGTTTTTCTTCCTGTTAAAAGAACTCTACAGAGTAGAAGATATAATGATTATTTGCCAAATCTAACCAATCTTTCACCTTTAGTGTTGTATCTTTGTCTTCAAAAATACGGACTACAAACTGCTGAATTGACATGTCTGTTAAGGGTTCTACCCTTGACTGTCAAGTCAGTGTGAGTGAGAAGACCGATGGAAGACGTCAGGCAAAGAGTTAGGATGTGGGCTGACGTGGCTTAGCAGGTCTGGTAAGTCTGAATAATGCAGGGTAGCAAGGAGAAAAATAGAAATTATTCCTGTAGGGGGTGCCTGGGTGGCCCAGTGGGTTAAGCCTCTGCCTTCGGCTCAGGTCATGATCCCAGGGTTCTGGAGTCATCCTGCTCTCTGCTTAGTGGGGAGCCTGCTTCCCTCTCTCTCTGCCTGCCTCTCTGCCTACTCTGATCTCTCTCTGTCAAATAAATAAATACAATCTTAAAAAAAAAAAAAAAAGAAAAAGAAAAAGAAAATCATTCCTGTAATGTAAACTAAAGCTGGTTGAATTTCTTTTCTTTCTCTCTCTTTCTTTCTTTCTTGCTTTCTTGCTTTCTCTTGCTTTCTTGCTTTCCTCTTCCTCCCTTCCCCCCTCCCTCCCTCCTTCCTTTCTTTCCTCTTCTTCCCTTCCTCCCTCCCTCCCTCCATCCATCCCTCCCATCTCTCTCTCTCTTTCTTTCTCTTTCTTTCTTTCTTTCTTTCTTTCTTTCTTTCTTTCTTTCTTTCTTTCTTTTCTTTTCTTTTTCTTCTCCTTCCTTCCTTCCTTCCTTCCTTCCTTCCTTCCTTCCTCCCTTTCTTCCTTTCTTTCTCTCTCTCTTTCTTTCTTCCTCTGAATCAAACTTGTTCCTAGTCTCAAGCCACAATCTCTGCATTCACTTTACATGAAAGGTCTTGCCCTCAGATTTTCATATGACTTATCAATAAGATCACAGGACCATCCCGCCTTATCAAGGACTCCCTCCTTCAACACCTTACTCAAGTAGCTTGGCTTTTTGTCATTCATCAACCAAGAATTCTGTTGCCATTTTTCAAAGTACATAGTACTCTCTGAAATTATATTCTTTCTTCCCTTTTTTATGCTATGCATTCCCTCATTAGAATGTGAGGTCCATGAGAACAAGAAAATGGTTTTTCTTATTGACACTGTTTTCCATGTTCAATAGCACTTAAAATGATATATGTATACATCACAAGCTTCTGAATAGATTTACAAATGAAAGAAAAATAAGATATAGCTTAAATTTTGTGAGATATTTGCTTATAGATAAGAACTGAATGAGACTCTCCAAAAATAATTGTATTAACCCTGAAGATAAGAGGGGGACTACTGACATGCACTGGCGATTTGTGGATTGAGAGTAAATGACTTTTTTTTAGGATTGTAGAAAATAAATCAACTTAAAATTGATGAATAAAGAAATTGAAAGAAATAAGTTTCTATTGGGTAACAGGCACTATGCTAGGTACCTAATATATTTAAACTCATATAATTTTCCAAGAACCATGAAATGTTTTTCTAATTAATTCAGAATTATGTATTTTACAGATAAATATAAAGCATAAAGAGTTAAATTGTTAAAACTGATGTACTTACAGAACAGTGAAAAAATCACATGTAAAACAGAAAGCATATACAAAACTCAATATTGACAAATATTTGTATCTCTTTGGCATGACAAATACAAAAGTTATTTGCATTTGGAAAAATATTTTTGAAAATATTGGTCACTAAGCTAAGAAGTAACATATCTTTGTTGTTTTATACTTGTCTGCCATCCATAAACCTAGATTTGACTAACAATAAAAATTTCCACTGTTAAAATGCCTGCAGAAGCATTGTTCATGTTAAATTATAACCAGATACTCATACTTACATTGCTAGGCTATCAATAAAACAATTCAAAGTTTATAGCACAGTTGTACATTGTACCTAGTGTTGTTATTATGACATATTATGCTACCTTGTATTATATCATACTGTAATTCAGACATTAACTTATGTGACTACTATTCTTTATCTAGAAAAAAAGGTAGTATTCTCATTTCCTCCAAAAGCTATAATTTGCATATTCCAGACTACAAAATATATCTATTTCCACAGTACTAGTTTCAATTATTTATTAGGATTCTTTATAATATACTGGTAAGCATATTTTAAATTAACTTGTGAAAATAAGCAAGTATATAAATAAAATAAGCAAAGAGCTTCAAGTTAATAAAATTCTGGGACTTGAACTATGCTGTATTAATAAAGCACTGAGTGACTGGCTGTACAATAATGTACCAGATTCTTCATCTATGATTCTCAAGCATGGTGAGGTGGTGGTTTACAATAGTATAAGTATGAAAAACAATTTTGCTTTTTCTCCTCAAACTTTAAAAAAATTATTCCTTAAAGCTAAATTATTAGGAAAAAGAAATGGGATAAAAAGGAGTTGTGGGAAGTAAAAGTGATTCTTTTAGGAGTCAAAATTATCATTCATATACATCAGGGTTAAAGATAGATACATGGCACCATTGTCATCCAACACACACACACGCACACACACACACACACACACCCACCCCACAAACACATACATCACATACACACCACACCACACACACTCTAAATCTTAAAAACACTAAATTCTTATAGAAAATAAAAAAATAAAATCTATACTTAAGAAAACATAGAGTTCAGATGTAGTCCTCGTATAAATATATTCCCAAATGATTGTTTTTTGTTTTTTTTTTAAGATTATTTATTTATTTATTTGACAGAGAGAGATCACAGTAGACAGAGAGGCAGGCAGAGAGAGAGAGGGAAGCAGGCTCCCCACCGAGCAGAGAGCCCTATGTGGAACTCGATCCCAGGACCCTGAGATCATGACCTGAGCCAAAGGCAGCGGCTTAACCCACTGAGCCACCCAGGCTCCCAAATGATTGTTTTTTAAAATAAGTTCTCTGGAAGATTAGTGGTATGGGGGAAAGGTAAGGGAAACAATGAGGGGCAGATGCCAACTCATAATTAAATGGTGCCAGGTCTGATTTTATTTGCTCAATCCTTTGGTCATCAAGAATCCCCTGTGAATGAGCAATTTCATGGGTAAGAACAACTGGCAAACACTGAAGTAAGTTATTTGTGGAATTCAACACTAATATCTAAATCTGTGGGAAAAAGCCAATGTAAAATGTATATGAATAATAATGAATATAATCGCCATTAGGTATAAGTGAGTAGCCTTGATAAGGGATGCTAACATATATTACAAATGATACATTAAGTTTTAATGAGGAAATGTAATCTTTAGGAAGAGTTCCAGGAAATTTAAACCTATTATAATTAATTAATTAATGTATTTGGTTTAAAAACTTTAATCTCCATATTAATACCTCTATTGTAAGAATGAGTTGGGGATTCATAGAAGTAAAATAAAATACTCAATGTTACACATTGAGAAAGAGGATTGCAAAGCCATTTAAAAATACTGCATAGCTTATTCTCTTTATACCACACTGATATGAAATTTCATAAAACCCTAAAAAATGTGTGTTAAAACACCTTTGAGTATTGCATTCAATTAAATGAAAACTTTTTTCATGTTTTTTCAATTTCAGAGAGACTGAAGTAATTGCATAAAGGACATATCTACAGAATTAGAGAACAAAGAACAGAAAATGCTCTCTGAACTGCATATTTTAGTAGAGTATTTGCATATCTTCTATTTGTGGTTATTGGATACAAAAATGCATGGAAAAGACTTTGAAGGTTTTCAGATGAGAGAAAATACAACAATAATGGAAAGTATGATGCGCACAGAAAGTGAAGAAACAGAAGTATCTTTTCTGAAAGGTCTACACAGTTTTAATGACTGTCCTCAAATCCAGGGAAGGATTCACTTGAGAATGGCTTCCATACAGCTTTACAGAGGAAAGTAACAGCAAATAACGGCTTTGAGAGCTTTTAAGAACAGGATGCAGTGTCCCATGCTGCATCCACACTGAGCAGGATAACTATAACTAAACCATTAGAATTGAAATGTTTTCCTGTTTCTAGAATTCTTCAGAGAATAGTAAAGATGCTGAAAAGAATATATGGAAGAGGATAAAAGACTGTAGTTGAGAAAACAGAGGTTCTGGTTTTAGTTTTACAACTACCTGCATGATTTTGTGTAAGGCATTTCATTGGTCTGAATTTTAGATGCCTCGTTTGAAAAAAGGATAAGGATGGAATACAATGGTAGCTTTTGATCTTTTTGAGTCATGAGCAGTTTAAAGATTTGATGAAAGTCATGTCTCCTCTCTCCAGAAAAATGTCTTGCAGTTCCAATGTCACTTTTAATTTCAGGAATATAGTAAAGCCCCACAGTTTATTGATGGATCATCTCTAGAGATTCCTACTAGTAAATAATTTCTGGCTCAAAATCTACAATTACATGAGATTCTGGAATCACCCTTTTGTTGTTTTTCTCCTTCTTCTTCTCCTCCTTCTTCTTCTTCTCCTTCTTCTTCTTCTTCTTCTTCTCCTTCTTCTTCTTCTTCTTCTTCTTCTTCTTCTTCTTCTTCTTCTTCTTCTTCTTCTTCTTCTTCTTCTT